>NW_005842242.1:1085986-1149503 GCF_000455745.1 Alligator sinensis | reverse complement strand
GAGAGCCAGAGTCCAGTCCTTAGGCTCTTGCTCTACTTCTATAGAAAAAAAAAAATCTGCATTAATCACACACATAGCCAGCCTCCAGTCCTTCTGCCAACCCAGTTCTCAGGCTCTGTAGCAGGAAGAGGAGCCGTAATCCCATGGAGGCTGCTGTTCCTCCAGGTGCTGGGGCCATGAATGCACACAGTCCACAAAAGGAATCAAACAATGCTTGCACCCTTTATGCCCTAGGAAAGTTTTACAGGCAGTCATGACTGTACCCTTCATGACCCCATCTCTTTACAAAAATCAGGGAGGAGACAACCCAAGCCCATTCTCTCTTCTGGACGCCAGCTTCATTCAGTGAAAAGCCATTCCCTTCTCTTCTTCACCGCTTCCTACCTTCCACGCCTGATATCTGCTGTCTCCACCGGGCTTGCTTCAGCTGCTCTCAACTTGTAACTCTAAAGCTGTCTCTGCTTGCTTTCCCCACTTTGCAAGGGCAGCAGTTTCATAGCAGCTGTATCTAATTGGCAGTTTGATCACAGGTGGGGGAGATAATAAGGCTGCTCTTTCTTTTCTGGGAGAAAGGAGCAAGCAGAACTGCTGCTCTGTTCTCCCTATCACAGCCCCCAAATAAAGTTTAGCTCCACGCACAAAACTTTTCCAGCATCTTAACTAAGTTGCACATATATATGCGGCAGTCACATGTTTCTAATCCCCCCTATGCTTTCGGCTCACACACTATTAATGTCTAATGAAGAGACTGTTCTGCCTTATTGATCTCCAGACCATGGCTAAGTGCTATAATGCTTCAAGCATACCAAAGAGATTTTTATGTTTTGGTTACATTATCATAACCTCTGCAAAGTGTTTTCCATTATTTGCTATGTTGGTGGGCTTTTCACCTTGAAATTGTTGACAGGAGAATAGGAGGCACTGTCTCTGTATTTTTTTAATCTCTCCTCAAATATACATCTTGCTGTTTTTCACCCTGTCAAGTTAATCCCTTGAAAGTATCGCGCCCCGGTAGGGAGGTATAAAACGGTGCAACCGCGCGGTACCGTGGGCTGGAGTTTAAACGTGCCGTGCATCCGTGCCGAAGGCTTTGTCTCACCCAGTATGGCAAAAGCATCCCTTTAGGGGTTTTCTTGTGTTTGTTTGCTTGTTTAAAATGGAGAGCTGTCTCCACTATATAAGTGACCTGAAACAGAAAACCGCACAATCATTTTTGCCTTTCCAATTCCTATGATCAGGTCGTTTTTATCCTATGTTTCTTTCTCAGTTTCCCAGCAATGGCTGGCTGGGATTTTAATTATAAAGTGTATAGGGCCCATTTAATGTATTTTTTTCTGCTCCTTTTACTTCTTGCAACCTGTGTCCCAAAATGTTCAGAACCCTCTTATTGTAAGAGATATAAGATAAGAAAAGGCCTTTGAGAAGCCTGCACATAGGACAGATTATATCACAGAACAATGATCAACTGTTCTGTTCCCAGGAGCCTACATTCAACAGATCAAAAGAAGCTTTAAGATTACGATCCTTCCTTGGATCCAGAGAGAGGAACGGATGAAGGTCACTCACTGTTTCGTACAAGATATATACAGCAAGCCACCATCTTAATTCATTCCAATCACACACGCAATTCATTGTCAAGATTTCCCTATTGCAAAACAGTTAGATTTCTCTCTAAGATTTGTGATGGGCATCCTGTGTTTTGATATATCAGGTTTCAAGGGCACCTAAAGCAACCCCTGCAGGAGAAAACTAATTACAAAGGTTTCCATGGCTACTATTGCTCAATGATAAAATATGTGGAGAATTTGGGCACGAGGTTGTTAAAAATGCATTATTTGAGATTTTGTGAAAATGTAAATCAGGATACATAGAGAAGCAGGGAGATTGCTAGTATGGGCTTGTCCTCTGTTCATCATTGCGCGCCCCTTTATTGTTTGTTGTCATTTTTAATTGCATTCGACTAAGAAGAACTAGAAGCAGGTCTTGCCAAAGTGTGAGCTTTTGGTTCAGTGACATGCATGAAAAGAATTAGCTTGAAAAGCAGATCCTTTTCCAGTCCTTTTTTTTCCCTGCCATTTCCATCCCTTTTATCATCGCTGCCAATTTTGTGAACCTTGCTGTAATACTGTCCATACTATCCAAGCCAGCAAATATTATATTGGACAAGGTTAGGAAACACAACGGATGTACCAGGACACCATCATACCCACAGAGGGCTAAGGGAAAACCATCCTAGCAGAAGAGAGGTGTAACTAAGGACTCCCAGTATATAAAGGAGAATGGGTATGGGAGAAGATGCTTGACCCTGGGGAGGAAGACAGAGGATGCAGCAGATGGCATTGTTATGCATGGATTTACAAGTGCTTTTCCTTAGGATACAAAATATTCAGAGGTGATTTATAGCTGTTGGATTTTGTGGTGCAGATTTCTTTAGGGGAGATACAGCAAACCATCAAAGGGTTTGCTGTATCTGCTTTCTCTCCCCCCACTAGAGTAAACTCCCGGGGCTGAGATGCTCCTAGGGAATCAGGCAGCGGTGTTTCAGCTGAAGATCCTGAAAAGGGAACTGGTTGCTGGTGCACACAGTTACACATCAGTATTATACTAGTAACACCCCCGAACTCGCCTTCACTTCCCTAATGAGAAATTCATGTGTAGGGCCCCAATAGCTCCCTCCCAACAAGAGGTCAGCAATACCTATCAGGTGACCGGTGCCTGGGTCTGCAACATGCTCCCCATAAAAAAGAAGAGACTAAAATGACACCAGAAATGACATCAAGAGACATCGTTGTCAGAAGAGACATCATTACACCAGAAATGTTAGAAAGTTTCTTTGGAAGTATAGCTGCACAGGTGGGTGCCACATCAACTAATACTGGCTGTGTTTAAAATACCACAAATGTCATCAGCATTTTGTTGGCTTCAGTTTGATTTCCCCTCTCTCCGCTCTCAATATGTCTTCTTTTACAACAAGGTGATGGTGGACTTCAAGGAAATTCCTACAGACCCTTGCAGAGATGGGAGGGGAAAACATGTCAACTTATCCCAGGATGGTTTCTCAGTCAAAAGGGAACAAACTAAGAAGTTATCTTATATGAGGCATGTTACAGCTAAAGGCATAAGTCTCCAGGGGGAAGACAGTGACCGTGAAAGAGAAGCAAATTTAGTAGCAAAAGAGTACACAGAAGACTCTCTACTTGTGCTCCGTATTTCTTCCTTGTCGTGCTGAGAAATAATGTACAAGAAGGAAGCTGAAGCTTTTATTCGACTGGAATGCACGCAACCGCTTAATGAAACCAATCAACCAATCTTTAAACTCTTGTAGTCCAAATTATTTTCTGTGATGATAAGGAATATGTAAATGTCATTGCAGAGAGGCTCTCTAGGTGTGATGCAGCCTCATCTTTTGATATAGTCGCGTGGGGTCCAATTCATTGACTTAAGTGCCCTTCAGATAAGGCCTTCAAAATAGTTATCATTCACCTTTATCTGCTGACTTGCCAAGGTGTAGATCAATTTCCCAAAAGGCAATTATTTAAAAATAAGGTTTAATTCTAGTTAGTTAAGAGAAAAGTCCATGTTGGAGCTAAACTCCTTTGGATTTCACTCCGTTTCCCTACTTCCCATCAAATGAGCTACCTTTTTCAAACATCCTTTATATATTTACTATATTTTCAACAACAAAAAAATGTGGGCCAAAGCACTATTGACATTACCTCTGCCCTTTGCCATTCTTGAATGCAAACTTAAGCCTCTATGTCGGACAACTACAGGATTGCCTAAAATTCCTTGCAGCTTTAGTCTTGCCCTTTATACAATGTTCCTTTTTTTTTTTATTTATCTCTGGATCACTTGTGAACATTAAGGAGCAGGCTGCAATACATTTTCTAGGCTTGCTTTTGACATAGTGAGAGAGAGAGCAGGAAAACGTCCTTGCATGACAGGAACTCTAAAGCAACTAGACAATGATCTCGGCTCTAACATGAAAAGGTTTTGTAACGATGAAAGGTAATACAGAGATTGAATTCAAATGACAGTGGGGTGGAGGGGGCTTGTATTTACTCACGCTAGTTTTCTTTTGACTAGCATGGGGCCTGATTCAAAGGCCACTGAAAATTCAGTGGAATATGGATTGAAACCTAGGTTTTGTAGTGAAGTAATGATTCTTGTGGTCTGTATATAAGAAGTATAATGATGCTTTCAGTCTGAAAACTTGGGAAAAACTTCCTCCATCAAAACCAGTTCCTAAATAAACACAGAGATATGGAGCTGACGTAATCAAATGGAGTATCTCGTGGCACTTTCCCCAGGGAGGGTCATTCTTTTAGTCTCTCCAAAAAAGAACAGCAGAATAAAATTAAATTGGAATAAATAAGGGTTTTTTATCTTAACATTACTACAGCTGATACAAGGGAGATGCTGGGTGCAGAAATATGTTTTATGCCAGCATTTAATCCTCTCTCCGCAGAATACATTTTCGGGTCCCCCGCTAGCTCTGAACACTAATTTCATGTAAAATCAACAGCAGTAACAAAGCCTGTGCTGGACTTGATAAAGGCTCAAACATTTCTACCTTTTAAGGGTAAAAGCCTGGCTTAGGAGATTTTGGATTTTTTACTTGCTTTAGTTTTTGGCGGTAGGAAGTTTGATTGCCGTTTTCCTGAGTCAGGAGGGGTGTCAGCATCACCTCCCAAACCACGCTGACAATACAACACTGTATTGTCCAACTATAGCCAAATGATGCAGGATTAAACCAAATTTCTCCAGTTCCTTTGGAAAGCCAGGCGGCATCCATGTTTTTGTACAACTGCTCAACTAAAGTTGGATATTTTTCCAGAAGTATAACAAAGCTTAGTCCCATGTTAAAATAAACCCACAGACTGGCTAATGGAGAGCTGTATCTTATATGCCAAGTGTATCTGAGCACAAACAATCTTGAGTTTAACCTCCCTGAGATGGCTATTTTCTACTGAAAAAGTGCTACCGCTGTCAAAACCCACATTATTTGGAGGACTGTTTTGTCAGGAAGGGACTCTCATTTTCCGAATGGAACAGAGATACCCACCCAAACATTGCAGACGATTCACATGGGACATGGGAGACATGGGTTCAAGATACCGCACCAAATCGAGTGTCTTAACCCTGAGTGAATTCAGTGAGCTCAGCTCTATTTGCTATCCCTGAATGCCGATCTCCTGCTTTTGACAACCAATTTGATCTTGGTTTCATGCCAATGTAATTTTTTCCTGTTGTACACTTCCCACCCAGTTCTAGCTTAAGCCTATTTTAACATGAGCTTTTCAGGTCACTGTTGAGCGCCTGTTTTGGTTTTCTTGCTGAATCATGTGATATATTATGTATACCCTGGCTGGCCATTATGGGATGAGCTGAAACCACAAAGGTTGCTTCCTTTAACCCTGACAGTTGAATGTGCATCATGAACCTAGAAAGAGAAGCTCAGGACTGCATTTAAGCTTGCCACCATTTCTATTTAAAAATTAATAAATAAAATATTAATTGCTTTATTTTAAAGACGTTCATTTTCCAGTATTTATGGTTCTGCAACCTTCTTGTTGCACCATTAACTCCATTTATTGTGACAGCAATCATGGATGATATACTGGATTACTGGACAACAGAAAGTAAAGGAAACAAATTCAGGAAATACCAAAACAAAATAAAAAAATCAAACTGTAGACAAAATTATCTAAAATATTCTTGAGTTTTGCTCTCAGATAAATATTTCAGTAAAAAAAAAATTAAAGGCTTACAATCTCCTGCGTAACTGAATCAAATTATTTTGAAGTACAGGTAGTTTCCTTTGTATGAGCTTTGTGCATTATGTTAATTAATTTTAACACAATTATCTGGGTATAATATATAGAAGCTCTAATGGACCATTTTAATTCCAGGTGCCTGTCTTGGATGATTCTTGGGACTGTTTTCTACTGGAAGCCTGCCTTAGAAAGTCATCACAAAGGTACACAGTATTCTTGGCAAAATGTCATCCCGCCGTTATGTCACCTTGGGATTGCTACACCTCTGAGATCTCCTTGATGGATTTCTTCCAAAGGTAAGACAGAGTGGGGGCATAGAAAAGCCTCATGCATTGACGAGGCTCTGTTTGTTTGAAAGAGTCAAATGCTGAGAGTAAAGCTGTAAAAGAAAAAAAAACTTGCCACAATTGCCCTCTTTCATTGCCACAAGAGTCAAAGTTACAAACAATCCCTACTTACTGTCACTGTACGTACATGCGACAGACAAAGGAAATGGAGCATAAAGGCAGCTCTTTGCCAGTATTCTATTACTATGATGGACAGCAAGTGTCCTTTTGCTCCTGCATCTGTTGAAGGAGGGATTTTGTGAAGTCATTAGCAGTTACCTCGCTTATTATCCGGTTTGCATTACCCTGTTATTCTACTACCCTGCTGAGATGTTATATTTACTATCATAACTGGTAGAGTAAGAGGTTAGGACTAAATGATGCTGCAGAGAAAAGTGCTATCATGACTTCAAAGCAGTCGTTTATGTAAGTATAGAAAGAACTGAGAGGTCCATTGGCCCCATTGTTCTAGGCATTGTAACTGCTTACACTAAGGCCTCTTTAGCTTACGTAGGGAAGCGTCAGTCCAGTATCTCCATTTAATACCTAACTACACTTTGACTCTGCCCTACTCATAGGAGATAAGGCTCCAGTACTACCACAGAACGGCACCCCGCCTCCAATTTCAATCAAGTTCACTGGCTCCCCCCACCCATTTCCACCATGACCAATTCCCAAGGGTCACAAAGCTGAGCCAGCCTAGAGAAAGAAGTTCTCTACACCAAATCAAGGGCTTCTTCCATGGACTAGGAGGGACGCAAAGACCGGAATGAAACTTGGAAATAATTTGCTCTTCCCTGTTGTACTCCTAGATCAGCACAGCTGTACGTTACCCCTTATTCAGGGCTGGTTGCAATCCAGCCCAAACAATGTGAAAATGCCTAGAAAGGTCTATATTGAAAAAACAAAAAACTCATATAAATCAGATACAGAATCACTGGGTTCAAAGAGACCGCAAGGGTCATCTGGTCCAACCCTTCCACCAATGCAGGATGCGCTGGTTCTATACTATCCCACACAAATACCTATCCAGCCTCTTTTTGAAAACTCCCAATGAAGTAGATCCCACAATTTCCCTGGGCAGTTTGGTGTGTTGTCTTGTCAGACTGACAGTAAGGGAAGGTTTCTGTCTGATATTTAATCTAAATCTGCTTTGTTGAAGTTTAAATCTGTTCGGCCTTCCCCCTCCAATATGGGAAGCAATTGCTGTCCCTCACCTTTACGGCAGCCTTTCAAATGCTTGAGAACTGCGCTCTCATTTTCACCAAGCTAAGCACACGTAGTTCTCCCAACCTTTCCTTGTATTTTTCTGTTCACAAATATCTTTCATCTTATATAAATTGGTAGGACGAGTCCATTGATTTTTCTCAGCTTCAACAAGGTAGAGCTCAATTCTGCCCCTCTTATAGTCACTAAGCAGTACTTTACAATGAAACTTATTCCACTGAATTTTGCATAGTAATACTGAGAAAGGATAGCAGAACTAAAGCTTTAATTAGCACAGATGACCGTTGCCAAAATTACACAATTCAATACAATATTTATGAAAAAGACACGTCACGCTCAGTTTTAAACCACATATACATTAGGGCTGTGCAAAGCTTTGGGGGCTGATGCGATTCGGAGGCAATTTGGCCTGGCTCAGTGGCCAAATTTCTTGATTTGAATTGAATCAGGAGACCAATTAAATGGTCCAAGTAAATTCAAAAGTCTCAGAATCAATTCAGAAAAGATTCAGAGAGCTTCAGCGATTCGGGCAGTCCCCACCCACTGCAGCAGGGAGCTGGACCTGGACTCCATGCTGGTAAG
The DNA here is from genome assembly GCF_000455745.1 of Alligator sinensis. Classification (NCBI taxonomy): domain Eukaryota; kingdom Metazoa; phylum Chordata; order Crocodylia; family Alligatoridae; genus Alligator; species Alligator sinensis. Next base: position 1,141,591 of record NW_005842242.1, on the reverse strand, counting down.
TAAAGGGCGGAGGAGGGGGGAGGGCTCCATCAGGGGACCACTGCCAGGCGCCATCCCCTGCCTGCTGCCCCAGCCTCCCTAAGCACCCCCTGCCCACTCTCCCGGCCCCACCATGGCTGCCTTGCCTGGTCCCAGCTACCCGCTCTTTAAAAAAAAAAGCCCCCCACTCACTGGCTGCTGCCCAGCAGGGGGGCAATCCCCACTGCCCTACACCACATGGGAGGCTCTGCCATGAGCCCCCTGACCTGGGGGCTCATGGCAGAACCCCCACACCATGCAGCATGGGGCAGTGGGGGGCAGCGAGGATCTTCCACACCCCGCCCGGCAACAGTTGGTGAGTCAAGGCATTTTTTTTTCAAAGTGCAGCCACTGAGAGTGGGCGGGGGATGGGGCCAATTCAGAGATGCGGCTGAATCTCCAAATCAGATTCGGCCAAATCAATTTGGGACAGTAACTTGAATCACCATCCCCTGAATCAGCCGAATCTGAATCCGAAGCAAATACTAAACTTCTTTGCACAGGCCTAATATACACTTCATTTTACTTCCAGCCTGTCCATTTCTGCACAAAGAGCGTGAAATAAATCTACTACAATCATGCGAAGTTTCCTAGAATTTGAAAAGAAAACAACTTATCTCAGTAGCTTCATCTAGGACTAAAATGCACTAAATAAAAATAAACTCACTGACTAGAATAAGAATCCAAGGGAACATAACACCTCCCTTTTCTTCCTCCCTAAAAAACCTAATGAAACACAACAGGTTATACAGAATTCATTTGCATGTAGTCCAGTGTGTACAATGCATATATTATACAAGGCAGGCCTCAGGGATTTGAGAAGAATCATGCACAAATGGGGATATTTTAAGTGTATAAGTACATTTAGCAACTAAATATACCATCCACAGAGTACCTTCTTCCAGCTACAAGTAAAGGGAAGCACTTTTTGCCTGGCCTCACTGCAAAAGACTAGGAGAATGGAAGGAAATGAACAACACACCATGAAAATGGAATTAGGAAAACTAACTAAAAGGGGAACCCTCAATGCACTGGGGTCTAAAAAGCTTATCGATGCATAGGAAATTTATAGGACTGGCTCACATTAGTGCTAATTGAATTTACACACTTTGACTCCCATTAGCATTAATAGGATTCATCCCCTCGCACTGGTAGGACTAGACCCTATGAAATGATGAGCAAGAATTGAAAAATCAAAGCAGAGAGAGGGCATAAAGAAAGATGAAAATCAATCTGCACACCAAAAGCATCTGCATAGCGGGGTGAAAACAGTAGGTGGCACATATAGAAATTTGATCCTAGGAAGCAATGTCCCTGCTATTTTTTCTTAGTATACTCTTGGCAGGCCTTGAAATAGACTGGGCGGGGGGAGAGGGGCTAAGTATGTGAGAATCAATGGCATTCATAATGGGGAAATAGCCTGAAAAACATGCCAGCAACTTGCTTCCCTTCAGCAAAGCAATTCAAACATGTAAAATCTGTTCTAATTTTGAAAAGCAAACAAATTTACAGTAGCCAGAAGTTTACAGCTTTAACTGTAAAGTTTGAAGCTTGATTAATTTTTCTAAAAAGGCATCTTTTTTGTGGATTAGCTGTATCTTACACAGTGCAATTCATAAAGTCATAGATTGTAAGGCCAGAAGGGACCTTGGAAGATCATCAGATCCAGCCACCTGCCCCAAGCAGGAAAAATAACTGGTGACTGTCCAGTCTCCTCTTGAAGATTTCCAGGGTAGGTGATTGCAACACCTCTGGAGGGAGCCTATTCCACAGTCTGGACACCCTGACTGCGAAGAAGTTTTTCCTAATGTTGAGCCTGAATCAATCTCCCCGGAGTCTGTGGCCATTACTCCTAGTTTTCCCCTCAGGTGCCCTTTTGAACAGTTGCTCGCCGGGCCCTTGATGTACTCCCCTAGTGTAGTGGTAAGCTGCTACCAAGTCCCCCCTCAGCCTTAGGCTGAGGAGTCCCAGATCCCTCAGCCTTTGCTTGTATGGCTTGCCTTTTAAGACTCTGATCATATGGGTGGCTCTTCTCCGGACTCTCTTAAGCTTGTCCACATCCTTGTTAATACACTATAATAATATACACGGCTATGTTGGTAATATTTATAAATCATCATAAATATACATAGCTGCTTAAGCATTTGAAATTTCCCTCTTCCTCCAAACAAAGCACACACACCTTGGATGTAGATAAAAACATCCATTGCCCAGAGTTACTTTTATTTTTATCTAACTAGCTTCAGCCTTCCCAGAGGTTTGTTCCCACTCCTAATTCCCTGTCTCAAAGAAAGATTGAAGTCTTTTATATTGCTGATTAGGTCTTAATGACTAGGGACAGACAACACATGTAAACCAGTTTAAGTGATCAGAAACTGGTTTAAACCTGTAACAGAGCAGATGTTCAGTGTACATACACCAGTCTGAAAATGGCTGAAACCGGTTTGAGACAAATCTGGTTGAATGTATTAGCAGACTTCACTGATCTGGGTCAAACTGGTTTATGCAATGCCTGTCCCAGAGCCCTTGCTGGTTTAAGTTAAACCAGACTCCCCCAGCATCCTGGCATGCTCTCTGGGCTGGGCAGGGCTCTCTACTCTACAGCAGAGCTGGCCCCTCCCCTCTGCTCCCTGGCTGCAGCTCTGGCAGAGACTACAGGCATCTGCCTGGCTTCCCCCTGCTCCTCCCCTCCCCATCCCCTCTGCCTCACACAGATACCTCTCAGCATTAGCTAGCAAACCACATGCTGGCTACGGTCCATGCTGTGTCAGACAGAACAAAGACAGAATCAACAGGTAGCTGGTAATGTCCCTCTGTTATTGTCCTAATGGGGTGATAAACACTGAGTTAGGAGTGATAAACACTGTGTTATCAGTATGTTATTCCCTGCTGGGCTGACAGGGGGGATATCCCTCCCTAATAAAAGTGTCCTGCTAGGGCCTGGCCATGCCCCCCTCAGCTCAGCACTGTAGAAGAAAAGAGAGGGCTGCTCTAGCACCCCCACCCCAGCTTCTAGCCAGAGCCACTGCAAGCATGTGCCTGCATTTTTTCAGTCCAGAGGAGATGCCTTTATGGTTACAAACTTTTTCAGCCTAGGCAGATTAGAATAACCTGCGAAAATTGAATCAGTTCAGGCTCAGGTGTTTTGAATGTCCATCCCTAGCCAGTGAGATACAGTGGATCAGATAGAAGAATAAGTCAGCAAAAGTAACTCCATCTCTACGCAGTGTTCCAGCAACTGACACTATGGTGTACATTCATTTTTCTCATGGTCCCTATCCCAAGGTATTCTGAAACAGTTAAGAAAACATGCTGTAAACAGCTCATCTGCCAGAGGGTGCAAGGACAGCATTGATGAGGAGACCCAAGGAAGAGGCTGGTTCTTAGGGGGGGAAATCAGATAATATCAGTCATGGAAGGTAGCAAAAAATAATATGGTTATGAGAGGGAGATGAAAACAAAGAAAAAAAAAGGGAGGACTAGGAGAATCACAGAGGTGAGAGAGAGAAAGAGCGAGAGGATAGCAAAGATGCTGGTGGAAGTCATTTATTAGCTGTAAACTAAGTGGGGAAAATAGTGCACTCTTGCATTGGCAAAAGGCAATTTTCAGCCAAGAGGATGTAGGTGTCACAATAAATCATGCTGCATACAATTCATGTATCTATTAATCATTTGATAGAACATGCCCCAATGTCCTGCACTGCCTGATGTAATGTCAGGGATAACCTTCTGAGGATGACTATGCCGTTATGTTTATAAGAGATTCAGTAGACTGTCAAAGTGACAAACAATTGCTCTGCATGCTGTTGGTCACAGTATGAATAACTGCTGAATATGTACTTCTTTATTGCGCCCCAAGCAGGCAGGAAATGATGATATTTTGGCCACAACAAAAAGCAGTTCACTGCTTGTTGAGCTGAAGAGATGCTCATAGTTTTTTGTTTTGTTTTTTTTTTTTAAACACGTCCATTTGGATTGATATATAAAACACTAGGTGGTACATGCATAATGTAACATGTTTATTCAGGACACATGCTGAGTGAACTTTTATACATAAAACCTGTTCACTGTGCTGCCCTTGACCCTCTCTAGCTGTAGTTTCTAGGTCATACATAGAGGCTGATGGCCCTCCTACAGCACTGGCTAACAGAGTTGGGTCTTTTAGCTCGAGGGTAAATGCTCGTGCTTGAACAGAGGTATTGGGCTCAGTACCTGCTGATGACAAACTCAGCCATCTGCACATTATCATGCAAGAAACCCCTGCTAAACTAAGCTAAGAGTTGGGGAATAAAGATGCACTCAAGGTATATATCCTCCAAATTTGAATTAATGCCTTTGTATGGGATTCTGCTGGAATTTAGTGAGGGCAGTACTTCAACAGCCATGGGGTGGGGGCAGGGAAGGTGTTTGGCTTTATGCCTAAATGCATCAATACATTGGTGCATAAACCCAACGTAAGATTTTTGCATGCATATAGCAGTTATCTGTAACCGCAAACTCCAAATTGCTCATGCATGTGACGGGATTTACAAGTCTGTGGAGCAGAAGCACTGTGGAAGATGCTGGGTCATGGCATTGACTTAGTATCTCATCGCTTCTTTCCTCCATGGAGGCAAGATAACCAAGGATGTGTTTGGGGTACTTTTTTCCTAGCGGTCACTAAATTTTTTTTCCTGTTGCTGATGCAGTTCTCTCATTCCCGCCTTTAATACTCTATGAATTTCCAATTAACTGTAAAAAAAAAAAAAAAAAAAAAAAGGGGAGAGGGGTAGGGGGTGAATCAACACCTCTTGCTCATTTAAATACAAATCAAGTGTCTAGTTCTGTAAGGCACTAAGCATCGGCTGTGAGGTATTCGGTGTTTATAGAAGCCAGAGGAAACTGAGGACACCGTAAGTGCTTAGCACCTTGCAAGAGTAGACTCCTAACTGTGCACTTTATGGATGGGAAAAGTTGGTTCGTGATGCATAAATGAGGAATAAAGCAATGTGCCTACCTCGTGTATCTGTAAGATATTAACTTAGCTGCAAAGGCTGTTGTAAAAGTCAGCTAGAACTACTGCACTGCCTCTCATGCTGAAACACACAAAATGCACCCAAGGCCACAACACTATGGAACAACTGATGCACAAAAAATACAGAGGGAGATTAAGCATGAAACTGTGCCCGTTGTACTTCCCTGGCAGCAACTCAGATTACCAGCTTATCACAGCTAAACTACTTGCAGGTAGTTTTCTCTATAATTGCCCTCATGCAATGCTCCTGCCTACATTTCCAATTGCACCTAAATCTCCCCACTAGCATTAACATATTTGGGCCAAATTTGGGTTTTCTGATGTGTGCACAATGGGAAACGTGCTTGTATATTTGAGGGCACGTGCATATGTCCAGCCAAAGACAACCCTAACAGGGTGCGGGGCCCAGGGCAAATGAGCCTGTGTGGGGTCCGGACATGAAGCAGCCGATGGTGGTGGCAGAGGTGGGGGTGGCGAGCGGCTGGACGCAGGGGCACAGAGTCATCAGCACTAGGCAGGCCCTGCAGGAAGGGTTGCAGCCACTCGGCCCAGCTCTGCAGGACCCTCCAAAGCACAGGGCCTGGGACGGTTGCCCCAATTCACACACCCCCACCCCTGCCAAGGGATGGCCCTGTGCCCAGCCATGTGTAAAGAAACTTGTAAACACTTGTTTTCACCTCTGCAAACAGCAACACCACTGGTTTGGCCTTAATCCATCCTGTACAATAGTAAGGTTCAGACGCAACTTCTTCTGTGATGCCCAACATGGCCTCAACATCACGTGAAAGCAGTTTGTTAATCTCCTTAGAGACGAGCATTTTTTGTGTTACATCCTGCTGCACAATCCATGGAGCAGATTTGGATCTAATTTGGTAACTAAAGGTAGATTTGTAGTCTGTGATTGTCCAGGTGACACATTTCCAAAATAAGAAAGGAGACCAATTTTAGGTGTAAATGGTTCTGCTGGAGACTGAACATACCGCATAAGGAAAACAGAAGAGGGGAACCTGTCTCCTCCACATTTTAGGTGTGTTGAGATACATTCATAATACTTCACCGTTAGAGTAACCACTTCACGGACGAAGAGTGAAGTTGTGCTTGCAGGGACTCAAGCATACCAAGCAAAATAAATCCCATCTCTGGAAAGATTAGTGCATCACAATTTTCATTTTTGAAAAAGTTTGCCATAAGAGGACTGTCAAGGTGTTTTGACACAAAAATTGACATATCCCAACAGCAGTCACTCATCTGGAAAGTCTTGCCTTTTGAAGTCCAAGGATTTATCTGTCCTTCCATCTGCCACACACTTCATTCTCACGCACTAGGTCTGAAATGAGTGTAAGTGAACTAATTTTCTTTTTCTTAGGCTGACAAAATCAAGTGTCTTCTTTTCACTTAAGATAATTTACAGAGGAAATGTTGCTGCCTTGGAAAAAATAAGTTCATCCTTGGAGTATGCAAGACAAGACTTTCTATACAGGGTCACTGTCAGGGATGGTCAGGTTTTCAAGACATGACAAGATCACTTTAAGCAGTCCATGACAGCAAACAAATACCTTTCTTCCATGCAAAAAGTTCCTACATCTCTGTAAGCATCAATATTTAGCAGATAATATTCGTTTTAAACTTTATGTACACAAATCTTGACAAAATCCTAAGGATCTCATTCAAGTCTCATTGACTCTTTGGTTGGCATTGAACAGAGTAAGAATGATAATGAAGGGGCTTCTGTGTAGACAAGGGATAGGTAAGACTAGAATGAATCATGGATGACATTCATTCAAAATAGCCCTTAAGTTCATAAATATGCATTTGTGAATTATTCCCTGGCTTTATGGCCTAACCCAAAGTCCAATAAGTAAACGGGGAGATTCCCATTGACTTTACTAAGCCTTGGCTCTGGCCCCTGAATTGAAAGAATAATGAAATAGGCGTTAAATATTTATTTTACATTACAAAATGTATCGAACAAATTAGTCATCCTGTGTTGTCCATCAGCTATAATGCATATCCACATCTACATTTGTGCTTTTCTAATGCACACTTGGAAATCAGCAGTAGTCGTTACAATTTGTTATATTTGACTAGAAATCCACTGGTTCCCATTACAGCCACTGCACATTTCAAGGTAACTAATGAAATATTATCCATCAGCTGCAAGGTCCTGCACATTTTGCTGATGGCTGGCAACTACTTTCCGAGCTATGCCTATCAGCAAGTTAGCACTCTGAATAAATTCAGTGCTATTGCAAAAACAGCTAAAGTGCACTTAAGGGCTAAGGGTGCTGCAATAAACAGTCTGCTAATCCTCCAAATGCAAATAAAGACTCCCGTCCAAACAGCCTATATCTTTGGGCAATTATATGGCAAATGTATCTACAGGCCTTCCAAATGCTGACACTTTCAACATTGGATTTGCATAACTATATCTTTCAATAAACTTGTTTTTTTGCATGAATACAACAAAGGCTGATGGATGCTTCTATGATTTGCACTTCCATGTTGGTGCCAGACTTGCACATTTACTCTTGTTCAAGCCCACTCAACATTCTTTTATTCTAAGTGTACATCAGTTCCCAGTGCTTCATGGCTGCAGTCAGAGGGGGCTTGCTTGCACATGCAGCAAAGCTGTGTGTTATGGAAGTCAAATGCAGCAGATCTGACAAGTTGTAATACATTAAACAAAATGGATAATCAATCATGCATGCATAGTTGTAAGCCTATATTAAAAGTTCTGATCTTGACAATTTGTGCATGCATGTATCCAAACCATTGGAAGTCAAAATATTCCCTTTTTCTCTGGATGTTGCACTTGGTTTGATCAGTTTGGCTTTCATAATGCTTCTGGGTAGCATGATGCACAAGTCAGTCAAATGAATAAAGAAGATTTTTTAAAGTATTTCTAACATTTACATGATTTCAAAGCTATTGTAATAGGAAACACTTTCCTCCCAAATTGATTTGTTTTAATTGGCTTGTTACACATTATGAGAGATCTACTTAGAGGATCTACTTCCACAGAGGGGAAGTATAATTAATGGACTGCTTTCAGCACCCACTGGTAGTTCTGTGGTCTTTTCATGGCGAGGCCTCTCCACCCCACTGATTGGTAGAGGGGCCTTAGCAGCCCTGCTTCTTGCTGCTTACTGGCTGAGGAAGCTGCTTTTCATGCAACCCCACCCCTCACTGCTGATCAGCAAGGAGGGCTGCCCTTCATGTGGCCCCTCACCACTGATTGGCAGAGAGGGGAGGGGCTGCACAAAAGGCAGCCCTCTCAACCAATCAGTAATGGAGAGAGGAGGGGGTGGCCACCATTTTGACTGCTCCCCTTCATGCCAGAGGCTTTCCCTCCACCCCCCCAGACTGCAAGGCTAGGCCGCAGCAGCTGCTGGCTCTCACTATGGAGCCAGCATTTTAATTTTTAGTATTTTTTTTCTTGGCGATTCCATGCAAAATCACAGGGAGCACCAAATTTCATGTGATCACAGAAACTGGCCTTTTTTTTTTTGCAGTTTCCACAAAAATTGCAAAATCACGGATTGAATAGACCCCCATGTGTGATACATGAAAAATGGCCATGCAACTACAAGGCCAGTTTTGGGCAACAAATTTACACAGGACACACTCTTGGAAGATTTTGGACATTTTTCTAAGTCATCACAATTTTCAGCGTGACCCTAAAGTTATGGAAGTCAACAAAAAAAAGTTCTCATTGCCTTCAGTGAATCTCCCACAAGCCAAATTCTGTGCTTGCACATGCTGACATAAATCCTAAGCAGCTCCACTGATTTTTGGGTCGTCCCTCTGTGCATAATGCATTAGGGGTGTGCAAAGCTTCCATCACTGATTTGATTCGGAGGCGATTTGGCTGCCAAATCTCTGAATCCAAATCAAGTCGGAAGACCCATTAATCTCTCTGAATTGAATCGGAAGTCTCCAAATTGATTTGGAGAGATTCAATGATTCGGCCATAGACACAGCTTTATATGTTTTTTCTACATCCCTCAAGGTACCAGGCATGGCTTGTGAATGCTGAGATGGTGGGGCAGATGGAGCATCCCACGGGAGCACTGGGGAGTCCCCCGCTCACTCGCGGCAGACCTGGAAGTGGACCAGAATGCTGAGCTGGAGAGCATGGTGGGGGGCCCCACGTGCTTGGCAGCAGACCCAGAAGTGGACTGGAAGTATTTCCGGTCCACTTCTGGGTCTGCTGCCAAGCATGCGAGGGGCCCCTGTGCTCCTGAGGGATGCTCCATCCACCCCACCATCTCAGCATTCATGAGTCATGCCTGGTACCTCGAAGTATGTAGAAAAAGCATTTGAAGCTGTGTCTATGGCCAAATTACTGATTCTCTGAATCAGAATCGAATCTTCAGATTCGGGTGAATCGAATCAGGACAGTGGTCTGAATCAGCAAATCACTGTCCCCCAAATCGGGCCAAATCTGAATCAAATACTGCCTGCTTCGCGCAGCCCTATAATACATGTGTGTAAGTGAGAACAGAATTTGGCCATCAGTGCCTCAGTCACCATTGTGAAATAATCATGGTACTTAATCATGTCAAGGTTCTGTAAGACTTAATGCAATAACAATACTAATACATGTTGTGATCTTTTAGATACAAGATGCTAGAGTATACTGTACTGTTAAACATCTAGATGAAGCTATTGCACCACCTCACTTTTACTGGATATATCAACCAATTACATAAATGGTATTTATAGAACAGGTGCAAAATAATTAAGTCCATATTGCTCACCTAGTAAACACCTTCAAAATCACTAGCTTATTTTTACCATATATTGTAGAGCTCTTCCATTTCTAGTTGCTGGGTCACTGAGCTCACACTTTAGGAAATAATGTAACATTTAATTAAAGTGAAAGTTTAAAAGTTGGACATTTATCCTCATCTATATCCATGTGCTGCAGATATTGCCAACTCGCTGTATGTGGGAAGGAAGGAATGGAACCAAGAGATTTTTAAAAAGGTAGAAATATGGCAGATGCACCCAGAATAGCCTTTCTGAAAGTAAAAGGACATTAGATAGTGGGGGGAAAAAAGAACAAAAGAAAAATGAAGCCTTTCCACTATGTTGTATGACAGGGTATTGCTGATGCTCCAGTCCGAAATACCTAGTTTATACTACTGTGACCAGTTAAGCAGACAAAAAATAGTCACTTGAGAACTCATTTCTTCACACTGAATTTTTTGAATTGGCTATCTGCTTCCACTGGCTCTTCAGAAATATTATTTTATTCTTAAGGGAAAGAAGGGTGAACAGCTTTACTAATTAAAAAGAGAGGAAAATCTGATATTTTAACCTAGCAGGTCAGACCCTTCGTGGGTGTAAGATAACGCAGTTCCACTAACTTCAGTGGAGCGACACAGATTTATGCCAGGTGAGAATCTGGTCCAATATCCCCTAGGCACTTAATTTACCTAATTAGAATAGATCTAACAAGTCTATGATTTTTATTTTATTTTTTTTAATTGCAGACAAGTCTATGATTTTTATTTTATTTTTTTTAACTGCTGCCCCAGAATTCCCCAGCTGCCTCTCTTATGTATGCTTGTGCAACCCTAAACACATTTGTTTCTCTGTTTGTAAAAATCTCAGATGCCCTGTTTGGTAAGGGATTCTCGTTGTTAGGTTATTTCTTTAGTTGGCTTATATTTAGCTATTAAATTATTCATCATATAATCCTTTAGCAAGTTTCACATATTTCCATACAGCCATTTGATTCTCCCAAACACATTCTGACCACTGCCTTTAGATATGCTGCATAGAAAATTAATCTGCCGCTAGTAAAACATTTGGAAGGTGTCTCTTAATGTGGTCAGAGATAGAACAGACCCTCTTACAAATATATAAAGAGCTTCATACTAAATATTTCTTCTTTAAAAAAAAAAAAAAAAAATCATAGAAACCATGAATCATTCAGGCCTGTAAAATTCATGGATTTCATAGACATTAGGGCTGGAAGGGAACTCAGAAGATCATCGAGTCCAGCCCTCTGCCCCAGGGGCAGGAAGTCAGCTGGGGTCAAAGGATCCCAGCAAGATAAACGTCCAAATGTCTCTTAAAAGGAGCCCAGAGTAGGTGCTTGCACCACCTCTGGCGGCAGTATGTTCCAGGCCTTGGGGGCTCGGACAGTAAAGAAGTTCTTCCTTATGTCCAGCCTGAAACGGTCTTGGAGGAGTTTGTGACCCTTTGACCTTGTCTTCTCTTGGGGTGCTCTGACGAACGGATGCCACCTGGTTTACTCTGCATTAATCTCCCTTACAATAGCTCAAAGCATCATGAAACTGGTTGTGCTGCATTTGGACATCTCAGAAATCATGTGTTTGATGATCATGACCTCAGGACCCAGGTCAACTTTATCATCTACCAGGCTGTTGTCCTCCCTACCCTGTTGTAGGGGTGTGAAACCTGGACAACATATTGGAAACACCTGAAAGCCTTGGTAATGTTACCACCACCAACGTCTTTGAAAAATTCTCCATATCAACTGGAAGGCCAAAAGAACAAATGCCAGTGCTTTGGCTCAAGAAAATACTACCAGCATTGAAACCATGTTTATATGGCACCAGTCCTGTTGGACAGCACGTGTCATCTGAAGACATGCAATATTAGCATCAATACCTGGGAGGTTCGAGCACTGAATCATCCCCAGTGATTCTGTGAAGTACAACAAGGCATTGACCTTTTTGAGCAAACTTGGCTCACTATGCAGGTGAAGAGGTGAGAGAGACAAAGGGATAGAGCTGTGACCCAATGTCACCAGGATCCGCTCCTTCCTTCTAGAACATGCAGATCTTGGACTGGCCTCTTCAGTTATCCCTGGATTCACTGATGACTTCCTTATCTACTAGATTGTCATCCTCACATTGATGGACGGCTGGCAAGAATAAGCTGGAGCATGATGCTACATGTAAGTGCATATATCTGATGTTTTTTGTATTATTATTATTAGGGTTTGGGCATAATCATTTGAAGCCACATTCAATAATCTCTGGAGGTTTTGGTGCAGGGGAAAAAAAAAAAACAAAAACAAAACAAAAACAAAAAAACACACTCAACTACAAAAACTCTCTCTCATAGAAATTCGTCCTTATGGAAGTTCAGATCATTATTTAATCTCCCCCTCTAACTCAATGCTCCATAACACATGTTCTTGGTTCTTTTTTGCACTCACTTCCTGGTTAGTACATTCAATATATTGCAATAAATTAATGTGGGTCAGATTGTGACAGCTCTAAAGCCTCAAATTCATTCTCTTGTTCAGACTCTGCTTGTCCAATATCAGCTGATGCAACGCTCCCTCTTGCAAGTCATGAGGTAAGGAAATGGGGAAAGCCCTGGCTTTGCCCCAGAAAAGTCAGCTGAGTTCACGGGAGAAAGAAGCTATTTTATGGGAAAGGATGGTGTAATATAATTCACAACCTTTTCTCTACAAAGCAAGGGAGCATCAAGCGGGGGAGGGCACAGTTTGAGCTTCCTAGTCACAAGTTGCTTCCCTACCCTGCTCCTGGCTAGATATAGCCTGGCATCACCCTTCTCTTAGCAAAGACTGTGAAGTTGTGATTTGCCCTGTGTGGCTAATTTCAAAGCCTTTCCCCCTGCAGACTCCACATTTTAATTCCTAGCAGCACTAAACCAATAACAATTTAACAGGTACACACTTTGGTTATTACATTCTGTTCCTTTGCTTAACAATTATAAATGCTCAGGCTCTGAGAGCTTGGTAGGATATTATTTTGTCAGTGCTAAGTTAAGAAAATCTATAAAAAGCTGTCAAACTACCATTTAAACCCCCATTGTTTCCTCCTACAGAGATGGAATAGCAAAGCTGCTGGTCTTAGACCTTGAGGAGCACTGCATACCTGGGACCTGATCTGCAGCCTGCTGAAGCCAATGGGAGTCTTTCTATGCTCTTTATGGGCAGCTATAACAGTGGAGAATAAGCTTTTTGGCAGGTGTGCCACAAATTAGTCCCATGCCCCAAGTGCCACTTTGAGCCCCTTCCTCTTTCAAAGTTTTTTCACCTGATCTGCTGCTCCATTTTCTGCTTCCTGCCTTAGCTGCACCTATGTTGCCTCCCCAATCTGCCACGTGCCCTGCACACAGGCTGCCCATGCCACTTGTGGAACAACTATTGCAGTTTGGTCACCTCTGAGCTATAAGATGGCAGACTCAAAATGTGCGTGGTGTCTCAGGGAAATGTTGAAAAGACTTAAGAACATGAGAAAATTATATCAAGAATGCTATCATTGACATCTGAGCTCATTTTAAAACTTAATCTGGTTCACATGGAAAGGCTTGAAAGCTAACAAAGGCTGACAACAGGCCAAATTTTTTTTTTCCAGCCTGGATGGATGTGATCTATGTTGTTTTGGAAGAAATGAACCATGGTTTCTACAAAGCATGAAGAGGAAGTTATTAAAAGAGCAATATTAGATAATGGAATAAGAACAAACTGTTCAAACCAGGAAGAGCTAATGGACACACAATTCAAACTAACGTGCCTGGCATTGAAGAAAAAAAGGACAATTTCTCAGATAACTCTAGATCAAAGAAAGCTTCTGTCAAGGCTTTCTGCAGTCATGTTAGTCATCAGCGAGGTGGCTAGTGATCTTCATCCATCCTTCAGTCCCTTTCTCTCATTAAAATAATTCTCTTGGATTTATAAAATAGCTTTCAAAGATGAAAACCACTAGGAAAATGAAAGAGAGGATCAATCAGTCTCATGAGAAGAGACAATGCGGGAAAGGAGGATAAAGGATCGTTACAATGCCATCCCCACAAAGGACGCTTCACGAAATCGAACTAGGAATGCCAACAAAAGGGATGGATCCTGATGGGTGTCAAACTCCTCCTGCTCGCACTCTTCAGACCCAGGGCTTAGATTAATTATTCACAGGCTCCCCTGCAGGTAAGAAGCCAACAACATGGACAATATGAATCTGTATTTCTCTGGAAACAAAACTTGCCTGGATTTACCCAGGAGAAGCAGATTGAAGATATCTGGGAAAAGGCAATAGTTCCCAGGTCTATAGCATGCCGGAGTCTAAAAGCAATCATTTTGCTTAGCTCAGCATTTCTCAGCCTTTTTAGACCCCTCATTAGACTCAAAGCACCTCTCAGAAAACATCAGCTTTTAGTTTTCACTCATTTTTTTTTTTTTTTGACTACAGGAAAATAGTAAAGTGGTTTTGTTGCAATTCTGAATTCAGTACTCAGCATTTTCACAGCAGGATTGTTACTGGTTTTGTGATATGTAGCATCTTTTACAGCAAAGGGGTATAAATAATAGAATAATTAACCACCTTTCATATAGGCATAGTATTATTCAATGTGGTACCTGTAACAGTAACATTTTGGAGGGTGGTATTAATTCTGCACATCTGTTTTAATAACAGCACTTCGCCTTTACTGTGCTTTCCATCACTGAACCTTCAAGTGCTTCATAAAATAAGTCAGTATCATTATCCCCATTTTACAGATGGGAAAACCAGAACACGGGGAGGTCCACAGGACTTGCCCTAGATGGGCCACAAGCTCGTGGCAAAGCCAGGAATAGAATCCAGTTCTTTGTAGCCCTGATCCAACCCTTTTGTCCACCAAGAAACCAATTTTCTGAAAAAAATGCAAATAAGAAATATTCACGGGCATGACTTCAGTTACAAGTACACGCAGTAAGACAGTGAAGAATGGGGAATGCACCCCGCACTACCACGATGCAGCTTTCCGGTTCTGGATTGTGGATTGTATAGCAGAGATGTCTTGCTCCATTTCATAAGGGAAAGAAAACCGAGAGCAGTAATTTATTCTCCCTTGCTGCAGTGCTCCTTCACTTTTCTGTCCATGACAAGCAAAATTATTCTAGCTTCCCTGCCATGGATTTACTGTAGCATGCATGCAGACACTTTCACACCTGGTACCAGGCATTCAATCAATCATTTATAGATAGCGAGTTTGTGGCAGCAAGGTCAAAAGCCAAGTTTGCGTGGGTATTAGTTGATTTGGCATGTGAACAGTTGCTAGTAAGGATGCCAAGAAACCATTGAGATAAATTGTCAAATAAGCAGTTTGCCAAAAAAAAAAAAAAAAAAAAAGGCTATTAAAGTCTTTGCTGGGGAGACCCTCAGTAGGGCTGAATGAATTGCACTGTCTTCCTAGTGTGAGAAGGGAGATTTGCAAAATATGTGGATTGTCAGCGTTTGCTAATTAGATGCCACAATCTTAACAAAAGAGCTGGGCAAATTACCCTTACACCCATGTGCATATACACAGTGGTGTAAATGGGGGTCAGGCCGGGGTGTTAGGGGCAACTTCCCCTGGAGCCAACGTGGGCAAGGTTAGGGGAGCAAAAAGTAAAAGTGGCCACTACCTGTAACCGCATGTTCAAGTTTGAGATCACGTCAAGTCACTGCTTCTACCTTGCCCTGGGTGCCCACTCAGGACTATATTCTGGTTTGGGTTAACCTCACACAACGTCATATCTTTCTTTGCACTCTTACCTAAACTATGCAGAGTGTGTAGCTAGGTGCAGAAGGACAGGTCGGCTTTTCACCGCATTGAAAAATGTGGGTGTGACATAGGATGCAAAAAGAGTAGGAAAATGATGGAGCTTTTCTCCATCTACTCCCTCGTGAGCATAACTGAGCTGGCATAGAGGAGACGTGAAAGGGAAGGGAGAGGCAAAGTCCCCCAGGTGGGAAAGGCCAGCAGCAAATTACTAGTCTTCATGCTATGAAGAAACAAAGGAAAAAATTGGGATGGAGAAACGCATCTCCCAGGCTCAATGCCAGACAGAGCCTGACAATCACAGTTAGTCTTGGATGATTATTTTTCTCCTTGCTAAGGACTACTTTTATTGCAGCATCCCCTGCCCGTACGCCTGTTCCTTCTGCTTTCTTGTTCCTGAACATTCAGACAAGCAAGCAGCGCTCTATCCAGATGAACATTTGGCCTGTGTATACCACGCTCTGACAGTGCCAAACCTTCCTTCCACTTTTCTGCCATGGTTTGAAGTCTACTGAAAAAGTAATTTAATCTGCCTGATGCAAGCTGGCATTTGAGATCAGGAAAAAGGGAGGAAATGTGACCTGCAACGCTGGGTCAGTACGTAGGACATAAAGGACGCGTCTACACTGTCTCCATGCCACACCTCAGAGCGGTGCTCTGAAGCAGTCCCTACCTATTCGCTGCCCTTCTGTATGTACCAGCTCCTAAAAATGACCCTTCAGACCAGCACTGAGTACCCACTCCAAGCTAGCCTTCATCCTGTCACGTGTGTGTTATTGGCACACATGCAGGGCCACTTTGAGGTGGCTACAGAGCCGCATCATGGGGGATTTGGTTAGTGCAGAGTGGGAGTGAGTGGTTAGAGCAGGCTTCATGACAGCTCTGCATGGAGGTGCTGCAGACAAGCCCTGAGGTCGCGTTCCTGGCCAGCCACTGGATTTCTGGGTGATGTTCAATGATTTGCTTCACCGAATCATAGGAAGTTACGGTTGGAAAGGACCTCAGGAGGTCACATGTAGTCCAGCTCCCTTCTCAAAGTAGGACCATCCCCAACTACATCATCCCAGTCAAGGCTTTGTCAAGCTGGGCCTTAAAAACCTCCAAGGATGGAGCTTCCACCACCTCTCTGGGTAACCTGTTCCAGTGCTTCACCACCCTCCTAGTGAGAAAGTTTTTCCTAATATCCAACCTAACTTCCCTTGCTGCAACTTGAGACATTGCTCCTTGTTGTGTCATCTGCCACCACTGAGAACAGTCCAGCTCCATCCTCTTTGCAACCCCGCTGCAGGTATTTAAAGGCTGCTATTAAATACCTGTTCAGTCTTCTCTTCTCCAGACTAAATAAGCCCAGCTTCCCCAGCCTCTCCTCATAAATCATGTGCCCCAACTCCCTCACCATTTTCATTGCCTTCTGCTGGACTCTTTCCGATTTGTCCACATCCTTTCTGTAGTGGGGGGCCCAAAACTGGATACGGTACTCCAGATGTGGCCTCACCAGTGCAGAATATTTTCAACATACTTTAGCTTTCCCCATCTATAAAATGGGGTCAAGGAAATTAGTTTTGTCAAGTTCTCCAAGCTCTTAATAGAAGAGGGCTCTATAAAACTGAGGTATTCCTGAGGATGCCAGGCTCAGCCAAGGACAGCAGCGGCAGTGGGTTGGTTCCCCCTCCCTACACCTCTCCCAGGATGGCAGGGAAGACCTGAGAGGGACAGGGCAGGAAGGGGAAACCTGCCTGCTGCTTCTGCTCCCATTGTCCCTGGTTGAGCCCGACTCCGTAAGCAGCTTTTCCAGAGAGGGGCAGGAGCAGCTCAGGAGCTCCCCTACCCCTGCAGTAGCCAGGAACAGCAAGGACAGCAGCAGGAGTTGGGGAGAGGTAGGGAAGAGGAGGGGAGAGACACGCCACTGAGTACAGACAGGAAGGGTATGGGGGGCTGGTGGGTAGAGAGGGAGTCTTAGCTGATTCGGGGACTCAAAAGTAGTCTCTGGCTGCTGCTCCTGCAGCCTGGTCTGCCTGTCCCAGTGGAAGAGAGATGGGAGCGCGTCCACCCCTACACTGTTGGTCACCCCTCCCATACCCCCTTTCACAAAATCCTGGGGCTGCCCATGTGTCACGGCACATCAGCTTTTTCCTCCTTTCCTTGCCTACAAAGCCCATTGCCATGCCTGAATCACAAATCCAGATTTAACTAAGACAGGGAAGTGCATAGCTACGATCTGTAGCAGACAGGTCTCGGGAAGTCGCTGCCATTTTGCAAATGGGAAGGTCCTGCACATATATGGTGCTGTTAATGGTCTCCCCCATTTTCTCTCTGCGTTTAACTTGAAAGCGAGTGGAATGCACGCAGAATTAAAAAGCAGGCTGCGCTGTGATGTATTAGCTGGAGATGCTTTCCACATCATAAAGCAGACTTGTGGATTGTGTCTATGAAAATACTAAGCGTGTAATTAGCAACAAAAAGTTATTTTAGATACATTTCTCTATTCCTTTTTTTAAGTAAACATTTTTGTGATGGTACAAATTCCTTTCCTACAGAGAGGCATCACAGGGCAGCTCTGCACCTGGACAGCGGTGGCACAGGGACCAGAGCCAGCTGCCAGACTGTTGGCAATGGTAGCACAGCCAGCCACCAGCTGGGGTGATAGCTATTTTTCTTCAAAGGCAGTGCCTGGACCTGCTACCCATTTGCCCCTCCTTAATTATGCTACTCTTCCAACATCAGCCGTAGCAGAGCACGTGCAAGGCATGAAAGAACAGCACACAGAGAACTGAAGGAGTATAAATTATGGGATCCAGCAAGTGCATATAATGTTGTTATAAAAGTTACATCAATGATTATGTGTTAATCAGTTCATTATACTTGCTTCATCTCTCCTCAAACAGTTCAGGTGGTAGCCAAACATGGTAAAGCAGTTAGCCTCTTAATTCTTTTCTTATCCTGAGCAATATCCCTAACCGTTGGTATTTGCTTTTGCACTCAGGCTGATGAAATGGGCTGCAGTCACAGGGATCATTGCCGAGATAATCAGTCTCCAGTTAATTGCAATAAAATCAGAACACTTCTTGTCCATCACAAAAGAGATTCAGAATTTGTACCAGGTAGGACCCCCCCCCAACACACTTCTGCAGGGCATACAGAGACTACCTCCATGCAGACTAACTCCCACCCCGTAAAGGGAGAAGGGATCAACCGTCTTAGCAGCACTCCTCTTTCCTGGCCAAACAGTGAGATGGTCCTCATCCATATTTAGATGGGAAGGTATCTGGAGTAAGGACCATTTTGAAATAGTTGTACAGGACCTAGTGCAATGGGATACTTCTGGAAGTCTCTAGGTCCTACCTCAAACTAAAACTTTACAAACCCACTGAACCTGATTTGGTCAAGCCATTGAACAAAAACTACTGAACCTCCTCCTTCGGCAAGGCTAAAGTCCAAATTTCAGCCCGCTGCTGCAGTCCAGATTTTAAAATATGACTGGGATTTCTCAAATGGAAAAACCTGTATTTTTCCTCCCCACTGTCCTGAAATGCTGTACATAAGCATCGATAAATTTCTGTTAGCACATTAAAATGTTCTTATTTGAAGTCAAATAGCATAAGAAGTTTTAGCACAAGTGATTACTTTCTGTAACAACATCTAGGAGATTCTTGCAATATGAACACAGTAAGAAGTGCACAAAGTGCCTTAACCTACTGAGTAAAAAAAAGAGCCCAAACCTGCCAAATCCAAAACCTGTTTCACATATTTTAACACCACTATAAAAAAAAACATGATGTAAGCTATGGCACCAGACATATTATCAATATTGATGCTTATAATGCCATCATCTTCACTTAAAAACCAAGCAGATATGGCTGGAACGACTTAGTCACTTCAGCAGTGCCCATTGCACTAGTGTTTTTTCTTGTCTGATAAATTGATTATTTAAAACATATCATCTACTTTGCTTTCACGATTATGCCATGGTTCTCCTTCTCCTGCAACTTGCGGAAAAGGGGTATATGTATTCCCTACGGATAAGCAAATTTCGTCTTTCCAGCTCTAAAATGTACAACCCAATGCAAATTGTTTAGGTGTGATAACACCTATCTGGTGAGAAGGGAGGAAGCGCTTTGCAAGACAGTACTTCAAAGAGTCTAAAACAACCAATAAAAGGGCTACCCTGCCACCCTGAGAGAGTGCAGCTCCATGCAGCAGTAAGAGCAATTACCTGCCGTGTGTTCAGCGGAGCCCTGCTTATTAAACTGACCTACAAAAAAACGCTTTGATTTCTTTGGCTGAAATAAACTACGAAGCCGCTGGAAAGGAGAAATGCTCTTCGCACGACTGCACACGGCATTGTAGGGCTGTGTACTGCACAGCAAGCACAGTTTCGGCCCTTTGCCGCTTCTATTGCAGAGCTGACAGGGAACGGAAAAGGGAGGCCCAGATGCTCGTTACAGGCTTGTGGACCACATCCAGCACCTGGCAGCATGAGCGTGCTCAGCTCCGTGTTCCCTGAAACCTCTTCTCGGTGCTTTCCCCTCCCCTTCCTCAATCCACTAACATGCTCCTGCGCCAAAAGTTTCTCGGTGAAATCAGAAGCACGATGTGATGTCCAAGCACCCTGGCCAGCACAGCTGCTCCTATTTTTCACATCTGCCCAGGCTGGTGCCCCAGGCACCCTTCCTTCATCCTCACCTCCCTTCATTACACTACTGAGTAATGGGCTTATCCCCAGTGCCCTACCTCTAAAGCCCGCTGGAGAGTGAGGGCTCAAGAGCAGGCACTGGGAACAAGCTCCAAGCAGCACATTTCTGGCTCTGGAGTGCAAATTTGGGTGTGTAGGACAAGCGCCACGTACGCTCACCTGTACTACCCTGACAAAGGGAAGAACGATGTCTGCAGCAGCACACCCAGAGCACACCCACCCACCATCACCTATTTGCAGACCCCAAACCCTGAAAAAGGCAGGTGAAGACACTCCACGGGCATCCCTTCCCAATCGCTCTCAATGCCTCCGTTTCCAGCATGCTCAAGGGAAAGCGTGGCCTCGCCGGCATGTTTCTGGCTCTGAGTACATGAGACAGAGGTGGGTGGGCATGACGTGCTTAAGAATACCCTTCCTGGGAAACCCTACCGCCAAACTGGAGGTAAACCCTTATGTGCCTCAGAATTGCAGCCTGGCCTGAAATAGCGTGCTGAGTAGGGAGCTGCCCCCCACCCAGAATAGCCTATAGTTTGGTAGTGAGGATGCTCTTGGGAAAGTGGGAGGAATGGGTTTAAATCCTCCCTGGCAGAGGAGAGAACTTTTCCACAATTTGGGCGAGTGCTCCAACCACTAGGCTATCATCCAAAAGGAGGACATTAACCCCTTCCACATTTTAGAAGAAAGTTCAGGATTTTATAGGAAGACCAATTCTGCAGGGTATGACAGCTGTGCTCTGCAGGCAGCTATTCAGTTTTGCTTCTCAGGGGGCTTAGGCAGTGGACAGCCTGAAGTCTGAATCTCATGCAGTGAGATAAATCCTGAGGTGCGTCTGTGAGGTGCAGAGGTACAACCTTTGGGTGTCCACAAAATTGTAAGGTCAGCAAGTCAGCTAGTCATGGAATTAGGCACTACGCAGCTGTGTGCAGGCTTTCAGAATCACAATTTTGGGCTCAGGTGTCTCAATTCTAATTCCTATTTTATGTACCAAAGTCCTTTATTGGATCTGGCCCCCTGGCACTTTTTGCAAGAGAAAGGGATATAAAGACCCAGTTTCCAAGGTAGATAATATGCACTTTGCTTATCTAACTATCCTCGGCAGTCAATCCAATAATCTTCACATCCTGAACTGTCGGTTACGGTGTCATGTTCGCTGTTAGAGCAATTGTTACGTTCTAACCTAGCAATAGCTTTGGCTCTGTGGTGGGTTAATATAGGACATGCACGCACATGCTAAGACCCTGCAGGTATCTACATATGAGCAACTATTATCACCAGGGATCCTGGCTTTCTCCGATTAAAAAAAATCCCCAATTTTTAGATTTAAAAAAGTAACCCATAATCCACATTTTTCCATGATGAAAATGAAATACCACTAATATATAGTTACATATTGGTGGCGTTTCACTTTAAATCACAGAAAAATATGGATTTATGGGTTACTTTATTCATCTGAAAATTGGGGATTTTTTTTTTAAATCAGAGAAAACCAGGATCCCTGAAAATCACTGACCTTGAAGTATTTCTCATGTGAGTAAGTAATTGCAAGATCTGGGCCACAGTTTTTACGTACTTTAAAACCCTTCAGAATGGGAGATACTGCATAAATGCAAGACCATTACGTTATTAATTAAGTTAAAATTGCAGTGCTAACAAGAATTAAAATTTTATCATCTTAATTAAAAGCACATACGGTGAAATCTGGGCCCCACTGAAGTCGGAGGGAATTTTACGTTGCGTTCAGTGCAGCCGTAATGAATTACCATTTGAAATTAATGTTATTTAGCATCCAGCTGCAAAAAGCTTTGGCTCAAATAAAAAATAAGCACTTGAACACAGTCCTTTATTAAGTTCTGAAATCAACGTCCAAGTGGAGCTTTTGGGGGGTCTTCCATGAGAGTGTCATTTCACAGTAATACAAAGTATGAAAAAGGAGTGTTTGTAGTTAAATGGGTCCAAGATGAATCAGAAATTGTGACTGCACAACCATGGATCTACTTTCCCTGCAACAAATCTGTTTAGACGCATGGTAGGCGCAGACCAGGATGCTGGGAGGAGGACTTTTAATCACTATTAGAAATAAACAAACATCAAAAGGAAGCCAGCGCCGCATCCCAGACATAGAAATCGACTTCATTGTGCTCATGTTTTTCAAAAGTCCTCTTGTGTCCTTACTAGGAAGCACACAGTCAGAGCCATGGCTAATGGCTTGCCCTCATCAGGGATCCTAGGATTAAATACAGAGGGAGGAAAATCTCTTCTATTCATGTGTCAGAAAACATCAACATTATTCTATCCTTGAAGTCAGATATATTATTCAGTGCAGATGCATGCAGTTCAGACCTGTATAGCTTCATTGCCAAAATATCAGTTCCTGGATTAGGGGCCGTGGCCCTGGACAATCCAGACAGGGGTGCAGGAGAAAGAGACGGAGGAGCTGACAATTGCAAGTACTGGTTTCTGATGCCCTGCTCTACTCTCTGATTCTGCTCCCTTCACAGCCAAGAGAAATGTTCCCATTGACCTCAACACAAGCAGGATCTCCCTCTGATGATACCATTAGGCGCTGTCAGATTATTTTGATGTCATCTCTATTCTTTTAAAAAGTAACAAATTCAAACAATTGTTTTATACGGACACGAAAGACAAAAATCATGACTTCCACTTGGCCGTTTAGTCCAACGAACCCCTCTTGGTACCTTCTGCTGTGCAGTTCCCAAACACTGGGCCAGACCCTCATGTTCCCAAACACCAGACCATGACCCACTGGGGTGGGGCATTAGGGGCTTGACGGAAAGAAGTGAGGACTCTTGTGTCAAAGGGGGTGAAATCACACTTGACACAAAGTCAAAGCAGATGAAACCGAACTTAGATGGATTCCGTCATCCACCAACATACCTGATCCTCTAGAGCGGGGAGAACTGGGAGCGGCTATCAGGTATGACAGAGGAGTCCAAGGACTTCTCTTACCTGGTCCTATAAGATATGGGAGTGAAAAAGTGGGGACCTAGCCTCCAGTATGTTTCTCTCTTGAAAATGAAGATAATATAATGTTAGGCAACATAAACGTGTGCCCCAAAGGAAAAACAATATGCTACACCCTCACTTCTGCTATTTTTCCCCCAACACATAATGGAGAGAGAAGCAATTAAGATAGCCTTCCTAGACATATACCAACACCTCCTACTTAGAGCATGAGATGACATTTATTTTATGGGCACTGGGGAAGAATTGTGATTTGGCCTGAACACTTCTGATAGGCTGCACTTTACCACTTCGGTCCCAAAACACTGAAGTATTCTAGTATTTTAAACACGATCGCCTTCACGCGCAACTTTTTTCTTATCAGCATTATTAGTCACATCCGCTGTCTCGCAGATCTATTGTTTTAGAGCTTAAATGAGATGGCCTTTTTTTTTTTTTTTTCCTCCTTTTTTTGCCTTCACGTGAACAGATACACATTCTCGCACACCTATTCCAATAACAGTACTTCCAGGAAAATTAACTGTGACAGCTATGGATAAAATCATGTTTTGTTTATATTTCAGGTACTAAACAGCTGCTACTAGATATTGCTACCAGATGTTCTAGAATTATATGCAACATTATGCTCAATTTTAACTTTTACAAAATTACACGCTAATAAAAGATGACACTGCTGAAGTCAATGATTTATTAAAGGAAAAGCCATTAAGTTCCTTTTAAGCTTCACACCCTACTACCCCAAATAACTTGTCATTATATACACCACTGAACAGATGCAAATGTCTGTACCATTTTGAGACTTCAACACTATCCAATATACTAATTATATATCCAGATGCCTTTTACTCAACCAGCCTTACGCACATCTGTACCTCTTAACCTGGATACATCCCGACTGTTCATTAGGTGGTTAAACTACCTTCCCGAGAAAGCAAGCCTCTGTTTGAGGCAGTTCTTGTAAGGTCCATCTTGCACTCCTCACTAATGGGAGTGTACTCAGCAAGGCATTTTATCCTTTCGCTCACATCAGTAGTGCTTTGAATTTAAATGCCGAGATGATTAAGTAATAGGACACAGAAAAATTTGCTAGGTTATGTTCAGCTCTACTTAGGCACCTCACATTCCAGCTCACTTAAAATGCTGGAGCATTTGCTTTTTACAATGAAGTCGTATACCCTGATGGCAATCATAAACTGCATGCTTTATTTGGTTCAAGCTTCCCAATTAAAGTCACAGCGCAACACGCAGTGGCCAGCACAGCAAACAGCCTTTCCTATACACAGCCACAATAAACATAACTAACTTCAAATGGGAGTGACAGCCGGTAATTATAGAACAGAAAACGGTCTTGGAGTCTTATGGGCTAATGAAGCCAGTCACAAATGTAGCAAATCTAATGGCTCATTTCAATCATCTAACAAAAAAATACCCACATTAACAGGATACAGGCAGTATTTTTAAAAGTTCATACCACTCTGCCTCTATGCAGGCGAATGAAATATTGAGCCCGATTCTCCTCTCACTCATAGCAGCATACAGTCCTCATTCACCAAGGTACTTAAGCACATCTCTAAGCCTCGGAGTCATCCCATTGAAGATAACAGGACAATGCATTTGTTCAAGTAGCTCCTTAAACTGAGGCCTAAATTAGGAATGACTTTACCGAAGTCAACTCCACCGTGAAATCCTGATGGTGAGAGAGAAACATCAAATTCATTACTTACCCAAGCTGCCTCCAAATTGACTTCAGAATGAATTCAGGCCTCTTTCTGCAACAAGGATAGCCTGGTGCCATCTCTCAAACTATGCTACTGGCAGTGAATGAACAGGTTTTGCCATATCGGTGCAGCTCCACGGAGGTCACGGGAGCCTCAGCATTTGACACGGGCTGAGAATCAGTCCCTGGATATTTAACTGTTCAAGTGTGCATCCTTGCGTAACAGAGCTTGTCTAACTAATCGTGCTGGAGGTAACTGCATCTTAAGTGTGCCGTTTTAAATTGAGTAACATTGCCATTAATACGTAGCCTAATTAAGACATTTATAATGTTTTTAATGAGAAAAAAATTGAAAGTCCTTCTGGAATTTTCCCAGTCAAATTAATTGAGGATTTTAGACATTATTACAAGTAATGTTACAGGAATTAAAATTAGGTCTAAATTAAAACATGCCACTTGATTAAAAAACAAAACAAAACAAAAAACTTGTTCTTTAGAGCGAAGTAGTGTATTTTCTTCTTTAAACACGCAGTTCTGTTACAATGCTCTACCACCGATCAATCAAAAAAAAAAAAAAAATCAGTTTTGTCGTGTGTTGTAAGCTGTAAGCTGCAGTTACATCACATGTGAAGCATCTCTTGGGTTTGCAGCTATTTGGACATTACTTTTCCTTTCAGGCTGCTTTTAGACATCTTTTGATCAGTATCCTCCTAGGAATGAGGATTTCCAGCATCTTAAAATCTGAATTGCTGTGGCTTGTATAGGTCCAAGTCCTTTCAACTCCTGCGCACGTGGACTGATGTCTGCTCAAATCAGCAATCCCTTTGGGAGAGACTGCTTGTGTGAGTAGGGACTCCTCAAACCAGTAAGGGTTGCAAGATTTAGCCTTTAAAGAATTGCACAGAAAAGCTGGGAGCCTCGTGGTTCAGAACGATGCTGGCTTTTGAATAACATCAAGGAGAATCAAAGCCCAGCAGAACTGACAACAAAATGTAATTTGTATTTCTGTAATTCCAGTCCTGCAAGCACATTTCCCCCAAGCATACACTTGATTTTACATTACCATGCTCCTTGTTCACTCTCTAAGTGCCACTTTGGGTTGCTGCTAGTTGGATTCCCAAAACCTCTGGCACTAGATGCAGCAGAGCAATTTGGGGTGCTTAAGAGACCGGTCAGTGCAGCCACGAGGAACTGCACCGCTGCCTTTTGCTAGAACTCATTTACGCCTTTTCTTTCAGCCCAACCTGCATCTGTTTGAACATGTTCAAGTGTCAAGTTTGAACAGATACAGAATCTTGCTCTGAAATTTGGAATCAGGCTACACCTGGTTATGACGTGAGACGCATGAAAACCAGCATTTACTGTGGCTTGCAGGCAGTATGGTAGCTTCGCCCTAACTCTTCTGCAGCACTTAGCTGGTTTGCTACAAAGGGCATGTTTTAAGCTGTCCTAGCACCAGCAGAGTTTAGCCTTAGCATTCGGCAGATAAGGCTTCGCTCCACCAGATTTGAAGACATGCACATTATATTGTCATCTTAACATGCTATTGTCAAATGTTTCTTAGCCTGACTTGACTACTTGGTTTTATTTGCTGTTAATGATCAAATGCTTCCTTCCCAGAAATTCTTTCATCCTTCAAAATCCAAGTAGGAACTCGCTGTCCCTTTGTTTCTTCCCGTACAACAAACTAATGTGTATTTTGTAAGGGTTGCAGAACTAAAGCCAACTCACTACTCTCCCTATCCTTGAGGAAAGGGACTGCATAAAGGTTGTTTGCACCTCTTACAGAGCTGGTACGTATTGTGTTAGTGTCTAGTGGTTATTTTGAATGTGCCCACCACTCAGTACTGTTAGATTTACAGCAATAGCAAGGTCATCAAAATAGATGCACACATTCCTAAGAGCTCCGGTAGATTCACTCTTTCAACTCTTACATTTGTCTACAAAATGGATCCTTGCTTAGTTGAATTGCAAGGAGTCCTCAGAGAATGGGAACTTGTTTTATCCACTGTTAATTGAATAAACACAAAAAGCATAAAGTGTAAATAAAGTCTTTAAATGTATCGCTACCATTTAACACAGATATGCGTTTTGTATTTTTTTTTTTCCCTCCCATACACAATATTGCTCTCACTCTTCTCAAAAGCGTGGTGCCAAAACAATGACAAAGTTTAAAAAACAACCATTAAGATTCAGGGTCCTACGGCAATTTGTGCTGCACACTAGCTAATAGTCAGAGGCCTAAGGAAAAAAAGATGCTAATACTGAATTAACACATGGATGTGGTTGTCATTAATGCAAATACATGCTTAAATTCTATAACTTTTTTAATTGGATGATATCACTTCGTTTCTTACTAAGATGCTTCAGATGCATGAATTTGATAGAATATATTCAAATGACTATAGCACTTTACTTAAACTACTGGATTTTGCCTCTGGCATGAGCTGTGCTACAAACTATAATCTATTTATTCACTTAGCCATGTGGTCAACTGCTGCTTATTTCATCAGAGATGGAAAATAGAAATGTCTACTGGAAGATAAATGGCATCTGAATGCACACTGGCTAGTCTTCCCCCCCGAAAGTTTCAGTTATTATAATGAAATATCATATAACATTTGTATGCAATGCCATACTCTAGCAAGGGGTAAACACTCAGCTACTCCGAAAGGAAGATTGTCCTCTGTTCCCCAGTTTAGCATTTCTCAGACTCGGGATGTCTGTGCAGGGGCTCTAGATGTCATAATTCATGTACACGAACAAGGAATTTCATACTCCGTTCCTCCTACTCTCCCCTTGAAGTGGTTGCTTGGGTTCCTTGGCACTGATGTGAAGTCATTTCTTCCTTCCCCAGAGGAAAAACAAGGGGGAGTTCAAAATTACTGCTACAACTCTACCACCATGTCCCCTGCTCAAGGTTAACTGGACAGAGTACATGTGAACTCTGAGAGTGTATGGATCTACTCTCTCTCAGAAAAGCTTAGTCTACAATAGAAATGGCTTTAGAAGAGGCAGGAAGACACCACACTAGGTTGTAGGAAAGACAGGAAGAGGACATAGAAAACGAGCATGGGGCAGATCTAGGATTGTGGGAGTGCAGCCACATCCCCTGCAGCAGTGTGGCACTTGCACAGCGAAGAGAGCTCATCAAGTATTATGCCACATGGCCAAAGGCGGTATGGCCACAGCCTCTCCCTGTGATCGTGGATGCAGCAAGTTTTTAGCGCTCGTCCCTGCCCTTCTCCTGATGCTGAACTGGGAGCAGAAAGCAGGGAGGAAGGAAAGAGAGAAGCAAAAAGCAAACAGGAGTAGGCTGCAGAGCTGCTTGAAAAGAGGTACTCCCAGATGACTAGTCGGTGAGCTCGTGGAGCTCACGACATATGCTGAGATCCCAGCAGAAGCTCTGTTTGCATGGCTTCTGCAGAGCCAACGGACGGGAGGGCAGTGGGCATAAAAACATGCCACCGCCCCCCCGTTAGATCCACCCCTACAAAAAAACAGGTCATAGAACTAGCTGTCGGCATACAAAGGCATCGATTTATATAGAGTTGGTCACCCTTAGGATCCTGATACTTCCTATTTGTATCGCATCATTTCGGAAGGCCCAGACAAGCGCCATCTAAGGAACACCTAAAGGAGAAAGGACTCTGGAAAGAGGGAACTTCTCACAGAGATCCTCTTCTCTGAGGGCATGCTTGCCCATCCTCACATGGCTGATGCAGAGCTGGCTGTACAGGTTGACTTCAATAGGCCGGTCTTCCACCATTGCAGCGTTGCCAACTCTCATGATTTTCGGCATTGTTCTTCAAGTCTATGCTTCGGGAACGTGAAAAACTTAGCTGTTTCTTTTACATATGTTTATATCTATCTATCACTCTATCTACTGATTGATCAATAGATAGATATGAAAGAAAAGGGCTAATTTTTTTTCACATTCCTGAAGCGTAGACTTTAAGAGCAACGTCAAAAGTCGTGAGAGTTGGCAATACTACCATTGGATGGATTAGCAAGGGCCATGTGGCCTAGGCAGCTCCAAGCCATGTGTGTTGCCCAACGTCCAGCACTCGATGCACATGGAACAGAAACAAGCGGGCTGGGATTATTTCTCAGCAAGGGCCCCAAGCTCAAGTAGGGAAGCCATACAGACAGGGCGCATAGGAAACATTTCCCCCCATACCTATGTGAGTATAATTCGTTCCACAGGGCAGCAGGGGGGTGAACTGGCTTTCTGAGCAATCCATTACAAAATAAATCACTTCTGTTTGCAGTCACATAAACATGAGAATACACTTTAAATAGCTAGCTGTAGGACTGGAATGTGTTTTCAGCACATAGAAGCAATGACACAATGTTCCTGAACTAAAGAAACTCAGGTAGGAAAAGAAAGAGATTATTAAAAACCCACTGATCCCCATTTTATTTTACTTTTATTAATGCATTAATGTCAATGATGTACTTCAAGTTTATTGAGCAAGAACAAAATGGTAGGATTAAAGCTTCCCTTTCAGCTGAAGATATACTGTTAACTGCAGTTCCCCAAATGCACTAAAAAAAATACATCTTTGAAGTTGCTAGCCTACAATGCACCTTCAAGAACAGGTCAAGAATAAATGCTGACGTTAAGATGAATGAGTGCAGCAAAAGTAAAGTGTGTAGGTACATACTTTTACTGGGACTCGAACTAGTTTGTGTAATTAGAGTCATTCTGAACGAATCACACTGCTCTTCATTAGACTCAAATATAAACTTATGATACATGTGCTGCTTTGGGCTCTGCCTGCCACGGGCAATTTTTGCAAGCACACGTCTGCTTCCTGAGAGGAGGGATGGTCCAATGGCAAGTACTCTTGAGTGGGGCTCAGGAAAACTGCCCTACTGCAGGGTTCCTGCATGAACAGATGAACACAGGCACATAGACACCTAACATCCATCAGTCAATGCCAATGTAGGAACGGTTGGGCCAGAGAGAGAAAAAACAAGAGGGAAGCCCCTGATGAGGAGACCCATTGAGAGGAAGGGAGGGAGGGAGGCAGCCTGGCTGTTAGGCTATGCTTCTGGAACTACTTGTTTATTTTTCCACTAGAAAGTAATTGGCTAAAGTATATAAACCGTGTTGGGATCAGGAACCCAAACCCTTAATTCCCTCCCTCCTAGAGAAGTGTCATCATCACCAGGCTACAAAGTAAGCCTCCTTTCTGCTTGCTGCCCCTCTGGCTTCATGCGTCTTGCATTCCCTTCTTCACAGTGGCACAAGTTCAAGTGGTGGAGTGTGTCCCATCCCAGCCTTGACTCTACAGCCTGTCCCAGGAGGTAAGGGATGTGGGTTGAACCCAAGTCTGCTATTGCCTCAGTTGGTACTCTTACTACTAAGCTATTATGCAAATGGGGACCACTGCCACCTTTGCTTCATTTACCCTTCACTTAATGTGGAATAGAGCAGCCACACACATGAGTTATCTCGGATTAGCTGGTCCATAGCAAGTCATCTCCCCTCTCCGCTTGGTGCCCTTGCTGAGAAATTACCCCAGCCCACTTGTTTCTGCTCCATATGCATCAAGTGCTAGCCGTTAGGCAGAACATATGGCTTGGATCTGCCCAGACCACATGGCCCTTGTTATCTGGGTCACACACTTGGGCACTGGGAAATCTTCCTTTTTAATCTTGGCTTTGCAGCGTGTGGCTTTGGGCAAGTCGCATAGGGCCTGACTTTGAGCAGCAATGAGCACCTTTGACTCTAGCTAAGTCATAAGAAGTGACAGGTTCTTAGCACCTCTGAAAAATCAGACTTTTCACACCTCCCTTAACCGAGTCCTTCTATAATGGTACCTTTTCAAGCCTACCCCCGAGTCTGTTTTTGTTTCAACATCTGTTAAATGCTGCTTGCTCCCATTCCTCCCACACTGGCACTGCGAATACAGGCTTGCTAACGGTTGTGAAGTGTTAGTGCATTAAACTCCAGTGTCCTCGTGTGTCGCTTTCTCCCATTTTGGGGCCACAAATTGAGGTCATTTATTGATTGTCCTCCATCATTCCACTAACGTCTGATGGAAATTCCTGCAGATAGAGACAGGTCTGTACGAACCCTGTTAGGAATCTGTATAAGCAATATAAGGAAAGAAATATCTAGTTTTGAGTGGTGAACAATAACTCTGTCTCGGAGGATTTAGAGATCCTGAAATATGGTTTCATTTCAAATCATAACCAAAAATTTCAAAATTCTCTGCAAGACAAAACTCCTCTTCTCTGCCCAGTGTTGCTGAGAGAGCTACCTTAATAGTTGCAAATCAGACAGGCTGCCTCAGAGCCAGGGAATATGAAGCACTGGAGACTAGATGCCAGGGCAGTCTGCCAGATAACAACTGGCCTCTTCCCCAAGCTCCCCCTCCATCCAAGAAAAGAAAGTAATTTTTCATTGTTGGTGTCATTTATACTTTGCATTCAATGTAGCACTGCACCAGAAGACTGCAAGGTCTTGTACAGCTAGGGAAACCCAGGCAAGAGATTATACTTGCATTGCAGTCTCCCTAGGGCAGAGACCCATCTATTTGTACTGTATTTGTAGTGACTAGCAAAATAATGTCCTAGTCCATGGTTCATCCAACAGGATAGTGCTAAAACCACTTCCCTCCAGTATTCGACACGGCATATGTGCAAGGAGTTTGTTCAATCAATTCCTGTAGCATCTGCCCGCACCTATGCTGCTGCTTGTGTATTATTGGCATCTAACATCAAGCAGGTGAACAAGAGGAGGTTAAAGCATTCAAAGTAGAGCCAGTCTAAGACTATCCTGGCAGTCCAGGAGCAGCGATGAACTATTATTAGATTGCCTAAGAATATTGCAAGGCACCGCCCATGGAATCCGTGAGCAATATTTATTAAACTGGCAGCCTTCAAGACTGCCACTGCCCCATGATGTGAACTAGGCAAGTTTTAAAACATTCCCATGACATTGCTCAGCCAGCCTGAAAATATCTCCGCCACTCCAGGGAGATGAGCCATCCCCTTTGGAAACCGCTTTTTGAACAGTCAACTGATGAGTCACTCGCAGCTTTAAAGTACACACAGTGTCCTGAGCTCCAGCTTCAAAGTAACTGTGTTTACAGAGCTCCAGCAGATGCTTGAAATCAAGGATGAAGCTTGAAAGGGAGAAAAGGAACTTGGAAGCCTCTCGGAGGTTATCTATATACTGTCCTGGTGCCAAGTAATGGCAAATGTAAAAGCCTGACCAGCAATGGTTTCATTTACTGGTGGCATGCAGGCTAGGAACTAAAGGTGAAAGGTCAAGGGAGCGCATGGGAAACTAATAGAGCAAAGGACATGTATAGTCAAAATCTCCTGGTCTGTTGTTTCATGCACTCCCAACCCTGAGTACTAAGCCCAAACGTCCCATCAAAAGAGAGGAAAAACCTGAAATGCCTGGGTGGTAGAAAGAAATAAAAGTAGATTCATTGCCTTTTGGTTTAAGATTCTCCAGGAAACTGCTGCAAGCCAGGGAAGTGTGGCATTCAAGTACCAAGGGGAAAACATGCATGTCCGACACCAACCTCTGGAATAAGATCCCCAAACGCTGCTAAAGGTCCAGAAGCCCAAGCACCAGGAGTCCCACAATTAGGTGAGAATCTCAGCTTTCATTTAAGTAGAGTTTAGCCTCAGCAGTTGCAGAAAATGGCTTGGAAAATGTAGCCTCTAGAGCTTTGGTAAAACAAAAGAGCAAATTAAAAAGGGCTTTGTCTTTTTAAATAAAACATCCTTGGGATTTTTAAGCCTTTCTTAGGGTGCCGGGGCGGGGCTGACTCAGGGTTTTGAATGCCTGAAGTTAGCAATTCCAAGGCCCATTTCTGAGGAGTCTAAATGCTGAGCAGGAGGATTCGTTTCCTCCAGCCATCTGCCCAAACTGTTGTACGCTCAGGGTATGAGGGGTGAGGAAATAAAAAGACACACTGCCCTTACTTAACCAAATTGCTTTAGCTTCATTATTGCAGAAATGCATTCAACCAGAGAGGCAGAGAGGAAGCAGCTGGCACCAGCACGGGGGAAAGTGGGCTTCTCTTCCTCTGCACCAATCTTGAATAGTTTAGCACCTGGGGAGCATGGCAAGCAAACCAAGAAAGAGCTAAAACAATTCCATAACACTGTTTCAGGTCCGAAAAGAAAGAAAAAAAAAAAGCAAACTCAGAGGGAGTAGCGTGATTCTAGCACCTGAATTAGATAAACAGCTGTGGAAGTGCTGGGCAGCAGCCACGTTGCCTCTCCAGCTGCAGCTCAGCCCCTTGTACAGGAATGGCTTGCTCACTCTTTCAGGGGAAAGAGGATCCGCCCTGCATAGGGCTTGCCAAACCCCACACTCCCTGGCTTGGCACAAGATGCAGCTTGCAGCACGGGATGTACTGGGCAGACATCTTCTGTTTTCCAAGCGCCCAGAACAAGAAAGTGCTCAGAAACTGATGCCAGGGCAGACTCTTGTTCCAGTTACACCCCTACCAACCCAAACTCTTTTATGTCCATAGAACAGTCATAATAGGCAATACCCTGGCTATATTTCTGCTCCCATTATTTTAAAGGCACTGTTGCTCAGTCACATTAGTCTCTCTATGTAGTTTCAGCTTCCCCATAGAAGCAAGACCCTGGCCTCTGTATTCTCACTGCTTAGTCAGGGTGTCAGATATGGTGGTGATTTTATTTAAATTGTGAATGGCTATCCATAAACTAACTTGCAAAGTTAGACCCCCATTTCCTTCTACACAAGCACACCCGTCAACTTCTCAAGACCCATGGACACTGCTGACCTGACTGATTTCCAAGCAGTCATCTGGAGAAGGCAAACTAAAGCAAATGAACTTCTCCCCAACTCTTTGGCTTGCTGGGTATTATATATGCAACAGGTATCAGGCACAAATCTAATTGTTCTAGCCTGCATGACAACACCCGGTGTAATGCAGTGGTGTTTGGGCTCCGAGTCCCATTATTCCCCCAAACCCCTTTGTCATCCAGTCTCCCAAGAGAGATTTGAAGGAAGGCAGTAAACCCATCTGCATAACAGACTGCAAAGATCAGTGTAACTAAACAATTTTTCAATTTTTTCTTAGCAATATTAGAAAAGGTCAAACACATTTGAACTCTGCTGTGTTTTCTCCTTTATTAGCACTTAAACTCTAGCACTGCCAGATGCTAGATGAATCATGAGTCACAAGTAAATACTGCAGAAGCTCAGGATCAAAGGCAGATTAATAGTTTATAAGTTGCATGCCTTTGTAATACATATTTTTTAATATAGACCAACTCTGGACTCAACTAATAGCCTTGAAGACAGGCATTCACCGCTCACCGCTTGACAGAACCACATCATTTTTTCCTCTAAGAGATAGCAGAAAGGGAGTGATTAACGAAGTGATGCAAACTAATTCTCTATTCCCCGTCTGCTGAGCCTAGGACTATCACTACGGGTAAGTACAGAAGTCAAAAAGCCCAAGGCTGATTCATTTCTATCTTCACAGGTTAGTCTAAGCTGCATAGATTGAACCAATAAGCAAGTGAACAGACATTCACTTCTGATTCCAGAAATGCAACCACAGGCCTGCAGGGGCCCAGGCCAGAAGCCATGGGGTGCTAAAGCATGCCTCCCTGCTTGGCTGGAGCAGACAGCTTGGGCCAAGTCTAGCCCACCCACCTGGTGTGTGGAAGGGGTTATGGGGGAGGTGCAAAGCCTCTTGGGATGCTGGAGGACTGTGAGTTAACTTGAATCTGGAGGGGATCTGGTTCCAATGTTCACTGTTGGATCAGAAGGGTGCTTTGGAGCTGATTGGGACAGAGGGGCTGCATGTCTGCAGTGTCTGTCCCCTAGCCCTGCTAGAGTTGGGGAGGAAATGTGGATTGGAGGCCCTCCACCTCAGGAGGGCCTCCAAATACCCTCCAGCCCTGCTTCTGGCTGCACTGACAGATGTTAATGAAGGCACTCCGCATTGGAGCATCTTCATCTGAACCCTCATGCGACGAGGGTTCGGCTTGTCACGTGATCAGGCATTTTTAAAGCATTCTGCAGCCAAGCACTTCTGTCAGCATACACGTGTAGAGCGCTTTCAGTGGCCAATCACGTGACAAACCGTCACGTTGGTCAGCGCCCTTAGTTAATTCATTCTTAGCCCATTTACTAACCAGGGGCTCTGGCTCCTTTCTCCACATACTGCTGCCATAAAACCACAATGAAAATGCCCTTTCTTCCTAGCTTTATCTTGTCCTCCACCAGGATTATGCCCACTTCCCCATTAAGGTGGTAGGTGGTTAAGGACCCAGCTTTCCCTAGTCCAAAGGCCTCCGTCAGAACTGGAAGGTGGACAGACAGATGCTAATGAACTATGAGTCACTATCCTTCACTAAAGGCCAAATCAGCTTCATACCAACCCCTCACGGGACCCTCTCACACCTGGCCTAACAGCTGGAGAAGACAAAGGCCATCACTAAAAATCTGACCATTTCCTCTGCATTCCCAAGACATTGCTGGGATGGGATTAATGCCCATGCACACAAAGATTTCAAAACATCAGGCAGAGATCAATATTGGCCATTCATATTATAGCAACTGATAATGAAAAAAAAAACCTACCAAAACATGAAACATAGAAGGGAATAAAAGTATATTCTGTGTCTGGACATATAATGAATGCCTGGAGCTAGGGAAGAGATAGATAGTTTGTAATGGATAAAATGTCCTGCCTCTGTCACGCTCCAGTGCACTGATACACACGTGTATATAAATTACCGGGTCAGTGTCCTGCTTTTCCTTCTTACCGGCACAAGTTCATATCTGAACACAATCAGAGCACAAGTGAAGCGAATTTGTTAGTCTAAACACATAGCTAATTTCCCTTCTGATTTCACTGAGGTTTGCATGTGTTCATTCACTTGCATCAGGATCAGACTATGCCCTTTACTCCCATCTCAGCATACACCAATTAGCTCCAGCAGGGATGCAAAAGGCTATTTCCCACCTCCTAACAGCTGCACAAAAATTACAGTGTACTGAATTCCATTTAGTTCTCTCTTTTTCTTCAGTTTGTTTTTCCCCTTCTGGGTTGGTGTATTAAAGTTTGATCTTCTCACTTCTATTCCTGTGCTGGCATAAGAAAGGGATAGTAAATTCAGCAGCTAAGTCAGCAAGAAGATTATTACTAACTCACTATATTGAGCTTCTCAAAAGTTGAGAGAGTACCAACAACTTTCAAGTGTTTAATGGGGTTAGTTAGGAAACCTAATTTGCTTCCTCACTCTACTGTACTGTAGGTGCGACCAAAATAATGGACTGGCTTAGAAGGAAAAAAAAAAAAAAAAAGGCCCAAGATCAAGGCACGAGTTTCAGGTCCAAACTTTCCAGTGCTCATGGTATTTCTGGTTTCAGAGTTTTCTTTGGAGGACTACCTTTAATATCTGCGCTTCTTAGAAAATGAATATAAACACTCTTCAAAACTGATCTTTATTTCTTCCTTGCAAAGCTCTTGGTGTTCATGGTAACAGTAAAAAAAAAAAAAAATCTTCAATTAATAGTTGTAAATAGCATTTTTATTACAGCTAAAATAGAGACTGTGAGATTAGGTGAGAAATACAAATTACAGCAATGCAAAGCTCATATTTGCCTGTCACTTTAACAAAATATTACCATTTAATGCTGGATTAATTCTAGAAAATCTGCAGGTTAGATAGCAAAAAGAATACCTCTGCAAGGTACTATCTACTTTTATACTTAAAAGTATTTAAGGAACCTTTTTTTTTTTAACTAAGAAAATCACCTCATCATGTCATCTGACTAAAGGAGGGAGCTGATCTGGAAACTATGGAAGTGAGTTCATAGATGTTAGGGGCTAGAAGGGACCTTACAAGACCATTTAGCTTGTTGGTCTTTAATGGGCTTTGGTCAAGGCCATTCTCATAGGAGACATACCGAGGATGAGATACGACAGATAAACACATTTTCCATCATTATAAGAAAGGGAGAAAAGGGTTTGTAGGCTTGGTCAGTAAGTACACTAAAGACCAAACACTTCTCAGGATTATCGGAGACCTCTGGGACATTCAAAATGGGACAGGAAAAATATTCCATTTGAGCAGGATTCTTTATGTGAGACCTGATGCTTCTGACTTCCAGTCAGACGAATAGCCAGTAAGAGAAGTGATCTCCCATCTATTTCTTCCAGATCCTGGCTCGGATCGAAGCCCAACACACAGAGGAACAAGTTGGAAGAATGCCTTGGTTTGGGGTCAAATTATGTTTGGGGCAAAGGATGTTATTAGCTTCTACTTTATCTAAACCAATTCAGCCATCCATAATCAATGCATTCATTAAGGTCCCAGCAACAGTAATTAAGAAACAGGTTCTACACTTGTATGTATTTGATTCATGGAGGGAAGAGAAAGACAGAAAGTAGAACTCTTGAGAGTCAAGTTCAGGAAATTGAATCCGCATCTGAAAAAGATGTCAAGATGAGGAAGAGGCAGACTTTCCACTAAAATCTCTAAAATCATTAGCTCTGAATACTGTACATAGGTCCATAGACCATGTCTCTTTGCGTAGTTGTGTCCCCAATTTAGCATGCCAATCCTAGCGTTAGCCGACTTCCCCAAGCAACTCCCTTAACTTCAATGATATCTGAATGTCGTGCATTTCCTTTATACAGGGAATGGCCAATCAGAAATGATTATACAGTATAACCTCATAAATCCGGATCTCAAAAATCCAGAATTCTTGAAAATCCGGCACTTTTTAAAATGCCCCTCCTGTCCACCTCCCCTCCCCCCACCCGGATGCAGCGAGGGAAGCTTGCCCACGGTGGCTGCCACCGCCATCCATCACCCTGCGCCACCACTCCACATGCGGCCTCTGCTCCGGGACCAGCTGCTGCTACCTGCACCCTCCCTCCCCACTCCGCGACCAGCCGCCGCTCTGGTTTCAAAAATCCCAACTTTTCAAATTTCTGGTAGATGCTTGGTCCCAAGCATGCCAGATTTATGAGGTTATGTATTCCTAAATGTATAGCAGTCTTTAACAAAAACAATACAATTACTAGTTTGATTGGCCTGGAAAATTAATTTTTTCTGGGATCCAGCCAATTAGTATTAGTCTTTGGACAGTACAGTGAGCTGTCACTACTTCATCAATATTCGGCAGCAAAAATGATGGTGGCGTACATCTTTACTCAACTAACATAACAGAACAGAAGTCATTGGAGCAGAGGCAGATGGTGGAGGCTGTCTCCCACTTTAAAATAATGTCCCTATCATCCCTCAACATTTACTGGAGGGAAGCAAGGATAAATTCATTGTTTGCAAGCTACTCAGCTAATGTGAGACCCATATAAATATCCCAATACATACAGGGCAGAAATATATAACATCAATACTGAATATCCTTCACCCTGCTAAATATGCAGGTCACCAGATTCTCAGCTGCCATCTCTCCACTGATTGCGGTGAAGTCAACAATAATGCCGGCCAACACAGCCAAAAAGCCTGCCTGAGTGCCATTATCAGAAAGTCTTCATTAAGTCGGAGAGCAATGCAACACAGGAAGCTACAAAGTAACAGCCTCACTGTTACACTAGAGCTACCTGTCTCCACCTTGTTTCAGGTAATAGGAGCAACTAGAAGTAAGCCCTATAATGCTGCCTTTCCAACACACTGCATGATCAATATTCCCCCTGCACCGAGCTTTACAATTTCTGTGTTGCTAGTGGGCTGCACAGATCCAACAAAGTAGAGTCAGCAACTACAGATGTTGACTTCAATAACTGTTCTGCTTTATGACTTTCTTTTTAAAATAACCTTCAAACCTCAAAATTATGAAAGCAAAACCAGAATTCTTCAGAGGAAGGGAAAAGTACATCAGACCACTTTCCATCTCTCACACACTTCCCATCATTTGCAGACATTTAATAGTCATTTTTAAGCTCCTGGCCCACTTAGTAATAATTTACTGCCTAGGTACCAATGAACATGAGTAAAGGGCGGTAAAATCTTATCCAAGCTATCTCAGCCCATCAGAGCTGTACATCAGTAGATTAAT
This sequence comes from Alligator sinensis, assembly GCF_000455745.1. NCBI lineage: Eukaryota > Metazoa > Chordata > Crocodylia > Alligatoridae > Alligator > Alligator sinensis. The sequence continues at coordinate 1,102,584 of NW_005842242.1, read as the reverse complement.
AAGGCTGTTGGTATTCACAACACAAAGCATATAGAGTTCAGAACATCAGTTACTTCAATCAGTCCATCAATTATGAGAATACAAGACATTTTGGGAACAAAATACTTGTTCCTGAGCCTTACACAATAACTCAACATGGTACCCAAGTGCTACATAAATTAGAAACAGATAGATGTCTTTTAAGATGTATTATCTCATTCTCATTTATCTTTAACCACACCCTTTTCCTTTTACCCATTTACATCTATATTTCAAGAGAACCAGCGTCTACAGAAACCACTTGTGGCTTTCTGGGACTTGCAAGGCCAAGGATCCTGCGTTGCCAAAAAGCCAAACTCTTTATGGTTTCATTTGGCCAGAAGCCACCAAACTCTAATTAAACCCCAAATGTTGAAAGATCCACCCCACTGTGGGGAAGAGTTAAAATGCTCCCTCCTTCCCATGCTGCAGTTCACCTAAATATCCAGACTCTTTGCTCTGCACATCTCCAGTCATGGAAATTCCCATCAGCTCCTAATGGCCAATTCCAGCCCATCCTACTTAGACACCGAAGTAGAAGATGCTTTGGATTTCCTGCTTTGTCAACTATATAACAGTGATATGTTCAGCCTTCATAGGTTTTATCATTTAACAGAATTTGGTCCCTAGAGCAAAGCATAGGGCTGGCTGCTAGTACACATGCCTTCGGAGGCAGTATAGGAAGCATTCAAAGTCTGGAAGCCTGCCTCCGAAGAGCCTGATTCTTCATTTCTTTGCCTAGAGACGTATCATTAAAGTTATGGGAGTAAGTATAGGAAAGAATTCTCTCTTACCCTGGGAGAGAAAGTCATCAGTCCTACAAGGGAATAGAGCTTGAACAAAAAGCAAGCATTAGGCTCTACAGTTTTAACTACCCATTCCTATTTATGTACAATGGGCAACATTCACAACTGATGCGAGTTGGCATAGCTGCCCGATGAATTTACATCAATTTAAACCAGCTGAGAATCTTGGTCTCATGCACATGAATTGTGGTTCTCACTGTACTGCAGGCTATAGGTACCATTAGATTACAGCATCGTGTTTTCATCAACTCGTGCCATTTTGAAAAATTCTTCCTAGGGCTCAAATTTCCATGCCTCTGACTCAGCTCAAAGAGGATTTTTTTCCTGTTTGTTTTAAATGTGATGAAGATTCTGCCTGACATCCTGAAGTTACGCAAAGTTGATATCAAGTAATTGGTTAATTCAGTATGAATTAACCAGCCCGAGCATCAGCATTTTAAATACATTTTAAGACACTTGTTTGCTCATGCACAATACAAACAGCTGAACTGAATTTAAGCCCCTAATACTTCAAGTTATTCCATATCCTCTATCTTGCACGGGCAGGATTTATCCTAACAGAGCAGCTTGCAGGACTGGGCCTGTGTTTTTCAGCTTTCAGAAACCTATGGTTCCTCTGTGCTCCAGCAAGCCAGCAATCATCTCTCATATACTCTTCCTGCTTGGTTTCCGTGACATACCCGCATGCAGAGTCCTTGGAACTGAACTAGATATCGGACATTAGGGAATATTTCTGCATTGTAGTCTCACTAAGGGATTGGATGTTGGTCATTTACAGAGAAAGGGGAAAAGAACATAGAAGCTTTGCTGAAAGAAAGTCATTACCAGGTTAAAAAATAAACCCCACAGGATATCACAGGAAACATGCCTGCTGGAACACAGACCATTCAAGCAAAGATATCAAGACTTTCAAAGGAGAACAGAGACTTTGGGTGCCTTTCTCTGAGACCTCCTGAAGTGTCTGGTTCTTAAAGGGAGAATGATCAACTGGCCAGCCAAAAAGCTTAATGCAACCACAATTGCTTGTCCTTCTAATTTCTTAGCCAGCTTTCCTAAGGCCTAGACATATTGGTATAGCTGCAGGCTAAATAGGCATTTATTTATTTTATTTTTTTAATGTAAAAGTTTATATTTTCCTTCCCTGATCCCTTTACTAGACCTACGACATGTCTGCATGGTGAGGTTACCAGGCTCAACATGGCAGCCTGGCTCCTAAACCAGAAGCAATGTAAAATCATGTTCACATGGTGTTTCAGGAGGGCTAGCTGGTACCATCACTAATTAGCAGGGATCCTGTTTTCATTAAAAAAAAAATTTTTTTTAAATCACAAATTCTCAGATTAAAAAACCCAAAATCCATGATTAAAAGGAAACACCACTATGTATGTATGTACCAATTGAACACAAAGTTTTATTGCTATATTTACCATTTTAAGTAATTTGGAAGCCTACCAGTGCCTCAATAACTATAATAAAATAAATTCTAAGTATCTATAAATTTTGGTATTTGATTCTGGGTTTTTTATCATAGAAAAATCAGAGCTCTCCCTCCCCCCTTCACTCACCAGGATGCAGGTCTAGGCCCCTTAGTACCCACCTACAACCCCGCCACCCTTGCTGATGCCCCTCACTCCCCACCCACAACCCCCCCAGTCCTGATGGTGGGGGGGCTCTCAGATGCCAGGGCTACAGGGCCAGGGACCCAGGTCCGCAGCCCCTTGCCCCCACAGCAGCACCTGAGCCCTGGTTGCTGCCCATGGGAGGAGGCTACTGCAGCAGAGCAGAGTGCAGAGCCCAGCTCCCCTTCCCCCTGCAGCTGGCACAGCTAGAGTGGAGCTCATGGGGGGAAGGAGAGGGGGCAGGGGTTGGGGCAGACTGCCCTGCCCCAGGACCTCCATGGTGAATGCTGCATGGCAGAACAGATTGGAGAAGTTCGTTGCCGCCACTGCAAGCTTCACGCTGCCCTGGCAAGGTGTCCCCTGCCTGCCCAGCAGCAGCGGGGGTGGTGGCATAAGTTATGCCTCCTGCTGCTGCTGCTGCCGCCAAGTGGGCAGGGGGCATCTCACCAGGGCAGCATGGGGCTTACAACAGCGGCACCGAGCTTCCCCACCCAACCCCACTCTGCTGTGCTGGGTCCCGCCTGCTGGGTCATGCAAGAGCCCAAGCCTGAAGCAGGCAGCCCGCCCCACACACAAATCTGAGGGGGCATGTGCCCCCAGGAGTGCACAGAGCAGTGGGGAGCACCCCCCTCCAAATGAGCCACCCATGGCCTCATCCCACTCCCTGTTAGGGCCCTGCAGCCACACATCCCAGCCCCAGCCCCCATGCACCACCTGGGCTGGGCAGCACAGCGCCCTCTTCCCGCTCCCCCTTGCCAGGCTGCAGCTCTGACAATCTACAGACAGCTCTTTGCAAGAGTGGAAAATTCACATCTTTCTCCCTTAAAATAAAAAAAAAAAAATCTGAAGTTTTCCATGTTAAAAGGGAAAATCTGCATTTTTTTCCATGGGAAACAGAAAACTCAAATCTTGCTAATTAGCCAAACTGGAAACACTCTGGGTGCAGATACACAGTCTCCCATTTGAGGAGACACCCTTCTTGGCATGGTTGAGGGGCTGCTATTAGGCATGGTAGCTGCCATTTAGATAAAGCCTAAAAAAACTTAAGGGAAGGTAATATGTTCTCAGGCTAGCTGTAACCCAGATCATCAAGCCAGATCTTCCAAGTTCCTCCTTTTCTTCACCTACCAAAAGGATAGCACAAAATATAATAGAACGTTTGATATGGTAATGGGAGAAATGAGTTCACTCCGCCAGCAAAGGAATAAAGTTTCTAAGCAACCAGTTTCCTTCCTTTGCTAGATGAAATCTAGTTCTCATTAAAAAAAAAAAAAAAAAATCTACACTGTAATATGAACAAATAGTCAGCTAAACTCTGATGACCCTGTCAGTTAATGAAGTGAAAATGGCTCAAAGCTGAATTTGGTCCCTAGCATAGTGTTCTGGTGTTAACCCCCTTCCCCCTATTTGGCATCGAATGACCTAATGTCCTATGCCATGCCACTGTCCTAGTGGCATGAGGAGAGAAGTGATGTAAAAGCAGCCCAGTGGACAGCTGTGTGCTTTAGGACAGATTGTCCTACTTCCACTGGAGAAACTTCAGGTTTAGCGGAGATGCAGTAATGTAAGTGAAGAGAGCAATGGCCACAAGCATTTCCCACAGTGAAGTGGGCACGGAGCAAGCAACTCAAAAGGAAAGCAGTTACCCTTGCATTTCTGCTTCACTTGCTGCCCAAAAGGAGGGCCTTCAAGGAAAGCCACATCTGCCTTATTGTGGTCCAATAGCACTGAGTGCCAAAGCCACAGTTCTGGCTGTCCACAGGAGGACTGCATCTACCTGCCAAGAGTGAAAACATGCACACATACACGCACGCACAGTCAAGAAAGCACTGAGCCAATGTCACAGAGTGATGCTACAGCGCCTTGTATTATTGAAAGTACCAATTTCTAAATGATGCATAAAAGTAAGGTTCCTGACCACTTACGGTCATTAAGAGATGGCTTGACACAGGTCAACAGGGGATAGGTATGTTAGCTTCAGATTCACACTAAATGCAAATAATCTTGTACAACTTTTAGCAGAGAAGATCCTTTAAAAAGCTTTAAAAAAAGTTACTTGAAAACAGACCATCCAATCGTTATCATATTATAGCATGGAAAAATAAAATACTTTGTAAGTTCTGGGAGAAAGTCTGAAACTTCCAGGTGCAACACACTGTGTAGGTCTCTGAAATTATAATTACACTAAGTAGTGTCAAAACAGCTGCAATAATGAGATACTATAAGGAAATGATTGACTATATCTTGAGGAAAATCCTTAAAGGTTTTTTTTCCCATTCTGTGCGAGAAATAGTCTTCTTTTCCTCTGAAGCAGCTAAACTAGTGCTTTTCAGACAGCATCGACTTTCAAGTTGTGCATGGAGCCCTCTTCTGGAGAAATTTGAAAAAATAAGGTAGGTAAAGAAGAGTTCTTTCAGCAGTGTGGTATACCTATTTGGGGAAAGTGCTCTGCGACTACCTTGATTCATTATATAAAAGCATACGTGAAATCTGTGCTTTCTGCCATGAACGCAAATATACCTAAATAGATTATTTTTCTTCTTTCAGCCTTGACAACATTCCCAAACACTGTGTTTTCCTTATGTTGTAAGTTTTAGTGTCAGATGTCTATGTATATCTTGCGAACAACCACTTCTGATAGCTAATTTGGACAACAACCCAATGCTACCACTGCCGCACTCTTCTGTGTACTGCACTGACATACCTAAGTAAATAAGTAATCCCAGTAAAGAACCTTATTCACCTTTGAAACCTTCTGCCTGCAAGTTTTAGAAAACATCAGTTTTCAATAACGCACTTTGATTTAGGATGGCAAACTATTTTAAGCAGCCATAGAGATTTACTACTGAAGTGCATGTTGCACTGGATTGCCCAGATGCAAGCTACCAGCATGCATTCAGTACTTTCACTGGCAACTTCAAATTGAAGAAGTGGGATAGCATATATGCACTTTCAAAGTCACCGACCACCACCACACGGAGGGTTTCTAAGAATGCATTATCCTGTAGCCACTTATATTAAGATACTGCCAAACACTTCCTCCCTGCTCCCCACCCCTTCCCCAATCAACATACAGGAAGCACTTCATATTTATTAAATGACAGTAAAACCGTGCCATCAAGGAGACCAGGTCTTTGGGTCAATAAAGTTCAGTGCTCCATCTTGTTAATACAAGCTAATCCTTACCAAAGGCCATGAAGTATGCTTGATAAAGTAAATGAGGCATAAAGCTTGGGAAAAGAGTGGTCTCAGCCCACAGCTGAGAACCACTGATTTTTTTTTTTTTTTTTTTTTTTTAAGTGAAACAATTGAAGAATAGTTTCAAGCACTGATTTATTATTATGATGATGATGATGATGATGGACTTTTGAATAGAAAAACTTAAAAACAAGCCTTCATTTCTTGAATAGTCTCATGATCTAATAACGAGCTCTGGAAGGGGAACACATCTCCATGCTCTACACCCCCCAGCTATTGCTGCTTAGAAAACGGCCTCGCACTTTTCCGCCACTTCCACAAAAAACTGTTGCATTAGTGGCTGGCTATTACTGAGAAATCAGTTTATCAAGATTGATTTTTGCCAGTTCCACTCGCACCGTGTTGTGGAAGGTGTTATTGCGGCTGCTGTGAAAAGAAAAATAAATAAATAAGTCAATCCAGGGGAAAAAATGTGTTACAACCACTACCGCTGCCAGATGGCTGCATTTGTTTCATATGTTGTTTCTCACATTCTTCTGTTTACTTTTCTTCTCGCATGCAAGTTCTGTGGGTATGGAGTCGAGGAGAAAATCTGAACAGAATTGTAATAATTCCTCCTTTTCCCTCCCTCCTACCACCGATTGGACGCATCGCTGGCAATTAGCATTTTTCCCTGTCGGTATTCTACAGGCGCCTTCCACAAAACAGTTTTATTTATGTACTTTCTTATTACCGATTTAATTGATTTCCAAATGAATTAACTTTCTGACACCATGCATAAATTAGTATTTTTTTTTTTTTTATGTCACCAAGTAAACGCACTGGTAGATGAAGCTTCCAAATGTAATAGAGAAAGTGGATCATAGTATGAAACCCCTTGAAATACTGGACTGAGTAGCTGTGCAAGATTGAATGATGCTGATCTTGGACAACTCAGTAATGCTAGGCCTGGCCGGTACTTGGATGGGAGAATATCTTGGAATATGAGGCACTGTAGATCCAAACCAGCGAGCTGTGATTGAGAGCCTGAAGACCACACAAATTGGGTGAGTAGCTAGACTTGTTCAATCCCATTGGTGCTGCTCACCCAGTGGATAGAAATAAAGAAAGGGAAGGCTGGACTGTGCAAGGTAGTGTGGACTCAGTCCTGCAATGGGCTCAGCACACTGTCTCCAGCTCAGCAAATCATTTAAGCATGTTCTGAACTTTAAAGGCATACATTAAAGTTAAGCAGGTGCTTGAGTATTTGGCGGGATCAGGCGCTGTGCACCTTGCAGGCCCTACTAGTGCTTTGCTGACCCCGCAGTTCAAGCTGCTTGCTCAAGGGGCTGTTGGTAGAGTCGCTGAAGGCATGCCCTCCTCCGTCACATAGCTATAGCTTTTCTGATTCTTCAAAAAGAATGCAACTTGAGCTGAATAATTCTGCTTCTAAGTGGAAGCAACTCCAGTCACAGAGCAAAAAGACAGGCGGAACTGTAGTCCAGATGGCAGTCCTCGAGTCACTGGGCAGGGGGTCAGCTTAGTGCTCCCAACTGGTCACTTATGCAGCAGTGGGTTTCCCCAGGCAGTGCCCTCTCTGGAGAGCACCTGTGCCGCCCCAGCTTCCGCCTGCATTGGCAGCTTAGCTTGCCCAGCTGCCTGCCTGCATAGTCCCAGCCGGTCCTTGAATCTCAGCCCAGTCTCTCAACATTTCCATCCTGATTCCCATCTGGGCACTCCTAGCCATTCCTAGAGGTCCTATCTGAGCAGCTTACCTAACCACCTGCCCATCCGAGCATCTCCCCTTAGAGCAGTCCATGGAGCCTGCCTAGCTTTGCTCATGCAGCATCTCATAGGCACATCCCTGGCATGTGCTTTCCATGCATTTCTAGTACTCCCATCACCAGGGCATCTAGGCATCATGTATCTGACATAGTGCAGCAGTATGTATTCAGTCTACCAAAGGACAAAACTCTCTGCCATCATTCATTTTCTGTTGCTCCCTTTAGTGCCTATGTTCACAACTGAATCCACCCAACTGCCTATGCACTCACTCCCGTGGATTCCCAAACCATCGAGTCCCACCCTGTACCATAGCTTCACCAGCCACCCAAACGTGTGTCAGGTCGTACGAGAAGCTGAGCACACCAGCTCCTGATCCAAAGCTAACAGCGTGTATGTGGTCAGCTCATACAGCTACCTCCTACTCACAGCCCTTTGGCTCGTCTCAGCAGCAAAGCCTTCCCTACAATGGACCCTCACCATTCTCTCTCTCTCTGCCTGAAAAAGCAACTTAAACCCCTTTTGGGAACAGCAGGAACACAGTGATTCAGTGTCCCAAGCAGTAGTTTGGCTAGCACTGAAGGAGACACCAACCTCCTGAGGGTTAAATGCAAAGCTTTTCAAGCCCCGAGTCAAAAAGGAATTAACTTTTATCTCCACTCAGGGCACAGGATGCCAATGATACTATCACTTAACGGGAGTTTATAGAGTGACTAAGACAAAAAGATGTGAGTGCTTCACGCTGGACGACAACAAAGCAACCTCCAACATCACACAGAGCTTTCAAAACTAAACCCCTTGAATTCATATGGGGGAAGAAAGAAGCCAGAAGGGACTGAGAAGTCAGTTAGTTCTCTGCTGTGACTGACAGCAGCAGCAGGGCTTTAGCAGCCCCGTGGCTTTTAAGGGTAGGGGGGGTTTCTGTTTGCTGGCAGCAGGGATCTATTACATATAATAAGAGGAAAAGCTATAGAGCAAGTCACAAACACAGAGTATTAGACAGCTATCAAAGAAGGTGCGGGGGCACCTTATGCACGGTCTGATTTTTTTTTTTCCTCCACATTTTTTTCTTCCTCCTTTTTAAAAAGCAATAAATAACGTGAGCTGTCTAGCACAGACCCCGTTCCCCGGCACAAGCCACAGAGGAGAGAGAGACAAATCAAAGTTGCAGCATTTGATATGACAGAAAATATTGCTGCTGCAGCTGCTACTGAGACACTTGAAAGATTCCCCCCCCCAACCCAACCCCCTCCCCAAACGAAAAAAAAATATTCTCTCTCACAGAGCAAATTTGTTGTAATTGTAAATCAGAGAGGTATGAGATTCCACATTCCTAGCAACTGGCTTACAGCAGAGATCTTGCATCTTTCAACAGTAATTCAAGCAATGTCTAATTACTCAGAAATCAGACTTGAATTACAAATACTTCCAAATGCAGAAGAGGGAAGATGAAAGAAAGCCAAAAAAAACCCCACCCACTTTTCTTACCTGGGACAGTAGAAAGGACAGAGTAAGTTGAGTTTTGTGCTGCATTTTGCCAGACTAGAAGGTACCGGAGGCTTTTTCATTCATGCACTCGGCTGCACTGAGCATATTTTCACTGTGAAACAGCCTTTGAGAAGAGACTCTGCCTTGAGAGCCAGCCAACTTCCCAAATAGATCAGCAGCATCATCACTAAAGCATTGGATAGAGTCTGATGACCAGAACCAATGGCTTTACAAGGATGATTTCTTCACAAAGCATCCCCATTTTGCATCACACATACTGGGCAAGCACCTCTCACAAACACAGCACCTTTAGGAAGCATTTTGCCTTGGTGTATTTGTGCGTTTAGTTTCAGTCTAACAAATCATGCTTTATGGTTTTCAATAGTATTTTCCTTCCTGGAGAATGGAATTGCACAGGAGAAAATAGCAGCAAGTCAAAGCACCAGTGCAAAGAGCTTCTCTTTATTAAAATGTTAATAAGGTGCGCTTTATTTTCAATAAATCAAAAAAAAAAAAAAAAGTGACCACTGCAGCTCTTAGCTGCTTCCAAGCTTTGGAAGAACAAGACAGAGAAGTTTTTGATGCAGAAGAAATACAGCTTATATTTTGTGGTTTTTTCCCCCTCAATCTCACAAATCACAATGAAGACGGATCAATTTTATCCCGCAAGGGGGAGAAAAAAAATCCATCATAGGGCAATAGATTTTATTAACTGTTCAGGTAATGGCTAGACTGGTTTTTGTCTCAGTGCACTTGAATCTAGGACAAAGTTTCTAAGGTCCACACCCTTCCACAATGGGAACTTTTCTTGTTTAGAAGGAGACCGGATATTATAACAATCAGATCCCTGCCAGCTATTATAGCTCGCAACATAACGATGTGTAGGTGGGTGCCACATTAAAAGTCAAATGCCCCTTTTTACAACTTCTCACTTTCAGCTCATCAGTCACATCCCTGACTTTTTTTTTTTTTTTTTTTTTTTAATTCAGACCCCAGATTTCCTGATGGTTGTATGTCAACCTCTCCAGATGTGCCCCCCATCCAACTATCTTCTCACAGCTGGCCTTTTGACTTGGACCATCCCCTTGTTACTAGTTCCTCACTGGCCTCATCAGCCTCCTCATTGCCTCTGGTGTCTCTGCCCCTCGCCATCTCCTTACTGATAGAGGCAGTCGACAAGGATGCCTGCTGCTGCAGTTGAACGGGGCGTGCAGCTGACCGGCTGCCATCCCTCACGTGCAAGTCTCCCGCTTGGCTGCTGCCGAAGGAGGGATGGGTGGATAAAGAGTCAAGTCAGGCAGCTAGATGGGAAAGGATGCAGTTTCAAAGAAGCTGTCAACCCCTTTCCATCTTCGCCAGCATTGGCAGGAGCTTCCTGCAGTGAGAAATACAAGTCTGTAGCTTTCTCAGCCCCTCCTGGCTTTCCATTTTTATCCCAGCTGCTCTGGGTGAACTCACACCCCTTTCTCCCACAGCACAGTCAAGGAGTGAAGAAGGAGCTTGTCCTCCAACCCTGGCTCTTCCCATGTAGAAAGAGCTTGGGGGGCAAACATGCCCCATACACTGTTTGGGACGGGTTTATATCTATAAGCACATTATTTCATAGACATTAGGGCTGGAAGGGACCTCATAAGATCATCGGGTCCAGGGGGCACAAAGTCAGCCAGGATCAAAGGATCCCAGCAAGGTAGGCATTCAAATGTTTCTTAAAAGTGTGCAGAGTAGGTGCTTGCACCACTTCTGGCAAGGAGTCACTTCCAGGCCTTGGGGGCTTGGACAGTTAAGAAGTAAAACTTATAAATAGTAAATAGAGTGCAAATAGGAGGCAGCAAACATCAGCACCCTCAGTGCTGGCACTAAGACCTTCAGTGCCTTCAGCAACCTGGGATGGTTTTATCCATCCAGCATCTTCCCTAATGCCCACTCTCTGGCTGCACCAGGTACCAGTCCATTCTCTGTTGCTCCCTTCTCTAAGGCAGGAAGCCAGCTGGTCAGGACTGGAGCTATGGTGTGACATACAATCCTTGGCCACTTGGCCTTTGACTGGGACCCCTTGCTCTTTTGGCTTTCAGCCATCCTACACCACTTCTGACCATTACCCTCACTGCCTTCCAAGCCCCTCCCATAGTCCCTGGACTGCACCTTGGAGCATTTTGGTTGTAGGAATAGGTCCAAAGAGCAGTTTTACCATTAAGGCACAACACCAAAACAGGGGTTTACCCCTGACCGACAAGGGACATCCAGGACTGAAACACGATCATGCAGACCAGCCCAGAGCAGCTACAATTTTTACCAACTGGCCCTTTCTGTCCGGGGATGCTCAGTCTCTCGCTCCTCTCAGGTACAATAAAAAGCTCAAAACTCACCCCAAAGTCCAGAAGCTGCGTGCCCAGCCTCAAACCGCTCCCCAGACTGGGGCTGGCTACTCTCTTTCTCGGTTTTTTTGCACCCCACAACTATCTCCTCTCCATAGTTTCCCTCAAAACCTTGCTCTGTCTCTCTGCTGTTCCCGCCCCTGCAGTCTGTTTTTTTTAAGCAGGTGTTTCTAATTAGCAGCTCAGTCACAGCTGGGTGCAGTTGGCTCCTTCATTAACCCATCCTGTGCTGCTCTTTTCTGGGTTATTATATACCCCCACTGCCCAGTCACAGGCTTTGTATAGGATGTTGGTAAAATCCTCATCCTCCTGTATTTTATTTTTTATTTGCCATTTGTAGTAAAGGGGATGCCACCACACACTCAAGAAAGGTTTCATCCAACTTTGCTCACTGGCACATATCACACGCCTGGAAAGCCTCAGATTCCCATCACCCACAAGTGCAGCCACAGCCTTCTCCTGGATGCAAGGAAGCAGATAGCTGCCAGAAAACTCATGTAGGACTGAAACCAACTGGGTGCTTGCCAGGCTACCACTCTTCTTGTGGAAGACCACAATAGAAGTCATGCGAGGTGAGAATGCGCAGCTCCCTTAATTCATCCTCATCAGCAGGGTATTCTCAGGGAGGGACCTTCGTGCTCTTAAGGTTGCCGTATGCTATTTCTGCTGGGCTAACTGCCATGATATAGGCTCTCTGTTCTCCAAGGGGAAGGAATATATTAACACTAAGAATATTGTTTGGGGCAGGGAATGAGTAGAAGCCTTTTGAATTTGTAAAGATAGACTGCAGATGGGGCCCAGATTAGGAGAAATAAAAAAGAATAAGCATAGGCATGAACTATTATTGCTGCCTGGTGCTTATCATTTTGGAAGGTCTAAAAAAGAAAGGGTCCAATACACCCCTGTGTAAGCTTGGTGGAGGTTGCACACAAGAAATTTGGCCCATTGTATCTTTTCATTTTAGAAGCTTACATTTTCTGCTGCCCACAAATACAACCACAGCCCTCTGCCGGAGGCTGGGAACGAGACAGCTGTCAGGAAGTGTGTATTGGCCAGCACTGGAACTTGTGGCAAGACATGATGGGCACAAGAGAACCAGCTGCTCTTGTCTTTTGGAAAACCTCAGGCATAAAGGAGGAGTAACTAGATGCGATTACCATTTTTCCAAGAGGGGGATGACTCAAACCATGTGAGGGTAGGATTAGGAAGAAGTTAAAGAATGTGTTTTCGGGGTCTGTGCTTGCACAGTTGGCAGTTCTGCCAAGACAAGCTTGGCTAGGGGCACTCGGTTCTACCGCAGCTGAAGTGCCTTGGAGTATGGTTTAAATACGAGAGAGAGAGAGAGAGAAAGGAGCGCTGTAACAAGCAGCAGGCCTTCTTTCTTCTTCACAAAGCTATCATATGACTCATTCAACACCTCAGCCTAGGGGTTGTTAAGGGATTTGTCTAGTTTCCCCTCATTAGGCACAGGATCTAAAGAAGAGAGGTGGAATAATTAAGCAGTAAGTGGGGATGGGTGGGGAAAGCGGGAAGACACTTTAGTAAATATGCCTATGTTAGCAATAGGCAATGGCAGATGGACAAGTTGTCCCCATTGTATATTTTATACCTGTTGCAAAGAAATAGGATATCTTGCTTTTACACTATTAAAAGAGGATTCCCCATTGTTAGGGGAAGATGAGGATGCATTGTTTTATTCCATAAAAATCCTTTATAGTTAGTGGGACTCATTCCAGTCCTGCTCACTTACATTCCTTAGATTGTGAGTTTGGCACTGGGCTGGATCCATGCATGGGCAAACTGGGTGGCCACCTGCGACCCAGACAGAAAAGGGGCTGAAAATGGTAATTTAAAAGTTATTATTACCATTATCTCTGGTGAAGGGGGATACTAAAAGTTTGCCCAGGGCTGCCAGGAGTCTAGGCATGGTGCTGGTTTGGCATAATGTTTTCCTTATTATTTTTACATCATTTAACAGAATAGAGCCCAGACCTAACTTGGGCCCTTTAGCCCAAAGTGATGTAAAAAACACACAACACAAAAAAAAACAAAACAAAAAAAAAACAAAATTGAACACAACATAAATAATACCAATCAAAACAAATGAGCTCTTGCAACATCATATAGCAATAATCCTGTAGACTATTCCCCACTGCTGAGTTGGACCTCTATTATAGACTGCTATATCATTTTTTAAAGGAATTTGGCTCCGAGAACTGTAATACATTATGCTGCTAAAACCATTTGCAAGCTTGTAACCAGTATCCATTAGCAAAAAGTCTAGTACAAGGAGTTAATGAACAAGATAAAATATCTACGCAGACTGGAGAATTATTAGTAGTTAAAACTACTGCAAGGAAATGATTGCTATCAACTTGGAGAGGTACTTGAATCTACCGTACCCCAGAGTACATCAAGTTGTCACCAACCTTGAGTGGATTTATGTTCATAATATTCTGGTGTGGTACAGAAATATATTTATCATTTAGCCAAAGTGGAACTGAGGCACAGAAAGGCTGAGAGATTTGCTCAGGATCATACTGGATGTCTGAGGTAGAGCAAGTGATTGAATCCCAGTCTTCAGAGAGCCAGGGTAGTCCCAGAAGCACTGCACCTGCCTTTTTTCTACAGAGAACAAGATTTTATGGTCAAAATAAACCTTCCTGGAGGACATGACGGCGTCCACAGTATTTCCACTCCAGAATAAGACTGTACTAGCATACAGCTGAAGTGTGACAAGACCTCCTTGGATCATGTTCCTCTCTTCACCCAGCTCATCCCCTTCCCCAACCAAAAAAACTGGGGGGGTGGGGGGGGAAGAAGAAAAAAAGCCAAACAAACAAATCCCCAAACCAAAGAAAACTTGCATATTTTGACTAAATTCCCATTTTTTAGAACAGATGTAACTTCCAAAACTGATGAGGGTACAACAAGTTATGCCAATGCAGAATGCGACACACAGCTTTTAACTGGTGCCTTGCCAACAGGAAGAGGTATGACTCCTTGCTTCCCTTAGGGCTCCTACTTTACTGAATAAGGCAAGAAAAAGAGTTTATTTTGGCAAGGTAAACACTATTTTCCCAAGTCCCTTTAAACCCAAATCCTGCTCATAAATTCAGATCAGAGTAACTAAATTAAATGAATAAATGCACAAACAGTATCATTCCCTATTTTCATTGCAGCTGCACCATGTCACAGCCATCATTTGACGATACCGTTGGTAAGATTATGTATAACAACAAAAAGGGCTACCTTTTTTAATAAAAGAAAAAAAAAATACAGATCCACTGAAAACAACTCAGAAAAACAGAGAGAATACAGATTAATATTTTCCAGAGGCTTTTGTAAGAAGCATCCACAAAAAAGAAAGAAAAAAAAAAAAAATCAAGACATGCAGCAGGTATTATGGGAAAGTTAATATTAAGAAACAAATGAAACAGTATAACATTGTGTGGTGAACTTGTGACCGAGTGATAGCTTCTAAAGCCCAATCAAATGCCAGCCAAGAAATTCACAGTTAAAACTGAGATATAGTCTTTCACTGCTGTACTTATGGGTTAAAATGTACATATTCTCATGAGAGAGGGGGCATTTCAAGTATTCTGCATTTTATATAGCTCACTTGTGAGAAGCACACTTCACCAACAAATAGCAGTAAGCCTGCTTAATTTTTCATCTTTTCATACAGGAAAAACACATGGATAAATATAGCTTAGAGTGAATGTAAGGGGAGGGGGGGGAGGGAAAAAGAGAGAGGAGAGAGAAAAAGAATGTGTCAGTCTTTGAATATATTGGCATACTAGGCTCTAAGTTACATATAGGAAGAATGTGGTAGAGTTCAGGAATGACCAAAGATGGGGCACACACAGGATAAGTACAGACAGTCAAAGAGCCCAAGATTGACTCAATTCATTCTTCAAAGGTTTGTCTAAACTGCACAGATTGAACAGATAAGCAAATGAACAGACATTCACTTTTGATTCTGGAAAGGCAGCCACATCCCTGCAGTGGCCCAGACCAGATGGCAGGGGGTGCTAGAGTACACCTTCCTGCTTGGCTGAAGCAGACAGCTTGGGCCAAGGATAGCAGCCTACATCCATCCAGGTTTATCTTAAACCGGTTTTGGCCATTTTGAAAGTGGTTTATATGCGCTGAACTTCTGTTGCGTTACAGATTTGAACTAGTTTCTAATCACTTGCACCAGTTTGTGTGTGCAATTTCTGTCCCTAGCCAAACTCACTTTAAGTTAGAGAGCTGGACAGTAACCAATATTTTCTTTCCAGTAATTAAAAAAAAAAAATTCCACTGTCCTGATTCAGAACAAAAAGTTGAAATATGAAAAGTTTGAAAAAGTGTTATAAGTATGGTTCAGGTATAATCCATTCCTTTTATATTAAAATAAATATCTTAAATTTTGAAACAAAAAGCTGCCTGGTCGAGTTGTTTGAAATGCTGTGTACCACCTCTAAAATGGTGCTCAAGTTCTGAAATTGTTGAGTGACCCTCTCCCACAAAGAATCTCTCTGCAAGGCACCAAGGACACCAAAACTAGCTCTGTATGATTATATAAAATTCTCCTCAGGGCTAATTAGCCCAGGCAAACTGCCCACACGAAGGTAACAATACTGCCTCTAGGTA
Source organism: Alligator sinensis (assembly GCF_000455745.1). Lineage (NCBI taxonomy): Eukaryota > Metazoa > Chordata > Crocodylia > Alligatoridae > Alligator > Alligator sinensis. Next base: position 1,086,681 of record NW_005842242.1, on the reverse strand, counting down.
TATCTGCACAACACTGTGTAATGGGCTGTGGGCCAACCCAAGCAGTTTCATTTCAATGGTACCTTCCCTTATGACCAAAAGAAATGACTTTGTTGCCAGAGAAGAATTGATTGCAGGACACAATTAGAAAATCTTCAAACTGATGTTGTTCTCAGCAGTTTCCCAGTACCTGAAAATTTAGAATTATATCAAAGTAAATTAAGCACTTTTCCTTCTCTCAGAATTTTCTAGGTCAATCAAACAGTGTGTCAAAAGCTGTCATCTTGTCACATTCACGTGAACGGCGGAAATTAACTCTGTATGCCTGTCAGACTTTGTGTGACTTGAGAAATAAACAAGGTATTTCTTTAACACTGCAGGAAAGCAATGCATTTGAGGCACAGAAGTCACACGAATGGGAGCCATCTCTGTAAGTATTTAATCCTCAGTTTTGTCCTCCTGCTTATAATACTCAGTTTAAGAACTGGTTATGCTGGGTGACAACTACTAGGGCTGTGCGGAGCTTCGGGTGGCGATTAGATTTGGAGGAGACTCGGCCCAATTTGGTGTCCGAGTCTCCAAATCTGAATCGAATCAGGGGACCAATTTAAAAAGGTCCAAATCAATTCCAAAGATTTGGAGAGCTTTGAGGATTCGGGCAGTCCCTGGTGGCTGTAGCAGGCAGCTGTAGCTGACTCCGAGCTGATAAGTACTAG
>NW_005842242.1:1083080-1085976 GCF_000455745.1 Alligator sinensis | reverse complement strand
GCTGCCCCCACCCACCCCAGCTCTGTACTTTTAAAAAAAGCCCCGGTGTGACTGGGTGGGGGGGCGATCCCCACTGCTCCACACTACATGGAGGGCTCTGCCACAAGCCCTGTGACCCTCCTCCCACTCCCCCAGCCTCCCCACAGTGCCCTACCCAGGCCAGCTCCAGCCCTTTAAGAAAAAAGAACCCAAGAAAACCCCCAGGACTCACCTCTCCTGCAGCAGCCTGGGGATTTGCAGGGCTTCTGCAGAACCCCTCACATGGAGGGTGGCAGCGGGGGGCAGCAGGGATTGTCCCCCCACCAGCAGGAACCATGAGTGCGGGGCTTTTCTCTTTTTTTTTTTCCTAAAGGGCTGGTCCAGATGGGGCACACTTGCAGGGGCTGGGGAAACAAGGGGGCAGTCAGGGGGCTGGTGCGGAGCCACCCATTAAGCATGGGGCTGTAGGGGGCAGCGGGGATCACCCCCTGCCCGGCAGCACCTGCCGAGTTGGGGCTTATTTTTTTAACGAGTGCCGGGATCTGGGGTGGGTGCGGGATGGGCCTGGCCTGGCTGATTCGGAGATTCAGAGATTTGGCAGCAGCCAAATCTCCAAATCAGATTCGGCCAAATCAAATCAGGACAGTGATTCGAATCACAAAATCAAATCACTGTCCCCCGAATCGGCCTGAATTAAAATCTGAAGTGAATACTAGCCGTTTCTCACAGGCCTAACAACTACTGCCTTACTTACGTACGTTTTGGTTCCAGGACCTTTAGCTCCATAATTTTAGAGCCAAGCAAGTGACATCACTCAAAGAATAGCTAAGTTAAAATTAGTTTTAAGTATGTCATTAATTAGCTTTAAATCAGCTGAGTATGCAAACTTAATAGTGCATGCAGATATTTAGAGAAAAAAAAAACAAAAACAAACACTAGTATATACACTGCTAACCTTAGCTGTTAAAATAATCCTTCAAGAATGGATGGATTCTACACAACTTCATATGAACTGGATCCATTTCATTTTTGTGGACATACGAAGTGAAGAGACCTTCTCCAACCCGGGTTCTTATCCCGGGGAAGATCTTAGAAAAGTTTATTAAAGAGGCCATCCTTAATGGACTGGCCGACGCCAACATCTTAAGGGATAGCCAGCATGGGTTTGTTGCGGGTAGGTCTTGCTTGACCAATCTCATTTCCTTCTACGACCAGGTGACCTATCACCTGGACAAGGGAGAAGAGGTTGATGTCATATATCTTGACTTCAAAAAAGCCTTCGATCTGGTGTCCCATGATCGCCTCTTGGAGAAACTGGCCAATTGTCGCCTTGGGTCCTCCACGACCCACTGGCTGGAAAATTGGCTCCGTGGTCGGATCCAGAGGGTAGTAATTGATGGAAGTCACTCATCGTGGTGTCCTGTGACCAGTGGGGTCCCCCAAGGCTCTGTCCTTGGACCCATACTGTTCAACATCTTCATTAATGATGTGGACACTGAAGTCAGAAGCGGACTGGCCAAGTTCGCCGATGACACCAAACTTTGGGGCAAAGCATCCACACCAGAAGACAGGCAGGTTATCCAGGCTGACCTGGACAGGCTCAGCAAGTGGGCGGACGAGAATCTGATGGTGTTCAACGCCGATAAATGCAAGGTTCTCCACCTTGGGAAAAAAAACCCGCAGCATCCTTATAGGCTCGGCAGTGCTATGTTGGCTAGCACTATGGAAGAAAGAGACTTGGGGGTCATCTTTGACCACAAGATGAACATGAGCCTGCAATGCAATGCGGCGGCTAGTAAAGCGACCAAAATGCTGGCTTGCATCCATAGATGCTTCTCAAGCAAATCCCGGGACGTCATTCTCCCCTTGTACTCTGCCTTGGTGAGGCCGCAGCTGGAGTACTGTGTCCAGTTTTGGGCTCCACAATTCAAAAAGGATGTGGAGAAGCTTGAGAGAGTCTAGAGAAGAGCCACGCGCATGATCAGAGGTCAGGGAAGCAGACCCTACGATGACAGGCTGAGAGCCCTGGGGCTCTTTAGCCTGGAAAAGCGCAGGCTCAGGGGTGATCTGATGGCCACCTACAAGTTTATCAGGGGTGACCACCAGTATCTGGGGGAACGTTTGTTCACCAGAGCGCCCCAAGGGATGACGAGGTCGAATGGTCACAAACTACTTCAAGATCGTTTCAGGCTGGACATAAGGAAGAATTTCTTTACTGTCCGAGCCCCCAAGGTCTGGAACAGCCTGCCACCGGAGGTGGTTCAAGCGCCTTCACTGAACACCTTCAAGATGAAACTGGATGCTTATCTTGCTGGGATCCTATGACCCCAGCTGACTTCCTGCCCTTTGGGCAGGGGGCTGAACTCGATGATCTTCCGAGGTCCCTTCCATCCCTAATGTCTATGAAATCTATGAAACCCAATAAGATGGCATCATTTTCAGCCTCTGGATACCTAGAGCTCACCATCTTACTTAAATAAAGTATCCTGTATATACACGAAAGGCACCCGATTCTTGCTCCATTTTACATGCCTTTGAAATATTGTGCATTATGCATGAACTCTAGGTTCATTGGGTATCCTGAGATCTCTCATATATAAAATTCATGAAGACTTTTTAAGCACTAGAAGAAACCTGTTTGTTCTGCTTTCTTTTTTGAAACTCCAGAAGTTTCCTTTCCCTCATGTAATACTCAGAAGCACAGTCTCCCTTGTGCCCAGCTTTAACAAATGCAACATCTCAGGGAGGAGACTTACTGTGTTTTCTGCCTGATTTTCCATGATGGACTAGATTCAGCCCTAAATTATTCCCTTGAATTAGTGGAACTGTGCCCTCTAAAACTGAATTTGGTCTAGAAAATACGCTTTCCATCTTGACCTAAAGTCATATTCTGGCTTCCAAATGAGCTCTTTCCTGC
>NW_005842242.1:1043561-1083067 GCF_000455745.1 Alligator sinensis | reverse complement strand
TGCTGAACAGATGGCACAAAAACAAGCAAGAATCAGAACACATCTGTCCGATTGTAAATTGTGGGAAGAGGCTCTCAATTGCCATGATACTGCTATACATAGTTCCCGTGGGGCAGAGCTGCACTGCTATCCAGAGTGTCCACAGGTAGTGGATAGAAGAATGACCTTCAGCTGTGAATAAGGTCATTGCTGTGAAATAAGCAGGGGTAATTCTGATGAATAAGACCAAGCAGCGCAGCACCAGCAGGATGTGGTGAGGACAGCAGATGGCAATGGTTTCCCTCTTGGAAAGCCACATATATCCTTTGACAGTGCTGTGACATGGTGAGTACAGGTCACCACTATAATAAGCCTGCCCAACTCCCAGCTATGGGTCTACAAGTCCTCAGTGATGGAGCAGGCAGATGTTAAATCTCAATAGCTGCAAAGATGGATGGAGGCTGCAGCAGAACAAGATCCCCAGTGTCTTGGTTTCCTGGCAATTGGATCAAGGTCCCATTCTATCAAGAGCCATGTAGAAGCAGAGGTGTAGCAGTTTCTCCACAATAAAAGAAGTCATGCACAGGCATTTGCTGTGCCAGCATATTCCTTGAGCTCTTTGGTGACTAGCTAATGGCAATGAAAGCCGGATTGTAAGGTCTAGAAGCTCCTAGTCATGAACAGGCATGAAGGTGGCAGATACAAGAAGGTTGTCTAGGACTTGGATGAGACTGAAGTGCAATTCAGCAACCGTAACTGTGACTGAAAAGCCCTCTTCAGGATCTCCTCTGCACACCCCACATGGGGAAGGGGCTAGAAAAGGGACCCTAAACACAGCCTGTCGACTACAGTATTCTGTATGTATTCCTGACTGGACAACCAAGTCCAGTGGGATCATCTTTACTGAGGTCGAAAATACCAGTGAAGATGCACCATTATTTTCAGAATCTGGAACATCAGGAGCCTCATGGACAACGCTAATAGTGAATGCCCAGAGTGCTACACTGCAATCATGACCTGAGAACTGAGGCGACACAATATTGATGTGTCTGCACTGAGAGAGACTCAATGAGTGGGAAATGGGTAGCTCAAAGAACATGGAAGAGGCTATACCTTCTTCTGGAAGGGTAAACAGGAAGGAGAACACAACTTCACAGAGTTGGTTTTGCCATTAAGAATGAACTCATAAACCAATTCAATGAATTCTCTGTGAGAATTAATGAGCTTCTTATGTCTCTCTGTCTTAAACTGGTGGGGAGCCAATATGCCACTGTCATCAGCACATATGCCCTGACTCTAGATGCTGCCAAAGAAACCAAAGAGAAATTCTATGCAAACCTTGACCAAGTCCTCTCTGACATTCTGGAGGGAGACAATCTTATTTTTCTGACTGATTTCAATGCCAAAGTCTGAAGGGACTCTAACTTCTGGAATGAAACCATCAGCAGGCAAGGAGTTGGAAAGGTCAGCTCCAGTGGCATCCTTCTCTTGACCAAACAGGCAGAATATGGACTCACCATCACCAACACCCAATGCTGATGGAAGATCAATGTTGAAGGCAAGGAAGACCTCTTCCACCAGTGCCTCAACGAAGAACTGGTGAATTCCAATCAACAGCAATAGGAGAATGCCACATGTTACATCTGACCACCAACAAGCTTCCAGCTCGAGTAGAGCTAAACTGCCAAATGGATGGTAAGCTGTTTAACCTCCACCGACCCCGAGTCCAAACCAAGACCAGCCTGACCACAGTCATTGAGCTCCAGTACGCTGATGATGCTATGGTGTGCACTCACTCAGAATCTGAGGTGGTACTTCAGGCAATTGTCAACTACTTTACTGAGGCATACGCAAAAGTGGGACTGATGCTTAACATTCAGAAAACTAAGGTCCTCCACCAACAAGCTCCTGATGAACAGTTCCCAGCTCCGGTAATCCAGATCTTTTATGGGGGGCTCTCATCCCTTATGGCGAGACTCAGCCCCTCCCAAGTTCGCCGGTAATTTGAACCCTGGAGATAAGACAGTCGTGGAAGACAATCATCCTCGACAGGACTGCAAGGTACTACTGAAGAAGGAGATACATAGTTCCTATGTCAGCTGCTCACAGGATAGAGGGTGGGTTAAGAACTGGCCTTTCCCTAGTCATCAACGGGTCTACAGGCTCCCAGAAACCACTACCGGCTGGCATAAACTACAGCAGAAGAGACAGAAAAAGTATTCATCTGCTTGATGATCACAAACTAGCCAAAAGATTGAAGAAGACACCCAGCTTCCCAGTATTTTCTTCCCTGCACTGCTTTATTAAGCAGATCTTGGTGAGAAACACAGTCTAACCAACTTTTCTTTTCTTTTTTCCAGCCATAGAGAATTAAACTGAGAGTCTCCCCTGAAAGAAACCTGGCAATTTAAGTCCAGGGAAATCCACCCACTTTCTTAGACCTTTCTCATAATGCTCAAACATCCGTCTGCAAAACTGCAAGCACAAGGTTAAAAGCAACATTCACCATCTTCCTGTATGGCAAGGACAGCTAGCCTGAACACTGGCAAAAAGGAATTTCCATTCCCAAAAGTCTTTCTGTGTAGTTAATGCATTCACATGATGCAATCTCCAGCTTTCCCCATTTCGGGGTACTTACAGATATGCAAGGGCATAGCAGCAGCTACTGCTGGCTTATCAGTAGAAAGCTCAGGCAAGTACATCTTAGTTCCTAGGACAGTTTCTAAAAACCAGGACCAGGAAGGATGAAGCAGAGGGGGAAAAAAGAATAAGCTCACCTGAAGGTAGTGAAGGTGAATCACTTAGGCCAAGTATAAACATTACACTTTTACCGATATAAGTGGTGGGATACCGGTCTATACCCATAAGAAAACAGAAGTTCGGCGCACACAAAACCAGTCTATACCCATAACAGAACAGAAGTTCATCACACACAGACTGGTTTATAAAAATGGCAGCACCTGGTCTAAGATTTGCACCCCCAAAGAGCAAAGGTATATTCTGTTCACTACCAATCTAAGCTTACAGAAAACTGATGCCACCTCAGACTTTTTGAATGCCTGTACCTAGCCTTAAAGTCTACAGGTCCTTGTAGCAGGTTTAATTCTTCCCTTCTGGAAGGGAAGGAGATCTGCTGTTTGTTAATCTGTATCTCGTTCTTCCCTATAGATCATCATACATTATCTCTTACTGCACTTTCCAAGTTGGCTACTTAAATGAGACCCAGCATACCCAGTGGTGGTGCTGGCAAAGGAAAAGATGAGGAGCCATTTGCAGTATGGAACAGAACATCACAGATATGCAGACTTCTGCAACAGATGAGGAGCCATTTGCAGTATTTCCATTTTTTCTTTCCTTATCTTGCTTGATTTTTTTCCCCCTGGAAAAGCACTTAAATGAGACCTTTAAAAAAAAGCCTAAATAACAAGGTTTTAAAATAAGACTCTAGGCCACGCTGCATGACTGAAAACATGGATTTATTTTTGGCACGGAGACTCATGGGAAAACTGGTTCAGCTATAAAAACCATGGGTTCCTTGATTAGCTTTACTCTGAGCCTACAATTCAGGCAGTAAAGTCAGATATGTTGAACTGAACGCACGCAGTTGGGTTTGCTGGCCTCCTTGGTTGTAAGTTGTACCTGTGATAATGAAGTCAGTTCTGTAAAAGCAAGTCGTCTTGCTGCTCCTGTTAGCATACCAGACTTGCTCATTTTATGGACACTTGTATATTCATTCTATATGGATCTTTATTTTATTTTTGGTTGGTTCTGTTTGGATTTTAATAATCTCTGCTAGTTTATGAAACAGAAGCAAACAGACTTGAAGGCTGATCTTGATAATTACAGTTGCTTTCCAGGCCTCTGTGGCATAGCATATGTTTTACAAATGCAAAACGTGCACCCTGCCCTGAAGAACTTAGACTCTAAAGATCTAATTCTCAAACACTTCTATGTGAGTAGTCTTTCTGAAGTGGTAAACCAATTACCAAAGGCATTGATCCTGTAATGAGATGATCATGGTCAGACCCTAACTTAAGATATAGAAGCAGAGGATGGCAGTTCATGGCAGGTGACCAGCAAGGCTTGATTCCTGGGATGTAAAATAATAGCAATCAAAAATGTGTTCCACCTGCCAATTGTCTTCACAAATAAAACTTCTATAATCAAGTTAGAGTAATAAAATTAAAAAAAAAAAAATGAAATGGACTTGTGATTAGGTCCGAGTCAAAACAGATGCAAAAGGAACCGGTGAACTCAGCAGAAACAATTCTCAAGAAGTCTACTTGTGCCAAGATCTAATTAAGTTTAAAAAACATGCAAATTGATTAACTAAAAAGTGAATGTCAGTATAACCTGAAGCTAGCAATCAGATTATATGCTCTTTGGGAAACATAATAATATTATATATTTACATGCGACCTTTTGTTTCAATGCATTTCGACACATTTACAGTGCTGTTGCATATGCTATAAGAAATACCCACCATGAATGTATAGCCACCTTTGGCTGCTCAACAGCATCCTGGAGCAGTTGTGCAGTTTTTAAAAACAAAAAGCAAAGAAGAGTAGTACTGGCTCTTGTTTTAACTGCAGTTCAATTCAGGTAGGGAGTAAACAATTAATCCAACCTAGACTCCAGTCAGGATTCTAGCATAATTATATTTTTTAAAAGTCCCAGGGAATGTTTACTGACCAGAGGTGGTTAGAAATTTCAGCTTTACACTTCATCTAAAAGATAGCATAGGGCACCATACTGCTTTTATAGGGCATTAGCTCACTGCTGAGAGAAGAATGAAACACTAATACCACTTCCCTTGGGAACTTCTCTGTGATTGGTCACATACATCTCTTTATGTTTTTATATATAATGCAGCAAAATTTGGTCTGTGTCTGTTTTTGGCCCCTAGAAACTACTGCAATGGAAATAACAATAAAACTACTGAGTATCTATGGCTCCAGGATCAGATGAACTTGCAGTTTTGATTTGCATTAAAAAGAGAGAGAGAGAACATTATGGTATTAAATGGAAGCCAAATGAAACAGCATCTAAGTTACCGAGCACAATCATAGAATCATAGGAGATGAGGGTTGGAAAGACCTCAGGAGGTCACATCTAGTCCAACCCCCTGCTCCAAGCAGGACCAGCCCCAACCAGATCAGCCCAGCCAAGACTTTGTTTAACCAGGTTTTGAAAACCTCCAAGGATGAAGCTTCCACCACCTCTCTGGGTAACCTGTGAGAAAATTGTTCCTAATATGTAACCTAAACTTCCCTTACTGCATGCAACAGGAGTGACAGCAGGGTTGCCGTGCTAGCCCTTGCCGCCGCCTCCTCTACTGTGCCAAGCTTCAGACTTGCACCCTCCTATTCTCGCCCGCCAGTCGCCTCCTCTACTGTGCCAAGCTTCTGACTCCCCCCCCCCTTTCCCCCCCCGCCATGACTTTGATGATAAGTCTTTTTATAGGGAGGCTACCTCTCCTCCACTTGGCCACAGTTATCCTGCTCCAGGTGTCCTGCATATCTAAGCCTTGCGGGCCTTCTCTGTACACCACCCTTCTCACTAGGGCCTTCTCTGTTCTGCTGCCTCTCTCACTGGGGCCTCTCCGTAATGCTGCCCCTCTCACTGGGGCTCTCTGGGCCCACACTGGGGCCTCTCCCTAATGCTGCCCCTCTCACTGGGGCGCTCTGGGCCCACACTGAGGCCTCTCCGTAATGCTGCCCCTCTCACTGGGGCTCTCCACACCCACACTGGGCTCTTCCCTCCACAAGGTTGCCCTCTCACCAGGCTGGGCTCTGGAGCTGGGGTCTGTACCCCCAAACTCTGTGCCCTCACTGGGGCCCTCACTCTACCATGAGTCCCCTATGAGGCCTCCTCCATCCCCTTATAGCCTCACCCAAACCACCGGTGTTAAATAAACTGCAACATAAACTCAAGCCTCTTGGCTACAACTTAAACCTAAGCCACTTGGCTGTAACAACATTGCTCAGCCATCTTGGAGCTGCTACCCTTTACCCTGCTAGCGGTACCTGCAGTCAGGTTTCTCCTCACATCATTGCTCCAGGAGCTTCTCTCTCTCTGGCTGCTGGCAGGAAGCCCCCCTTCTGTCTTAGATACCATCAGGAAAACCACCTCAACTCCCCCCTCTCCTCATAAGAGCCAGGCCTTGCCCCGTATAGCTCGCTGACTGCTGGCAGGTGTGGGTCGTTTGCTGCCTCCCATTGCCCTGGCAACCAGCACCTGAGGAGCCCTCCCGGCTCTCAGTAGCAGGCACCTTAGTGTCCTGCTACACTGCAACTTGAGCCCATTGCTCCTTGTTCTGCCATCTGCCCCCACTGAGAACAGTCCAGCTCCAGCCTCTTTGCAACCCTCCTGCAGGGAGGTGAAGGCTGCTATTAAATCCACTCTCAGTCTTCTCTTCTCTAGATAAACCCAGTTCCCTCAGTCTTTCCTTATAAGTCATGTCCCCCAACCCCCTCACTATTTTTGTTGCCCTCCACTGGACTGTCTCCAATTTATCCTTTCTGTAGTGGGGGCCCAAAACTGAACACAGCACTCCAGATATGGCCTCACCAGTGCTGAATAGAGGGGAATAATCACTTCCCTTGACCTGCTGCCACCCAGTATGCCATTAGCCTTCTTGGCATCGAGGGCACACTGCTGGCTCATACTCAGCTGATTGTCCACTGTCACCCCCAGGCCCTTTCTGCAGAGCTGCTGCCCAGCCAGTCACGCCGAGCCTGTCCCAGTGCATGGGATCGCTCCATCCTAAGTGCAGGACTTTGCACTCGTCCTTGTTGAACCTAATCAGATTCCTTTTGGCCCAATCCTCCAATTTGTCTAGGTCACTCTGAATCCCAGCCCTACCCCCCAGTGTATCTATTATTCTACCCAGCTTGGTATCATCTGCAAACTTGCTGAGAGTGCACTCTGTGCCATCTTCCAGGTCGTTGATGAATACATGGATATAATTGAATTAGTTGTGTACTGCTCTTCTCTCCCCACAAACTTTCCAAATTCCCTTGGTGCTTCCTTTCCCAACCCTACTCTCTGAGCCTGATGCTTCAGCCCATTTTCTATCCACCTTACAGTCCATTCATCCAGCCCGTACTTCCTTAGCTTGCCTGCGAGAATGTTGTGGGAAACCATATCAAAAACCTTGCTTAAATCAAGGTACACCACATCCACTTGTCTCCCCATACCCACAGAGCCAGTCACCTTATCATAGAAGGCAATCAGGTTGCTCAGGCATGACTTGTCCTTGGTGAACCCATGCTGACTGTTCCTAATCACCTTGTGCTCCTCCAAGTGCTTAGAAATGGATTAAATGAGGATCTGCTCCGTCGGTTTTCCAGGTACTGAGGTGAGACTGACTGGTCTGTAGTTCCCTGGATCTTCCTTCTTCCCTTTCTTAAATATGGACACTATGTTTGCCTTTTTCCAAGCATCCGGGACCTCTCTTGATTGCCTCTCTTGATTGCTCATCTTTCAAAGATGATGTCCAGTGGGTCTACAGTCACATCAGCCAACTCCCTCAACACCCTGGGGTGCATCCCATCTGGCCCCATGGACTTGTACATGTCCAGCTTTTCTAAGTAGTCCCTAACCTGTTCTTTCACCACCGAGGGCTGCTCACCTCCTCCCCAGACGGTGCTGCCCAGTACAGTAGTCTGGGAGCTGACTTTGCCTGTGAAGACTGAGGCAAAAAAGGCATTGAGCACTTCAGTCTTTTTTGCATCCTCTGTCACAAGGATTCCTCCCCCATTCAGTAAAGGGCCCACACTTTCCCTGATCTGAATTAGATACGGTGCTGGAAGTGGGCAGGAAAAATTACAAATGTCTTCATGTTTTAAAGGAAGCCAAATCAACAATGCCATCCACTCTTCTAACTATGGTATCCTGTTCTGACACCACGATTGCCCCTCTGCCATGCAGTAATACAATACTATGAGGCTTGCTGGAGGGCTTCCTATTGGAGGCTAGAAATATTCCAAGGGTAACTCTATTTATGGACACGCACCAGTTCTGTAACGAGATGGTCAAAAGACACGCAGGAATTTTGTCTCATAACCAAGTTCCCAGGCAGCAACCATTTCTTGAGAATTGACTGTAATCAGAGTTCGTAGCAAAGAGCAAACTCCCTACTGCTCTCTCCCTTTGCTGCATTTACACAAAAAAACCTCTCAGAACACAAATCTTTAAAACAACACAGAACCTTTGCAAGAGGCAAACCTTCCTCATACACCACAGAAAAGATGGTGGAGGTCTCATGTGTTAGCACCTGGTGATGTTTGCACCTGGGTGATTAAGGCACCTGATTGATGTATAAAAAATTCTGAAGGCATGGACTGAATAAGTCGGATGCTGAGATCTTTTTTATGCCATATTTTGTTTGTTTGTATGCATCCAATTGTTTTGGGTTTTCTGTGGTTGCCTGAAAGCATGGTGAGATTTTGCTACTTCGTGTGCTTATGAATTGATGTGAATTTTGGCAGACTGTATGCCATTGCATACACCAATTTAAAACAAGCTGAGCTCCCTCCTTTTTCTTTCAGCTCACAGGGAATATATCCCAAATCTTTTTATCCACAACGACAGATACAGGAGGCTTAGCAACTTTGATCCTGGCACAAACTCCTGGAAGGGTTCTGTAGTTCCTTATACTTTGTAATGAAATTTGCAACTTGCAAACATGAAGTTGCCTTTGAGATGGTAAGTTTTTCAGACTTTTCCTAGTATGCACTATCCTGTTTTTCCTCTTCAGCTGACATAACTATCCTCGTATTATACAGTATCTAATATGATACCTTCTTCTCCAATGTTGACTAGCAAATGATACTATTTTGACGACCCATCAGGGGACACTAGAAGACGCCTGTCTGCTGTTTGAACTTCTTCCGCCTCTACAAGGGTCACACTTCCCTCGATCACTTTGGACAGCTAGAATCCCAAGCAATTCATAATATTGGTCAATACTTTTGTTCCTCCGCTTGTCGAGCTTCTGACATCAAGGACTATTTTTATTCCTTTGCAGATTTAGAACATGGAGGACACACCTATAAAAAACTATTTTTATTAAGAAAAATTCAGGCAAGCTTCCCTAGTGATTTGCTCATAACAGAACTGCACCACACTTGACAAGAGGCACGCCCCCAAACGCACAGTCCCCTAAAATTAGCAAGACGATTTGCAACAGTGCCATCTGGTGGCTCCCCGTAATGTTACAGATGCAACAAAATTCTCAGAGCCGGGAGCTATTAAAAGCAGCGAGTAAATGTAAGACAAAGACCAGGCATTAAGGGTTTTAGGAAGAATAGTTATTATTGTTATTATAATTTATTATTAAAGTAATTAAAGAGCTAGAGCTTGTCACCATGCCATGCATGAGCAATTCCGTGTGTAAAATCACTGCCACAATAGAGACTATTTATTTGTAGCTTTGGGGCCCTGCTTTGAGTTAGAGTAGGAGAGATTTTTTTTTTAAACTGCTTCCTGACAGATCTGTGTTTGCCCATGAACTTTCAGATGTTGTCAGGCTTCACTTAGCAGATTCAGATATTTAGCAGAACGCCACACAAAACTACCCCACTATCAAAGAAGCAAAGCTTGCCAATGGCTTACAACTAGCAATCTAGTCTACATATACTCTGTTTCAATTAACTGTTGCAGTATGGGATATTTTATATTTTCATTGGAACTTACTTAGGCTTAAGGCAGCCTCTTTAGTAGGAAAATCTTATACATTTAGTGCATCTAAGAAACACCAATTGCAATAGCCAACAATACACACCTGGCATCACATCTGTCTACTTTTGACTGAATGATCAGGTTCCACTTACAGTTGGGTCATCTGGAGCCAGCCTTTGGCAAGAGTCTTGAGCAGGATTCAAACTCCTATCTCTGGAGCCATAAAGAGATACCCTAACACTCCTTTTCTATCTGAAAGGGGTGTAGGAAGTATGATTTGCAACTTCTGGCCTTCAGGGGCATATCTAATACAGTGGGGGGCATTCAGATCAAGAACAGATTAGGCAATGGCAAAGCTATCACCAGGAGATGCCAGTTCCATAGGAGCACCAGTGTGCAAAAGGTTTTTCTATTCAGCAATATTCTAGATCAGGGGTGGGCAAAATATAGCCTATGGGCTGGATCCAGCCCATCAGGCAATTTCATCCGGCCCACAGACACCCACAACTAATTGTACCCTGCCTGGCTTGCACGCCTCCCTCCTATGCTCATTCATGGAAGGGCCTAGCCCAGCGAGCGTGCAGCTTCTGGGTGCAGCTGCCGCTGTCACTGCTGCAGCTGCTCGGGCACCTGCTCAGCTTCCCTGGCGTCCAGTGGTTCCTCCTCATCTCCCTACCGCAGCGCCCACTCCAGGCAGCAGGAAGGGAAGCGGCAGGGGAAGGCAGGGCTGTAGCTGGGTAGCGTGGAGCTTGGGTGGGCAGGGTGTAGGTGTGAGGAACGGTGGGGGGGCGGGGACCCCCACACACTCCCCCCATGGTGCACTGCAGTGGCAGCAGTAGGCAGAAAGCACTCAAGCCACTCGTGGCCCATGCAGATGAGCCGCCCAGCAGCACGGGGCTCCAGCCAGAGTTGCACATGGGAGCAAGGAGCACAGGCAGGCCTGCCCACCTCTACCATGTGAGGCTCCCCGTGGCATATGTGCAGCTCCCGGCACTCGCATGCTACTGGGGGAAACCCTGTGCAATGGAGCTGGCTGCCTGCACCACTCCCTGCCACCATGGGAGTAGGGGGCGGGGCTCCCCTCCACTTCCGGTGGAGTCCTGGGACCCACCCAGCAGGGGGCGGGGAATGTAGGCGGGGCCATCACGTGGAGCTTCCCCCGGTGGTGTGCAAGTGCTGGGAGCTGCACATGTGCCACGGGGAGCCCCATGGGATAGAGGTGGGGGCTGGCCTGGCCATGCTCCTTGCCACCATGCGGTGGTGTTTGACTTTTTGTCTATGATTTGGGTTTTTTCTAGGTCCAACCCTCCCCTCCCAAAAGGAGTATTTCCAGGGGTAAGGGACTTCCGGTGGCAAAGGTCAGGGGTCAGGTCTTCCAGTCCCAAGATGGCAATGAGGGAGTGTGGCACCTGTCAAGGGGCGGGGCTACCCTTGCAGTTCTCGACAGGTCACCAAAACTCGTTAAGCTCCCCCCCCCCGGCTGAAATAACGGCCCGCCCCTTTTCTAGATGCTTTAGCTTTGCTTCCCTTGCTGGCACAGCCCCACTTGTGAGCCAAGGCACTTACTTCTAGCCTGAGACTGGTGTCAGCTGCCATGGGATGTCACACGGATCCAGTAGCAGAAGTAATTAGATCCCTATCCAAGGTGGCTTGGAGCAAATGCAATAGTCTGTATGTGGTAGAACTGGAAATAGCGTCAACTTCTGTGCAAAGCCCGGGGGAGACATCTAATTGGTTAGAAGTTGCTTTGCGTAGTCAGATTTCGCTTGCCAGGAAAAAAAAAAGTGTGACTGAAGAAACAAGGAAGAGAGAGGCTCAACTTGCTGTGACTGCAGCTGCATTTGTCTTTTTTGAAATGCAGAGTGATGAAAAATCTGGGCATTGACAGCAGAGTAACAGTTGCTGCAGAGGTAAAGCCAAAGGCAAAGGTTGTGGACTCTGAGTAACCATCTGCAGCTGATGAGAAGCCACTGGAGAGTGCAGCCAGTAATTACAGGGTCATTGCGTGTCTCATGAGTCCAAATGAAAATCATTAATGCATTTTTTTCTGGTGCACATGGATCCCAAAAGATTTCTCTTGCTCTGTTTGAGTCAGCTTGGAGGTGAACTCAAAATTGTGCCCTGAATTCCTGACTGGGGACACTCAGTGGATTTATCATGACTAGAAATGTCCTCCTCGCACATCCTTTTCTATATTCAGTCCTGGGGTCGAATGCATAAGTTGGGATAATGCCACTGCAAAAGGCTTTCTTTGAAGCATCTCTAAAAACATGTAAACAAAACCCAGATCTGTTAAAAAATGTTAAGAATAAATTATTTGCCCTTTTGAACCTTCATTCACTGTATGCAGAGCTGATCTGGCAACAAGCTCCAGGCAGGCAGGCTGCAGGATCTGGGCCTTTTACTGTAAGGCATGCACTGATTTTATTCATTCCCGAGGGGTGCACAAGCCATGAGCCCAGTAGATATATGATTTTTTTTTAATGAGGATGTAAATTGGAAGCACCCAGAAATTGGGAGAGGAGGCTGTTGACTGAATGACAAACATTTTTCTAAATCAAAATAAGTAAGAGCTAATAATCCTTGTTTCGTCTTGTCAGCAGTGGCCAAGTTCATTATATGATGATGAAAAACAAACACGCTGTTCCACAAATTGTCTGTAGCACACTATGGAACCGGTAATGCTCCACTCGCAATCGGCCTTTCATCCTGAATTTTCGGTCTCTTGGGGAACAGAGCTCCTTGCACAGCGTAGTGAAATGGGCTAGCAGCACATTGCTTGCCTTCTGGAATACCAATTTACAGGCTGGTTGTCGGCTGCTCCGCTCCGTACGATTATCACAGCGCATGTGCACGGGTGAGTGTGCGGGAGCGGAGGAGGGAGGAGTACGCCCAAGAAGCTGTGCATGCCGGTTTGGATCCTTGGAAGTTTTGCATCCTTCAAGCATCGGTCCGGAAATGCTCTTGTTGAGAGTGTGAATTCCCTCTTTTGCTGAGGATGGCAGAGATAACAGTACTTGCACAGATGGGGAAGATTTGTTCGGGGAGAGGAAAACACTGCTTTGGTTCCTTAATGTCTTCCTCCAGTGAGCCCTTGGCTTCTTGTTTGGTGTTCCTGAAACAGCATTTTCAACACAGAGCGACATGTCACCTATGATTGCATAGAAATAGTCCGTTGGAGCCAGGACTGGAGCAACCAAGTTTGGCGCCCGGGCAAAGCCTGCAGCGGCAGCCCACCCTCACCCCGTGCACAGATCCGAGGGGGCACACGCCTCCCCAGGCTTGTGTGGGAGTCCATGCAATGGTGGGAGCCACCCTTCCCATCTCCCTGGGTCCCCCCAAATGATCCGCTTGTGGCTCTGTTCCGCATCCACCCCGCTCCTAGCTGGGCGCCCTTTGCTTTGGCACCCAGGGCTGTCACCCCACTTGCCCACCCCTTGCTACAGCACTGGTTGGAGCAGAGGAATACATTCAGGGTGCCAATTTAGCATGGTCACACATGGTCTCCTCTCTGTACAGGTTTCTTCTCCTACGTACAAGCAGGTATAGACATATGCAGGCTTAACAATGTATTCTTTAGCTCTTAAACCAGAAGGGATGCCTATTAAACCATGTTGTGGTTGATTTGCACCCTTTTCCTTCATTTACCATAGGACACACAGGGAAAAACTGATTTCTCTTTATAGCAAATGGCTGTCCATACTGATACTCATAATACACCTGACAAGCATACTGCCTATCTCTCAGTGATACTTTCTGATTCTTTAGCACTGCAGAAAAACACTGAGGGTTTTGATGCTGGAATACTTATACAGATCAAACAAATTATTACTCCTCTCATGCAGAACACAAGGTACACACAGCAACGGTGTATGCTTAGCTCTGCCGTCATTCTTATCCCTGGAAAAAGAGAGATCCATCATCAAGGGACAGATGTATAAAGGCACACGGATTCACGTTGGGATTTACAAAAATGTCCAAGTCAGCCACCAAACTTGCTTACGACAACTTGCTTTCTTGCATCTTTAGGCACCTAAATACCTTTTAAAAACTGGATTAGCATCCTTATTTAATAGTTTTGTCTTCCATAACTCTAAAACTGCCCATCTGGATAGTCATTTCCAATGTTACAGTTGCACATAGCTGTCCTGGGGGGTGGTGATCATGGAGGGAGAGGCAATGTTTCAGGTAACTAGAAGGCTATGGAGATCTTGGAGTATCAGAATGTAAGGCTTGAATTGGACTCTCTATTCAAGGGGGAGCAGCAGAGACCAGAGGACTAGGGCAATTTGTTCATACAGACCTGTTTGCTGAGTAGGCAAAGTGCTGCCATGCAGTGTGGAGATCCAATTGCTTTGTTCCTATGATGCACAAAAGCATTACATCAAATGCTCCTTGTAACTAGTGTCAACTCAGCCCTCACATTCACATAATCACACTACTCTGGAGCAGTTCGTAGCAATGCTCCACTACATTTTTCTTATCAGTTCAGAGTCCACTTCTGAATCATTAGTGGATGCCTAATGATATTAATCCAATCTGAGATTTTAGCACCTTAGGGTACCTGTACACATAAGGGCAGACTGCTCTGATGTATTATAATTACAGTGCATCAGAGCAGACTCGATTAATAGAGATCGCCGGAGCATGCTAATTAGTGCGCTTCAGCCAGCCTCTGTATCTTGTGTGTCAGCATCTCTTGTTCAACAAGCTTTAGTTAAAGCGTCCTGCCACCGTTTTGAAGTGCAGGGACTCTGATACACGAGATTTTGCGGGTGCTTTAATTAGAGCGGCTCCCACCCCACCATCCCACCCCTGAAGCATGTGTAAAAATGCCCTAAATGCCTGGATTAAGCACATCAGTGCTGGGAAGCCTAAATCAGCATTTGAGAACAGTGCCTGCAATGACTGCGGAGGTGTCTACACTGTCACTCAATTAGAAGACACGCCTTTGTATTTTAGGGCTATTTTGCTTCCTTTCAGTTTTAAGATGTCGTTTTACAGCTTCTAAATAAAGAACTGGATATTAAGTGATTAAAAAAATTAAAAACATTTAGAAGACCACTTATGCCTTAGGTATGCTTTTCCTGCCATGTCCTAAGCCCTTGAAAAGGAGGGTTTAAGTGTTAAGCCTTCAACAGAAACCTATCAAGGAGTCTTTCAGGCTTAGTAGAATATGAGCAATTCTCTGAAAGTCAAAAGTTTATAGGAGGGTGAGCACAATTTAAGGCTGCTTTCCCTAAAGTGTTGTTAGCATTTGACTGCCACGGATAGATGTTTCTGAGGCACCTTTGAATAGCAGAGGAATAATTCAGCCTAGAGTCCCACTGATTTTCTGTTCTGATCTATCCGCTCATAAAAAATAATATCCCTTTGATAGATTTTTTTTCCCCAGGATAGAATATTGTATTCAAGGAAAGGAAGCAAAATATTTCCCACAGTATCTTTACCTTGATCTAGAATTGACTGGGGGAGGGTGGGGAAGTCGCTGCTCCCTTTGTGCCAGGCTGCCCAAATAGTATAGAAAGTGCAGGTTATCGATATCTGTAAATTATTACGAATGGACCAGCATCTGTTCGTTTGTTCATCTCAAGCAAACGTTCAGATCTGATTTGTCAGTGTTATGTTAATATACAATAACATTCTCAGTGGGACTGTTTAGATTTGGTTTTCGCTGCTGGAGTTTGTTTTAAAATAAGCTTTTCCTCTTCCTATCTTTAATACTGCTGTTCCCATAACAACACCCAGATTGCATATAGCGCTTTGCAATCCAGGATCTCAACTCACTTTCAAAGCCAGTAAGTCGTATCAGCTCTATTTGACAGATGGGAAACTGAGGCACAGACTGGAGACACAGTTCGTCCGCAGTCACACACTAGGCTAGTGGGATGTTAAGAAGAGGGCCTATTATCTCATTAGTCCCAGATCAGTGCTCTAGTGTT
Source organism: Alligator sinensis (assembly GCF_000455745.1). Taxonomy (NCBI): domain Eukaryota; kingdom Metazoa; phylum Chordata; order Crocodylia; family Alligatoridae; genus Alligator; species Alligator sinensis. The sequence goes on along the minus strand of NW_005842242.1, from coordinate 1,067,462 downwards.
AGATGTCAGTAGCAACAAAAAAAAAAAAAAGCCAGATTCAATGAAGTCTAGTTCCTTTGCAAACAGTTATCTTCATACTGCTTTTCCTCCGAGAAATAAATACATAAATCCAACTATGCATGGGATTCTTTGCAACCTGGGGACACAAATCTAGGGGAGGTGGGGGGAAAAAATGAAGCAATTTGTTCTCTGGCTGCTACTCAGGATCCCCCAAAACACTGCCTCTGAGCAGCGGTCCTACCCAACTAGTGCATCCTATGGCCCATTTTCATCTACCCAGTCTACTAATTGAAATCTAAAACATTCAGCTAGTTCCCACCCGCCTCCCCCTTTCCTTTGAGCAAGACAAAAAATTGGCTTCATTTACAACAGAAAAGGCCTAGTTTCAATATAAAGAAATAGTTTTCTAATGCTAAAGATAGTTAAGAACTGGAACAAGCTGCAGGGGAATCTGTGGAATTGTATTCACGGGGTGTTAAGAACTGTTTCAAGAAACGTCGGTCGGGGGGTTTCAGTGCCATGCCTCAGCACAGGGGTGTGTGCTATGCTGTCTCCTGAAGTCCCTTCCAGGCTTGATTTCTATGACTGCGTGATCCCAGATCTGAAAAGAAATCCTTCCCTATCCCTATACATCTGAGCCCGCTGTCTGTATAAGTGGTCTGCTTCCTCCATTGAGTGATTTTGATAAGTGCAATCAGGTGCATTCAGTTTTTCCTAGGAGTTTCATATGAGCTCAGGGATGTGGACCATGTGGCAACTCCAGATGATGCACCTTTAGCACTTTAAGGAACTCAGCTGAAGCATATGGAAATTATACATGCCAGCATGGAGGGAGCCCCTCAGCTTTTCTCTTTGGCCTATCAGCAGAGCCAGAGAGCAACATATGCCATTTAAAGTGGCGACATAGGAACCCGCCGTTCTCCCAAGTCACCCAGAACAGGAGCCAAAGGACAAGCTCTGGGCCTTACAGGTTTTGGGGGACATCCAATGTAAGCACAAACTTCCTCATTTGTGGGTCATTGGAGATCTTTGAGACTCCTGTGTATATTCTGGTAAACTCACCTGGGGAGTTTCCTGGCTGTTATGATGGATTTTCCTATCTAGGGAACAATATGAACCTAAAACTAAAAATCTGGCCTCTGATTTCCCTTTGTGTAGGGACTTCATTATTTAGTTCGGTCATGCTGATTACCCTGAACAATGAAGATGCATGCCAATGGATTCTGCTAAAACTGCTTCTGGATGACTGTGTTCCTGAACTTCAAACCCTGACCTCTTCTTTTACATGATTTAGCGTTACAGATAAAGTCATGCCATTAAGTTGTCACCTTTGTCAAGAATGGATCTACCCTTTTCCTCTGTGATAATCCCCCACGACTAGCTAATCGTTCCTTTTGACTCTGACTGTCAGAACCTTTGAACCTCTTTTTTCGTTGTTTGTTTGTTTGCAGCCGTGCCGGTTCAGGCTGTGCAGAAGGGTCCCTTCGATGCAGGGACTGAAACTGGGCACAAAATATTAATAGTTATTTTTCTCATTTCCTTTTAAGACCAAAACAACACTATTCTGTTGGCCTGTCTACACAAGGACATTAATGTGTGTCATCCTCCCGCTCTACTCGGCCTTGGTGAGAACGCAACCAGAGTACTGTGTCCAGTTCTGGGCGCCGCACTTCAGGGAGGATGTGGAGAGGCTCAGGAGAGTCCAAAGGAGGGCCACATGCATGATTAGAGGCCTAGAGACCAGGTCATATGGGAAGAGGCTGAAAGGCTTGGAGCATTCAGCCTGGAGAACAGAAGATGCAGAGCGGACTTGGTGACAGCCTATAAGTATATCACAGGCGTACATCAGGGCCTAGGGGAGCATCTATTCACCAAGGCCCCCCAGGGGAATAATGGGCACAAACTGTTTAAAGATAACTTCAGGCTACACATAAGGAAAATCTTCTTTACAAGTTGAGTGCCGTCTTGACGCCCACCTTGCTGAGGTCAGATGACCCCAGGTGATCTTCAAAAAGCATCTTGATGCCCCTCTTGCTGGCGTCATCTGACCCCAGCAGTCTTTCCTGCCCAAGTGCAGGGGGCTGACCCCGATGATCTGTAAAGTCCCTTCCAGCCCGTAACAACTATGAAACTATGCAACTATGAAACTAGGGGAACGAGTAAGCTAGGATGTGACCAACAACACACTATCTACTCTTCAGTATCTTCCTGGATGGATGCTCATAGCATATATCAAAAGATGTGGAGTAAAACATCTGAACCTCTGAGTTCAGTCCCCGGAAAGCCTCACTGCTCCAGGTTCGGGACCAGCACATGCAGAGTTAGTGTTGGGGGTCTCCGCAGCTGTTGCTCAGCCAGCAGGTAGCAAGGGAGATAGGCAGGGGGCTGGAGGATAGAGGGCTACAGAGCTCTCTTGGGGAGAAGGTGAGTTCTGTAGGGCTCCCGAGGTAGTTGGATGCAGGTCTTGGGGGTGAAGAAGGCCCTTGGCATTGGCTTGTGGTACAACCTGGGGTCAATGGGAAAAACCCTGGCAATACTGCTGGGGAGGGTGGGACCTAAATGGGACTTGTCCTGTAGCGCTTCAGGAGGACAGTGTCTGTCCGCCTGGGCTCGTGGTGGCACCATGACCCTACATGGTTCTTGAGCAAACAGCTTTCCCCTCACTGTTGAGAAGTTGGATGGCTCTGATTTAAGCTCAGCCTGCTAAGTGGGCAGTCCATGATTTAGCCATTCGGACAGCCCGGCTTCAGATGGATCTCCTACAAGTCCTTCAGGAAACAGGGCTACTACGAGGAAAAAGTCCAAGCTCTTTTTATTTAATGGAAAAATGCATTTTCAACAAAACAACCTTTTGTGTGGAGCTCTGGAGCTCAAAGAGAAAAGCTAAGTCTGCTTTCCTCAAAAGAACATTTTTTTGTAGGAAACCTAAAAAAATCCTCAACTGATCATTTCTCAGCTGCTGCAATTGAAAGCACTTTAGAGTTCTCTTTTGACAACAGATCAACATTTTCCATGGGAAATTTTCACAAAAGTTAACTTTGCGCTGTTATTGCTTGTGTTGGAGTGATATTGTAGCCACACTGGTCCAGGTTAATATGCGAGAGGCAAGGATTTGTGTGGGTGATATCTTTTACTGGGCCATATTTTCTGCAAGGATCCATATTTTTTCAAGCAGCTCTAAATTTAATTTCTCCATGCCTCACTTCCTATGTGATAAGCAGGAATAAAAATTCCTTTCTCCCACACTTCTCTCTTTTTTTTCTTTAGATTATACAATGTGTCTTGCTATGTGCAAATGCAGTGCCTAGTCCAAGAGGGTCAGATTTTGGTTGGGGTATAAAGTTGGTACCACAATATGAATCAATATTAGTAAGCATCAAATTTCTGCCTTTGTCACCTGTACAACTGATATGGCTTTGAAAAGCTCGTTGATCATCTTCCACTGCTGATACTGAACACAGGATTTTAGCATATTATCTGCTATTATTTTCATGCCCCCATCCTGGACTAATTTCTCCTAACAGTATAGCCTTATAATTATTTCTGTCCCCGGCTACAGCCCCTCCCCCCACCCCATAAAAGTGCATCACGCAGTCACCTAATGCTAAGCCTAATTAATTTTTTCAAACTATTGTTAATTTGTTGGCTTTGTTCCACCACATTTGCTGCCCTCCTTACCTGATACCAGCACGTTCGTTCTCTTTTAAAAATATACCTGCCCCCAGGCTTATTTGTATAAAACCAAGATTAGCACCAAAAATTGCCTGTAGTGGAACCAGACATGTTGTCATATGCAGCCTCTTGACCCAGTGCTTTTCTATTGATAACTTCTGTTTCTTCTCACTAAGCAGTTTTTTGGATCTGAATGAATATAGTGCTCTTGGTGTACTGCAGACACTGACTTTGTAGATTAACCTTTTGTGTGGTATGGTTTTTAAATTTGCATAATTTATATCGTCTACTTCACCTTTGTCTGCTAATTCTCTAATGTACTCATCAATTTCACGCACATCACTCAAGGGGGATAATGCTGTGCACAGGATCCAACTGCATTTGCAGAGTGATTGTCCTATGGGGAGATTCCTAATTTTGGCTGAAACAGCTCTGCTGAAAATAGCAAATGATGTGAACATTACTGTACCTCAACACGGGAGGAGAGAAAAAAGGCTAGAATGCAATTGATGTTAAAATATTCAGGGGAGGGATTTTTTTTTTCCCTTGGGAGAGATGGAGGATGTTCAAATGGATGACTAAAGAAAAATGAACAAAAAAAAAAAAAGATGATTCAAACCATTGCTCCAAAGTTGAACTTATTTTGGACTAAAGCATTTTAAGAGACGTTCAGAAGACTTTAGCTGTAACTGTTTCACTTTGTCACCTACGTCCCGGCTATGTGCAAGGTGCCGTAAAAAAGGGTCTGTTTCCCATTCCTCAGCAAAGGGACAGAAATCCCAAGAAGGGCGCTGTACTCTTGAGATTCACAGGTTGACGTTGCACCCACAGGAGGTCCAGCTGATCACCTCTGACCTTGGGTGCTTATCTAAACTAGCTGTGTGAGCATCCCCCAATACAAACACAAACATCTCAAAGAAGAAAGTGGGAAACAAAGATAGGAAATAATTGCCAAGTTTTCACTTCTGAAAAAGAGGCAATTATTTAATAAACTCTCCTGGATTTGTTCCAAGTCCAGCTTAGCAGCAGCATCTTTGGAAACAGCTCATAGTCATCTAGTAACAGTCAGGACTCCCTAGGCAATAAGAGATTGGTGAGTGAGTGAATTATAGACTTCAGCATTGCGAATATAAATGATGGACGGGGACAGTAGGGCAAACAGAGAATAAAAATCATCCCAGCTTCCAAGTTAACTCAGTGCTGTATTGTTTCATTACAGTGTAGCAGAACAGCTAAATGGACCAAATTAATCTCTGGTGTGAGTCCCTTGATATACCCCAATTTCTGAAACAAAGTGACTTTTTCCAGCACCTTTAAACAGTTTAAAGTATAAAAGTTTGAACAGTTACCATAATGATACAGCGTGTTGGTGTGTGGGTGTCAGGGAAGTGGGATTATTGATATTATAAATTCATCTTTAGAAACTGATGAGTCAGTACAAAGGAATCACATGGTGCACAAGAAAGGAGAGTACACATACCTGCTCATACCCTGCAGAAGTGAATTTAGATACTGCAATGTTCTTGTGCCTAGAATGCAAAATTTGATCTAAATTTGTTAGGGAGCTGCTGGTGAATGACTGCTTTTAACGGCAGCCATAGAAATGCAACTAAATATTTTCAAAGGCAACTACTCATTGGTTCACGCAGAAGTCCATCCAGTAATTAAGGGTAAGCACATGCATAAACACTTCCACAAGCAGAGCCAGAACATGTCCACCCAGAACATGTGAATTCCTTAAGAACTGGGACAAACTGGGACATCTACGGACAGGATCCTAAACCATAACTGGTGTTGGAGTGCTTGGTAAAACCGTTGTTAAAATTTTTGTAAGATGTAGGACACATTTCCTATCAATATAAAACTGTGAACAAGTAGAGACGGTTGCTTCATCTGAGGACACACCCAACATTCAGGATTTGCAAACACACCAGGCCGATTATTCCTTCAGAAATATTCTGGAGTTGTAAAATAATTTCTGCATAATATGCCAGTGGGGGAGACTGGGGTCATAGCAAAAGTGAACAATGGCTTTTTTTTTCCCAGGAGCCTTAAAAAGAAGAGCTTTCACAAAGCTTTAGCTTCTCACATCATGTCGTACAGATCAGTGAAAAAGACTGTACGTCCATCCTAACTGGCAAACTGAACCGGGTATACATGCATGCACACACTGGCTCACACCTAATAGCACCATTTCCCTTTCTGAAACATCTCCCGAGTGTAAATAATCTCCTTTGGGGATGATCTTGTTACAGGTTGTTCCCCTGACAGGTTAATCTTTTCGCTAGCCTCCTGAAGATTTTCTCGTCTCTTAATCTAAAATGTGATTGGATCGCATCTACAGATCAATATCTTCTTTGTAGTCATATTCCAAGGGCTGTAGATAGCTATTCTCTCATGTAGTTTGAATGCCTCATTAAACATTTCTCAAGCTAGAAAATGTTTCCAGAAATATCATGCCTTCATTTGCAATACATTTGCAATAATGTTCCTTCATTCAGCACAGTTTTAATGTCAGCCCCAATGGCCGTTTCTTTCTTAAAGCCCATATTTCTCCTTAAAATATCCTTAACTCACCTCAACAGCTCCTACCAATTCTCAACAAGCAGTATATTAATTTGAACAAGCTTCTGCTGAATTATATAATGAACATCGCTTATGATGTCTTGTCATATTTACTGTACATTTGCAACATTAATATAGTGTCTTCTCATTTGTTAGCTTACATCACTTGCAATAATATGCTAAAATCATCCTTCAAGCTCCAGTTTGTCTTTTGTGTATTTGATTCGTAACATAATTGTATTTTAACATTTTATTGGCTTTTCTTTCCTTGCTTTTCATTTACACATTTCCAAATCTTTGAAATTATATTTAAAACAAAATGTCATGTCACGTGTTGAGTGCTGTGTGATTTGTACACAGCATTAATCACAGAACAGATTTCTAATGTATTCATGGACACCGTTTGGAACTGACTGCATCCTTAAGCTACGTTGATAAGAGGGTTAATGTAGGCTAAAAGGCACATCAGCCATACCGCGGCCTAATGTAATTCTTTATATTGATGAATTCTTCTTGCAAAGATGCAGTGAGTAAGCCAAGAAGACATTTCTTTTGGAGGCAAATAGCAGAATGACAAAAACCTGAAAAGACAGCCTTAGAAAGATGAACGTAAAAAGTTGGCCAAAGATAGATGAAGGAACAGGGCAGCTACCGAGTGAGTGTCTCACTCACAAAGGAGAACAAAGTAATGATTTGCAGCCTCTCTCCTTTCTCAGATAAACTCCAGTGATTAAGAGGGTGAAACTAGGCACGATCTTCATTTACACAGCAAGGTGTTTATTAGGTTGTCAGATCTCACATAGGCACAAGCTGATTTGCTTACTAGCTGTGCTGTAATTATGTCACTGGATAGTTGTTGTTAGGGGACCATGGGAAAACTCTCATTTTAACGTCTTCCTTTTCACATAGTCGTTTAATTGCAACACGCCACAAATTGTTAATTGCAATTAGAATATTTTTCTTTTCCTGAGACGGTATCTGCAGAGTGCAGTAGGTTATGCTTTCACACAGTATGTTTAGCTGTTCAATAAAAAGGGCTGTAGTATCTGTTTTATAAAGCAAACAATGTACACGAGTAAGCAGTACGCTGCTTTCTGTGGGTAGAACTATAGCGTATGCCAAATGGTCAGACCCTTGCTCCATTGTATTTGGTGTCCTGCCTCTACAATTGCTTTCATCCAGATGTTTTAGTGGAAGATGGCAGGGGTCTGTCCTGGGTCCAGTACTGTTTAATATCTTCATTTGGATGATGGAGATGAGCGCACGCTTAGCAAATTTGTAAATGACACCAAGTTGGGTGGAGATACGGATACTCTGGAGGGTAGGGCTAGGATCCCGCCTGACCTGAACAGCCTGGAGAACCGGGCTGCAGTCAATCAGATGAGTTCAACAAGGACAAATGCAAAGTCCTGCACTTGAAACAGAATAATTGCATGCACAGAAACAGGCTGGGGGATGACTGGCTAAGTTTCAGTACTACAGAGAAGGATCTGGGGGTTAGAGTAGACCGTAAAGCTGAATATGAGCCAACAATGCGTCCTTTAAAAAAAAAAAAAGGAAAGAAGAAAGAAGGAAAAAAGAAACAGCATATTGGGTTGTATTAACAGGAGTGTCATTTGTAAGTCAAGGGAAGTGATTCTTCTGCTCTGTTCAGCACACGTGAGGACTCACCTGGGCCCTGTGTTCATTTTGGGTTCCACACTTCAAGAAGGGTTTACACACTTTGGAAAGAGTCCAGGTTAGGGCAATAAAAATGATTAGCAGCCTGGAAGGCAAGATTTAGGACAAAAGGCTAAAAGAACTAGGGTTATTTAGTCTGCAGAAGAAAAGACTGATGGGGGGATTTGATAATAGTCTTAAAATCACTTGAAGGATGATCACAAAAGAGGATGAAGATGGGCTTTTCTCTGTAGCTGTAGGAGCTAGGACTAGGAGCCATAGCCTCAAACTGCAGCAGAGGAAATGCTAGGTTGAAGATTAGAAGAAACTTTCTGACTATGAGAGTGGACAAGTATTGGAATAGGCTACTTAGAGATATTTGAATCTCCATCCTTGGAAGCTTTCAAGAGTGCTTTAGAGAGACACTTGGCTGATGGTTTCGCCAGGGATGATCCTGCCTTGACTGGGCAACCTCGTGAGGTCCATTTCAGCCTTCCTTTCCTATGATCCTATGAAAAATTATCATATAGCTATACATCCTTTTACAGTGTTTCTCCTTGTGGGCTTGATACAAGACATGCTGACTTCAATGGAAAGATTTGCTTCGACTTCGATGGTCTTTGGACCAAACCAGTTAAGAGCTCTCTGGTCAGCAAGTTACCTCTCATCTGAGGGAGCCATCCACATAGCCATAATAAATTAATCAGCATAAACATATGACCTTTGTTCGTTGTTCAAGGTAAGCCACGAGCCAGCTAATTCTGGGAAGTCTCTGAGGGGAAGAGCTGAAGAAGAGCAGAAGCTACCAGGTGACGTGCCCCATTCCCCAAAATCTTTCCAATAAAGGGAAAGTTGAAGACAGGGTAACAGTTTGCAAGAGTGCCAGTGTCAAGAGAAAGTTTTTATAGCAAGGGCCTAATGATTGTTAACTAAAAGCTAAAGGGGATATAAATGTTGCAATGCCAAAAGCTACAACACTAATGTTTAGGCATTTCTTGCCCAAAGGGGAAGTCACAGCATTGAGTTCAGGACCTCCTGCTGCAGTTGTGCCACTTAACAAAAATAAAAAATCAAGATTCACCTGGCCTGAAAGACAGAGCATGACTCCAGTAGCCTAATGATTAGGGTGCTGGTGTGGGAAAGGTGGCTGGGGGTTGTGGTCTCTTTACCAAGGACAGCTTATGAGTTTTATCCTGTGCTCTAATTGCAGAGCTGATTTATAAAAGGGCATGGGCACCATCACCACCACCATCTCCATCACCACAACTAGACAGGTTTTGGAATGAGTATTTTATGTGGAGCTCCAGTGACCTAGTGTATGTTGGAAATATGCTGAGCATGTCTACTGGGTCAGGCTTCTCAGGGGTTTAGGCACACGGATGCTAAGTTTGAGATCTTGAATAGGCATAGGCTTGAAAGAGTGCCTGGGCTGCTCTGACCTGCAGAGCTCTACACACCTTGAAGACTTTACTAGGGAAACCTCCACACATGCACTCTTTATCTAAGTAGCTAGGGGTCTGAGGATTGCACCCTTAACATTTAAATATCTAATTCCCACTTTGTATACCTGGGTCCTTTTCTAGATTTGGGCCTTAGTGCCTTGTCTTGTCACAGAACTGGGACCTGTGATGATGAGTCATTCATATGGTGTAAGAAGAGTCAGGTCGTGAAGGCTAAGCTTTATACTCCAGTGATGTTTAATAGCTATGTTATAATTTTTAAATGGCTGCTTACAATTTGGAGAACTGGAGTTTCAAAGCACATTTCATTGAACTGTGTGCGAGGTCATATTACTAGGTTTTTTCTATATACAATACAAGCATTGGGCCCCTTTTAATTCATAGCAAAGATGCTATTTCGAGGTATTCCTATATAATGTGCTGAGCAGAGTTCAAACATCTCAATGTTCAAAATTAATACTATAAATATGACTCTAAATATATCTTGAGTTCTAAAGCATTGGACCATTAACTTTTACAATGTCGACCTAGTCACTCTTACATCTGTTTAATTAGCATACAACATAAGATATAAGGGTAAACATTACACGGACAAGCACAATAACCATTGTCAGCTCCTATCAGATAAACTTTCTAATGTGCTGTGAGGCATTAATATAGCCACCTACACGTTGCCCACACATACACATAGCAACAAACATACATAAACTTACAGCAGAAAACAGCCGTAGCATTTAGAAGCTTTAATATTCATCATCTGAGGCTAGCGTGATTACATTTGCATGTCTTTACTGCCTTAATTTACTACCAAGGACAAAACGAGGGGGGGAAACAGAGCAGAGCTATCCAAGAGGATATTTGGAAGCCTCAGGACAGTTTTGGCTATGTGTCCCAAGCTAGCCCACAGAGACTTAGTACAAATGTGTGTAACCATCAGTCACCTTTGCACTCCTAAAATAAATAGAGATGGACACTAATTAAAATATTAAGGTGCACAGAACAGCAGTTGGTGGCACTACAGCCTTGGCTTTTACTTTTCAGACAAGCGCTCGGTCAATACGGGAGAGGCTACACATGTTCAAGACAACAGAGATTCTTTGGTGCTTGCCATTAATCCCCACATGAGGACAACCATTTGCAAAACCATTTGGATACAGTGACCCTGTAACAAAATGGATATAATAGTGACATGCGACAAATGGTGCTTTTAATAGAGCCATGTGGTTTCATCTTCTCCCATCAACCTGGCAGTTACCTTTCTCTTGCCGCAGGCCCTATGGTCTTTGAATCTACTTACAGAAGGCATCAAGATCTGTGTGGTTCCTATTTTCTTTCTGTATATCTGGTGCTGATCCAAGACATGACAAGTTCTTTTGAGATGGTTTTGCACGCTAGTGGGAAGCAGTTTGCAGGATCAAGTTGATGAGATGCTTAGTATATCCTACAAGAAGATCCCCATCTTCACCCCATTCAAAGAGACGTGTCTTGCAGAATAGGCCCACGTGAGATGGGTTCTCCAATATGAGGTCTAGGAAATCAAAGTCATGCTTCCTTTTTTAATGGCTAGTTGGGTGTGGGGTTCGGACAGGTTTTTCGTGTTTTGTTTTGTTTTATGGGCACGGTATGGACCTACCTTATCTTTCCATTTCAGCTACAGCTTTTTCTGCTTTCTCCTGCAAAGCTACGTTTCCTTCTGGTTGCCATAGCTCAAAAATATATTGTTGTGACAGGGAAGGTTCAGAGATAGGAAAGTGAAAGGATTAGAGGTCTGGAGAGACATCATTTAATGAGATACTGGGAAAGGACAGGCCGCTTATATTAGAGGCAAGACAAATATCAAGGTTTGGACATGATAGAATGACAAGTAAAATCAGTGGCACAGAGAAAATACATCTGGTGATCCTATTTATCTTTTCACTCAAAGAAATGACAATCAATGGATCTGAAAGGTGACAAATTAAAACCCGGTTAAAGAAAACACTTATTTGCACAGTAAGAGCTCAACCTGTACAATTTATCGAGCAAGATATTACTGAGGACCAGTAAGATATATGTGGATAACAAGAATCTTAACAGTAAGTTTTAAATACTATTTATTGTATACCAAAATAAAAGTTCTCACAATATTCTTCAAAAGTCAACTGCTAACTAAAAAGGCTAAGAACAACTTCCCCTGAGCTATTTTCTTCCAGCTCATCAGTTATTTTGCCACTGTCAGAAACAGAGTCCTGGATCGGATGAACTGGAGCTTAGATCCAGCCCAGCACTTCATGTGCTTATTCCATTGGTTATAGTTGTGCGTTTCACACTTTATATATGGCACTTTTCCTTAAGATAAGGAAAATGGCTGGAGCACAAACACCAGAGACAATAGCACCTGAAAAAAAAAAGCCAAATACACTTATAAATATGGGATATGCAATTCAACATCCCAAAACGAAATTGTAGAACAACAGATTGTGAAGAGCTATCATAACTGCTCTAAACTGATAATCACATCTACTCCAAATAGCTGTCCAGACAGCAGTCATATGCACTCCTAATGGATAACAAAATGTCAGAAATTGTCATTTTGATATTTAAAATTTGTGGTGTGTGAAATTTTGAACTGTCACTTTAAACTGGTGGGATTTGAGTTTATGTAGGAAGGCTGGTTAGCTGTAGGAAGATTTGAAAAGACAGCAGCAGTTGAAATGTTCATCCTTTGGAACTTCCCAGAATAATTAGGCTATGTTTCATATTTAAAATAATTTCCACGGTTCATTTATTTATCTGACACTTTCTTTCAGGGAAAAAAAAATTCAGATTTAGGACCCCAAAATGTACATTTTGTTTCTTTAACTCAGGGCTGTCCAACTTCTGAGCAGCTGCTGGCTAGGGCCTATCTCTTGTTTTCCAAGTATTTTTTTTTTTGATCAATAGAATCAGCATGGAGTCTCCTTTTCCTCCTCTCTGAAAGCACAGACAAGTCAAAGCAAAGCTGATCTTAGGGCTGTTAATACTATAGAAAGGCTGTGTTGTGACACCCTCATTTTTGCTTTTCTCTTCTTGTGTACTGTACTGATAAAATGATGTGTGATGCGCTTGCTGGTCCTGTAGATGGATTAAGGTCATAGCCAAGCTTCCCATCTGCGAGTGAGAAATGTGTCAGAGATGACTTCCAGGATGCATGGTGCCAAGAGATGGTTTAACTGGTTAGGTCTACTCAAAGGAGTCGATTGTTTCTTAGGAAAACAAAAGGACAAGACAACGCGGGTGTCTTTATGTGAGAAGAAGTATAGATGTCCGTAAGAAACCAAATGGATTCTGCTGAGCAAAATCTACGTAGGGTAAAGGAAGAGCATTCAAATAACATGGCTTGCGATGAAGCATTCCCATCCTCTTGAATGGCTTTAGGCCTTTTTCTTCCAGCTGGATGTTCATAACATTAATGGGGTGCCCTATCTATAATCCAAATCTTATAGGACAGGTTAGTCATGGGTTTATTGGATATTTCCAGGATCATTTGTAGATTTTTGTTGTCGGCAATTTGGGTGCTTTTAAAGTCCCTTCTGTTCTAAAACCCCAGACATCCTGGAGATGCCAACGATGGATCCGCCAAGGACCCTAACCTGTTCCCTCACCTCTAGCATGGTTTCTTCTGAACGAGTCTGAATTTCACTGGCATGTAAGCCCTCAGCAGCAAGCAGCAAGCAGTGCTGAGGCTAGAGTAATGAATTCACCTCTCTACCTCTTATTCTAAATATGAATTCACTCGCTGAGGACATAAACTAGCACTTCACCATGTTCGTTTTTAAAAGGATCTCAGGAAAAGTGGTGCCTGTCATGTAATATATCCTGGTTGTTCTGCAGGCAGACAAGTAGAACTGCCAAGTAACACAGGATTTGTAAACCTGCATAGTCCACGTAGCAGTGGGCCCAAGCTGTGGTCCCTCCGGTAGTCTGTCTGCACAAGGGACCTCAAGAATTGGCCTGACATCATGTAAAACCTTTTGCAACCAACATTTACCTCCCTCCCATTTCTTCTCTACTACCTTACAACAAAAGTGAGAAAGAAAAAATTCCAGTCGGCTTGGCTAGTAGCCCGAATAAGCTGTAAAAAAAAGCGGTGCTGCTGCTTTGTGAATTGTTGACATTTTCTGACTCGTGGAATTATGAAAGGTCTGATGGAAAGAGGAGAAAGGGCTCCTCTCTTCCCTCCCTGACAGTATTCCTCATTCATTGCATGACCTTAGCTTAATCCCGTGGTAATCAGGGAGAGGCTTTCTATTAATTTCTGTTAATTTCTTTGGATGAGGTCCTAAATGCACTGCGATTTATTTGTCTATCAAATGTGTGCAGAAGCCACCACCTGGGGGGATATTGATAACCACAACTAATTCTAAAATCTTTTGTGATGCTTTTGGAAATCAAAGGCCCAGATTCACTGCTGCGCAGGTATCTAGCAGAAACTGGGAAACAAGAGCTGGTCCTTGAAATGGAAGAGTGTTTGAATTATGAAAATATGCCTGCCTTGACTTGGGTAGAGAAGTCTTAAGGCTGCTCTAGTGAGATCCTCTAAAGAGAGGATGTCCATGAGCTGGGGTTCATGTGCCAGGTCTCATCCTCGCTTCATTGTGATCAATATAACTAGGTGCAGGTTGTGTAGGATACAATAAACTATGCAAGGTCTCTTCCTTCGGTAGCATCCTTTGCTAGGGAAATATAAATGACTTATTTGGACAGTCAAAGGAGATACCCCACTCCGGGGGAAAAAAATCTGGGCTCCATGTTGGTAGAGCAAACTCTTACCATTACATTGCTGGCAACTCAATGTGCACCTATTCACTGTCAAAAACCTGACCTACTCTTCTTTAAAAATAACCAAGCTAAATAGGGTAAAGCCTCTAAATATAGCCTGATAAAATAATCCTTCAATTTGGCCAGAGGGTTTTTTTTTTCTGACATGCCTCTAGTAATAAGGACCCTAAGTGACTGATGGGAGGATCGGTAAGTATTTTAAGACTTTCAGGCATATGTGCAGTGCAGTTATAATAAAGAACATTGTTGCTACTAGAAAGAAAGCCTATTTCCAAGTGGAAGCCCATCTGTTCTTTAATACAGATTAGAGGCAATGTCCTATTTCTACCTGGAAGGCAAGCCTAGGGACAGAAAATAATCATTTGTAATGAGAATTTTTAGATAACTATCAAAGAGTTTCACTTTGATAATCAGCTACATCTTGAACTACTACACCTCACACTTCAGCAGCTTGGATTCATGACAGAAGATGCGTCTTTTGGAGGATATATCGGTGAGTGTCAGGACATTTAAGATTGATCAACTCCAACTGTTACTCTTCTCCGTCCAATTGTCCCTTTGGAATATACACTCAGTGAGTCAGATAGTCTAATTTTTTTTATTCATCTAGTGCAGTAATTACCATGCTTCCTGCTTTTGAAGAGAAGCTGACTGTATTGAGGAATGACATCAGACACTGCTCAGCAGCTGAACTGGTGGAAATAAGGGAGTTGCATTCTCTGGCATCCACCTGATCTCACCTGGAAAACCAAATTGCTGTTATTTGTTCTGATTTTTCAACACTGAATGTTATGGATCTATATAATATGGGATCTAAACTAAATAATGAGGTAGGGTGGCTGCATTGGCAGAACTTAGAAATAATACTGCTATTTAGGAAGGGAAAAGCTAAAACTGTAATTCCCTGGGGTCTTTCATGAAAAGGTATTATCAGCATTAATTTAGCCTCACACCATGTTTGTCAAGTCAAGTTGTGTTGTAGGTATTCTTAAAAAGGGGTCTAAAATACATCATCCCGATGGTGACTTTCCTGAGATCTTACCACTAGGGGACAGAGGAAACGTCTGGGGTGCAATCCAGGAGTCCTCATTTCTAGTATTTTCAACTAGGTGCTAGATTATCTTTCCTCCACAAGAAGAGAAAGAGAGAATAGTGTGTCAGGCTCTGCAACATAGATCTGCTCTCTCCAAACCAAACAATGAACTGCAGGGAAGACATACCCGGTGATACTGGTGTTGTCCATCTCTTCTACAGCAGTCCCAGGGAACACCAATGTTCATCAGCGCATTTACAACCACAATATTATACAAAAAATATGTCTGGAAGGAACCGCAAGACCCCAATACATTGATCACAGCCAAGTCATCTGTCTACAGCATCCTACACCCCTGTGCCTAGCCTGCACTTAGAAATTCCCGTGATGGATATCCTACAACTTCTGTAGGGAACCTATTCCAGCGCTTAACTGGCCTTCCTAGCTGCACTGAAAGCTTCAGAGAAAAAAAAAAGTAATAGGAGGTAAGAAAGAGAGGGAATGAGATCTCCCCTGTGAAACGGTCATCCTCGAACCTGGAGAACTGCTGCGATGAGAACAAGCTTGCCCAGGCCCCAGTGAACCTGAAAGTTGCACCTTTCTGAGTAACCTGCATCCCTGCAAATGGAAGTCATTTGTCTCTAGCAATGCGCTCTCTGTAATATAATGTATTGACTGCTCATTTGATTTGCTGTTTCCCAATGCACTGCTACCATTTCCGTTATCTAAGAGACATTGCAAAGTTCAGTCTGTCATGCCAATAACTCGTTTGTCTCACACAGTTTCAGCCTTCCTCCCTTGAGCTAGTTAAGCAGGAACCAGGACATCCCTGCCTCACTTTGCAAATAATAGGAACCTAGTTATATATTGTTTTGTATTGGATCTTAGCACAATTTTGGAAGACAAAATATTTGGTTTCTGCAAATTAATGAGCACAACAGTGCACACTGCCTTTGTATGTCAATCAGCAGCATATGGCATAAAGCTTGAAAAACAATGAAACAATGCAGTGGCAGAATATAGCACTTTCTTCCTCATTCGTATTAGCTAAATATAGCGTCTGATCCTACTTTTACAGATTTCCCAAACAGATTGCTGGAACACCTGTGACGGTGTGGGTATTCCTTTATCTGTACAAGCAGCAGGTATATTTCCCAGCGTAAACTATTATGTCTAGCTCTTTGAAGTATTTTGAGCTGGATTTACAACAAAAAATGAAATTAAAATGTCAAATTTCCACTTGTTTTTCATCATCAATTAGATGGGGAAGCGCTTTATGCTATGTAGTGCTCTGTCTAGTTTGAACTTTGCATTCAGTGCTTTGTCTACTGCTGCCTTTGGAAGCCTACCCTTGTTTTCTGGGGAACAATTTCCTTTTCTGTCCCCAGAAGGAAGTGGGACATGGTAGTAAGCTGGTGGCTGCCTCTAGAGAAAGAAGAGCTGCTTCTGGTTCTGGGACGACTCTGCAGCAGTATTCACAAGCTGTACTCGGGTACAGGGAGCCGCCCTTTTCGGGTGTGTGTAATGGCAGGACTTGCGGTTATAGACTCCACAAAGGTGGTAGCTGTAGCACCGTGAAGCAAAGGAGAGAGTGGTGGCGAAGATTCGGGAGAGAGGAATATCACAGAGCTGAGCTTGCTCTGAATGAACAGAGGTGTGGAGCACAAGACACTATTGCCAAGGCTGAGACACTGGATTGTAGCTCCCTTGAAGTTTGCTTCCCTAATATGCTGGTCCCAAGAGGCGGATGCAGGGCTCTGGAAAAGTAAAACCATGGTTCAGGCTTTAGCGAGGTCTGTAATAGTGCATTCATTGGTAAGGTCACCAGAAGAGAGGTGACACCGGGACAGTACTGACACTAGGAAACTGCAGGCGTGACCTGCTGATCCGTTGGTGTTACAGATTCCTCTCCGAGCCAGGGAAGAGGACTTTGTTTCAGCTGTAGCCACTGAACCTGGCTCTTTCGCTCACGCTATGGAGGCTTGTATTTTGGCTTTGCAGGTCACTGCTTCATTTCCTAATGCAGGCCAGAGTGATCGCTGTTACCCCGGGACCTAGAGCTGCTTTCGCTCACGCTGTGGAGGCTTCTATTTTGGCTTTGCAGGTCACTGCTTCATTTCCTAATGCAGGCCAGAATGATCGCTGGTACCCCAGGAGGTAGAGCTGCAGATGCAGAGTGTAGGGTAAATTAGCTGACTTTGCAGTGATGACCTCTTCGACTGGCACCTGCTATAAGCATGGCGGCATGTAGTCTTTTATGGCATCAATGGGCTCTTTGCAGAGGTGAGCAGCACTATTGATGCAGCTGTGCATGCCCCTGACAAGCATATTTCTAGCATGTGTTCAGATATTCCCTTCCCTTTTTCTACTATTTTGCACTTGTTGGGTTTTTTTTTCCTTGGACTCTCTCAGAGAGAGCTAGATTATGGATTTTATTCCAATGAAGCAGAGGATCATATACCGTTTACTCTGTAGGGTAAATGTTTATGCATCCTGCTGTTTTGAGCAGTTCTGTCTCTCGTTGCATCCCAGTGGTGTGTATACAAAAAGTGCCTTTAAGATATGGGGAATATACACAATGCTAATGTCTAACAAGAATGTATCAGAAATTCTTTGAAGGAAAAATACAATCTATACAGTTACTCTAAGATTTTGTCTCTAAGGCAGCTGGCACACATGACATTTGTGGTGCAATTAATGAGTCCCTCTGAGCCAAAATGTCAGAAAACCATGTGCACGACACAACAGCACGCATAGTTTTCAATGTCCTGGCTTGCCAGGACCCTGCGATAGGCGAGCTTCTCCCCAGTCAGATCCTCATTCCAACAATCCCACCTCCTCGCAGGTGGCATGTCAGAAAGCACGACTGTTGGGATCGGGGATGGATCCCATCCTACCATTAGGTAAAATCTGCCAGCCCCTTAACACATTTTTTACATGCTTTCTGCTACTGGATTTGTCTACTTTAATGTTTCAAAAGTAAATGCAAAACAAAAGAGCTTTGAGCCTGGATGCACCAATCTACATTTTTGCAAAAGGAAGATATGAGCCCAATGCAAAGCTTTCTATTTTAGAGTTCCTTAGATATTCCATAGATTCACACCCAGTGCAAGTCTACTGTGCTCTGAATTATACTTGGCCAGGTTTCATCACTTTCTAGCAATTAGTTAGAAAGCATCTGGTTAGGATATCATTTTGAAATCTGGCAAAATAAGGCCCCAGTCCTTCAATGGTTTACATACATGCTTAATTTTGCACACTATAGCATGTGTGTTGGAGGGAATCTATAGTTAAATGTTTATATCATCTTTGCAGGAACAGGTCTTTAAACCTTTAAAAGGAGCTGTTGGTAGCTCAGCACTGTGGAAAATATGACCTATGAATTAAGTACCTGAATATGGAATTTGGAAACAAGTTTTAGGCTGCTGTTAATTTAAATCTTCCTCTAAAGTTTTGGTTTGTAAAGACAGAAACATTGAGTTATTTTTGTATTTTGAAACCTGTGCTAGTTAACTACTGCAGGACTTCCAAAATATTTAGAGGACCAAAAAAAAAAGAAATAATCAGTAACTGGTCTTATAATAATATCCCCCTACAGAATATCCTCTCTTCTCATACTGGTGGCTCATGCAAGTGGCTGTTCTTCCTGTGCACGTTCTGTATACACCATCAAATGACAATATCCCACTGGCAAAGCCAGTGCTTGAAAATAAAACTGGTTGTTAGTAATGATAAAAATAGTGTTTTTGCTTCATATCTGGTCTCAGCAGCAGAACAGACTCCTTGATCAACAAGCAGTCTCAGCGTTAAGGTAGGAAGATTTATCTGCGGATGCTACTTGAGACATAGCCAGTAGAAAGACGGGTGGGAAGATCATTCATGACACCTTCGCCCTTAAGACGCGGCACATCCATAAGGACGACGGCTGTAGCAGCTCACATCCTCTGAGGACCAGGCACAGAAGGGAACACATAATACAGGCAAGCAAACTTGCTTGGATCATGTTGCCACCGCTGCATTCAAGTCAGGTCACGCAGCGCTACTGCAACGGTAGCGGGAACAGGAAATGCACACGTACTGCTGTACTGGTTCAACTCGTCCTCACAGTGCTTCCCACGATGTTCCTGGCCACACTTCAGGGACAGATTTGACAATCTGTTTCTGTCAACTAACTCAGTGCACGCACACACATACACATACACACACACACACATGCCATGCTCGCTCATCCTAATAGGAGCAAATACACTAGGTAGGATATTTTAGACCATTATGCTCTTTGCTGCCTGAGAAACACAGGGAACTAGTAAGCATGCATCCCATGCATATTTATGTAGGTATATTTATATATAATCTTGTATTTATGTAGGTATAGTTATATATAATCGTGTGTGTGTGTGTGTGTGTGTGTGCCACACACATGCATGTACCACGCCATTCACACAAGCACATACAACAATAAAAACCTGCTGTTGCCTTTCTGTGGATCAGCATTTAGCCTCATGATAAACAGATGCCTTGGCTTCATCCTCCAGACTTGTGAGACCTGAAAAAAGGACATCAATAGCAAACGGCACAGCTAGAGGAAGCCGTCCTTCCCCTGCCTTCCTTGCCATAGCCTTCCAAGTGCGTCCCATCGTTGCACTCCTGATTCTAACCTAGGCCCCCCCCCGATCTCTGTGCAAACCAGCTGAATCTCTGGAAGAAACAAACCACTTATAATCCATAGTGTAGGGTGTCAGAGGGATTCTGTTAGACAGAATATTTGCATAGGCATCAGAGTTGGCAGCCCCAGGAAGGGTGGCATTTACCTCCCCTGCTCCCTGCGGAGGAGCTGATCAGCTGAAACAATACTGATAGTCTGACTGAACTGCAGTGTTGCAGGTGGCAGCCGTTCAATCAAAACTGATGCAAGCTGCAATGGTGCAGATATGTAGAAGGCAGGTCAGACTCCCAGCTCCATACAATCCTGGGCACCTCTGAGGAGATGGATATAATGAGGCTGTGTCTGCACTGTAAAAAGCTGGCTGACAGGGGATAATTATTACTTATCCCATTGTAAAATCCTAATGCAGGTAAAGTCCAGGTCACTTTTAACAAGTCAGAGTCCTTGTCAGGTGGGGGTATACTATTGATCTCCACCAGCTACATACATGAAGGAGAAAAGCACCCAGACTTAGTCTCTGTTGGGATTTTGCTACTTCTAGTTAACAGATCTCAGGGTAAAAAGACACCTGTTGTTTTTGGGGGGGTTTTTGGGTGGGTGGGGGGGGGTTGCATTGAAAACGTAGCCAAAACGGACTTTTGTGATCTGCCGAGCTAGACCAAGACCACAATTCATTAACATGACAACCACCTAGCCATTAAACTGCAACAGCATCTAGCCACCACTTGCTGAGTTGCATCTGAACCATTGATCTTGTGCTGTAGAGAGTTCAGATCCAGCACCATGAGATATTCACTCTGGTTCTCTAGCTGCACACAAAAAATGAAACTTTCTTGTCTAAGCGCAGGTTTCTTGATTAAGCATTGGCCTCCTTCCCTCATGGAAACAGAAATAAAATTCTTTCCTTCTTTGTTGTACCATGAAATCTTCCTTTTCTTAATGAGTGTATGAACCAGCCGTTCCTCTCTTAATAGGCCACTTACTGAATTTGATGGAGGAGATAATTAAATGTGACAGATACTCGCACACATCTATCTTAAAACTAGTCTCAAAGATTATAAAAGCCATAACATTTCCATCATGAAATATAGCTGAACATGAACAAAACATGTTAGGGCAAAGCTGAAAACAATTGCAAAAATGTAAAGACAAATACAGTGAACACTTGAGAAGCTTTAGTGTTGATACATACGGCCTGGGGTGTCATAGCAAACATATCGACTCCTCTGTGAAATCCTATGAAGTATGAACTTTCATTTCTATCCAGGAGAACTTTTACAGTCTGTTCTCCAATGCCTGATGGAGGGCGTTTGTGCCCGAAAGCTTGCAATTAAAGACCTTTTTTTGCAAAAACCGTGTTGGTCTAATACAGGGGCGGGCAATTATTTTGGGTGGAGGGCCAGTTACTGAGTTTTGGCAAGCCATTGAGGGCTGCATGACAGGCAGCCAGGGGAAGATGAATATTAATTTTCTAAATTTTTTAGGGGCCCTGCAGGCCGGATAGAATGGCCTGGTGGGCCGCATCCAGCCCACGGGCCGCATTTTGCCCACCTCTGGTGTAATAAAAGATATCTCTAATACAAATCCTGATAGCAAACAAAGATCTTTTGAAACAGATTGTATTTGTGGATACACTCCAAGGGACAGAGTGCGTCTCTATGTAAATCTATGAGCCTAAATTAACGTCCAAATGATGGTTGTTAAAATCAAAGGGTCTTTATGACTTTTCAAGAAGATTTCCATCCATTTATACCAACCTTTTAGAACCCTTCCCACTGAAATGTCAGTGGCCTACAAATTCATGCCTTGTATTTCTTCATAGTGTTTAAAGGCTAGGCTGCAATGTAAAGCATGTAGGAATATTGCCTGGATCAATGTCTCCTCCCATTATTTGCCTTCCATTCTTAGGGCTTCTTTATGTACGCAGCTGCTCTTTGCAGTTACATCTAGCCCATTTAAATAAGGGGACAAGTAGACTTTATGGATGGCAGTGAGATAATTATAAAAGTATTCAGGAGCCATGCAAATGGAGAAATTCATAACGCTCATATGAGGAGACAGACAATCAAGTGCATTGTCAAAAAACCACAGGTGTGCACCTATGAGCAAGTGCCAACGTGATTGGGAAGGGAGTGTTAAGAAAGGTTTGCATTTAGACTGCTTCTCTTCAAGGAAGTATTGATGCCTGTGCTATACGAGCAGGTATTTGTTTACTAAAAGTTCGAGAAATATTTAAGCACCTGGGTTTTTATATAGGTTAAAGCTCTTAAGAAGAAACCGGTAATAACAGGCCTTTGAAGTAGCTCAGCAAAAGGAGTGTATGGAGGGAGACTTACCTAACAAGACTTAAAAGTGCTGAGAATTTCAGACCCTCAAATGCTATTTGACTTAGCTGAATTGGCTCTTTCTCTGATACTAAGTGGAACTATTTTTAATGTGCTTGTAATTTATACTTCCAAAAATGTTCAAGAGCATGGTATGCTTTCATATCTTTCCCGTGCATTTGTTATAACCCATTTGAGTTTCAGGGTGCTTACCCTAAGAGGAAAGATTTTTGCTGAGGGAAAATGACTATAAGTGTAGGATCTGATTTTTTATTCTCACACCATTATTTTTTTTGCTGATGCAGTTCAATGGAGGTCAGAGGATTTACTCCTGATTTACACAGGTGTAAGTAAAAAAAAAAAAATCAGGTTCACAATCTGAGGTTAGACTGAGTTAACTTGTCGATATACTCATCTAGAGAAAAAGGCAGTTATTTGTTGCTAGCAATCACAGGCTATTTACCTTATTTTCTTTTACAATTGTGTAATATTTTTTCATTATTTAATGATATCTTCCTTGCAGAATCTGTATTGCCTGTTCTGCCTATAGTGTGAGCTCAAGTTTCATCCGTATAAGGTTGTTTTCTTGTTTCCCTGGACTTCAGCCCTCAGGCACTTTGATCTTCAGGCCATAATGACCAATACATATGCTATTTCTATTGACTCCTCTGCAGTTCTTGATCCTGGAGTGTCCTTGGACCATTTTGAATATCTGGTCAAAAATAGACTAAGAGACAGAGCCACTTCCAAACAACCAACAGCCCAACTGTTAGGGCATTAAGCTGGGATGGGAAGGACAGTTTCAAGACCCCAGGCCAGAGACTTAAACCTTGGTCCCATTCTCGGGGGCTCTGGCCTCTGATCTATAATCGGTCTCTCTTCATCTTGGCCAACAAGTGTTTATCCATGAAACCCCTGATCATTCGTATCCAGGTGGTTCACAACCCACTTCATTTCAGCAACCTGCTACAAACAAAGACAAACTACGCAGGTGTTAACTGGGATTTCCCTTTAAACACTGCCACATCTCTACTCAGCTGGAGCTCCTCTGGGTCCTGCCCAGCTACACAGAGAAGAAGACCCTTTGAAATAAAAGCCACAGCAAACAGCTGGGTCCCCTCAGCAGTTGTGTACAGCTCTTTGCTGCGCCGACTATATGTACTCACAGCTAATTTACAGCCCCTTATCTCACAACCCCTTCATTGGTGCGGGGGATAAGAAATCCAGGATTTTATTGTAGGAAGTGAAAGAGTTTCCGCATGAGCGATGAAGAAAGGCTGATCTCAAATGCCTAGTAGCATTAGTGGGAGACTGGGGTTTAAACCTCTGATCTGAATAAGGCAGACCAGGAATTTATAGATGTTAGGGTCGGAAGGGACCTCAATAGATCATCGAGTCCGACCCCCAGTATTAGGTTGGGTTTGTTGCATCCCGGGTAAGCACTATGACCGCTAAACTGTTGGTTTCTATGGGATGTTCAAGTTCTCACACTTTTTTTTTCCGATGGAAAAGTATGAAAGATTCTGCTTCACTCCAGTACTGAATGGGAATTTTTTTTTATAGGTTGAGAAAACCATATTCTACCCAAGTCGAGTCTCCATTAAAAGTCAACACATACACAAAACTATCGCCATGTTTTTGACAATACCAGAGTTTTCCTGCTAGAAATCCAAACAGGTCGCATCTCTGGTATCTGTTGGGATCTGTTGATCACTATAAAAC
>NW_005842242.1:1001144-1043530 GCF_000455745.1 Alligator sinensis | reverse complement strand
CATTCCTGCGCCGTAGTTTGAGCTGACCCTGAAAGTACATTGTTGAATTATCTTTGGCCACCCGACTGTGATCTTCAATCAAATTTATCAGTCACCACATCTGTCCTAGGATGAGAACAGAACAGGGCTGGAGAGGTTGAGGATCCTAAACATCCTCTGTTTTATAATCACTTTACTTTAAAGGGCTTTTATGAATGCAAATAAACAGTAGTGGGGAGGAGAAAAACCTGTAAAGCTTTTCTTTGTGTCCCTTCATATCCAAGAGGGTTTTTTTCCCCTCCCTTCAGCATACTGCTATGAGAAGGCTAATGTGTCACTATAAAAGAAATGTGGCTCTCTGCTGTTCTCTTACAAATACATTACTTAAATTCTCAGTATGAATTTACATCCTTTTTCTGAAACGTAGTTTGGCACTTAGTGGGAAATGAATCTTAAAATATTTTCAAAGTATTATTTAACATCTCAGCAAAATCCTGAATTCTGCTTTGTAGAAGCTTTAAGGGATAGTTGAAGCATACTTTAAAAAGAATAGAGAATTATACCTTTCCTTGATACTACAGATACAAATGTGTCTACCACCATCATTAGGAAGTCTGTTGATCCATTTGTAGCATAGTGCTAATGGATTTCTTTGGATAACATTTTGTGTTACTTTTTGCTCTTTCATTGTAAAAAAAGTACATGAGAAAATTTTTTGTGAAGCAAACAATTTGGAGCTCCACCCCAAATATCAGTCTCCAAACTGAGAACTACATCTTTATGTGTTCCCTTTATAATTTTTGTAGGTTCTTGTATACCATGGAATATAAGGTATATTTTTATATATATTTTTGTAGGTAGCATGGAGATCCTATAAGAATTTAGGTAAAAATGTGCTGTCTATTAAACTCAATACATTATGCAAGTCCTAGTAATTTAAATGTGTGTGTTTCTCTTTTTTCTTGTTTTTGCTAATGTCTGATGTTAGACCCCGACTCCATGCGGCGCCACACAGCTAGGGAGACGACAAGCCAATTGCTCATGGATCCTGTAACTCATTAGCCAGAGCAAGCAGGGAGCAAACACCAGCACACATTGCTCACAACAGCTTTATTCAAAATGGAGACAGCTTCGGGCACAGACACACAGCCCGTGAGCCAGGGGACCTGTGCTGAACAATAGTTCTTTCCACATTTATACACCTTGGTTCATGCTCATTAACATTTGCTCCACCTTCGCCCCTCCTTTGATTCCACCCAAATCTCTTTCTATCTCAAGCTCTGCCTCTGTTTACTTCATTAGCATGGGATTGCCTATGCATTTCATTCATTTACATGCCTCTTTGCTAAGAGCGCATGCCTAAGATTTTGACCCCAGCTTCCTGCGGTCACTTGCTGGCTCTTTCTGGTTTTTTGCTGGCTCCTTCTTCATCTCCAAGGTCTTACTTCTGCTTTATCTCTCGACGATAGCTGGTGGGCTGCATCTTGTTCTCCTTACACCATATATCCTACACACTATCTCATTGTTAGGAAACTGCCTGCTTAAGCATTTGCAAAGTTACTTTTCATACATCATTCTGCCTTGTGACCAGCAGCTTTTGCTGAGACACAGATAAAAGCCTTTATTCAGCTGCAAATCCAGTGCTCCCCAAGATCCAAATACAGTCATCCTAACATCTTCAATTCAGTTGATCTTGGTTGATTTATACCATAGCAAGGGAGGAAAGAATAAGGACCAGTGTATGTAAGTGGGAAGTGTGAAGCTGTCCATTTATGGAGGGGGAAATGGGTACTAGTCTGTAAAGAAGCATCACTGGCTTTCCTAGAGACAGTCTCTCTGTTTGAACAAAAAAATAGCCAATAATATGGCTTGCTTTTCTTTTGAAAATGAAGCAATATCCGACTGTCCTCTTGCACCTTGTGGCAGACTTGAATGATAAGAAAAGTACAGCTATTTTAAACGTTTCAGAGCGGCGGCATGAGAGGATTTGCTCAGGCACATTTAATTTGACAGATTGTAATCTTTGTCTGAGTCGAATGTTCTCCGATACTTGGTGATTGCCTGACACTCAGTACTTGATATTAAGTGTGATCATTGTATTTCCTTTCTGAAGGCCTAAACCAATATCCATTACAGTAGTGGGAGTCTTTCAGTTAACCTCCGTGAGCAATGGGTACAACCCTTGGAAGAGTGCCTGTTCTAGGTTTTCTTGTTTGGATACAATCCTCTGGACATACTTCCAGGGACTCTAATTCAGTAATATTCACAACGGATGAATCTTGTTTTTCTATGCAGTTCTTCTTACTTGTCTAAGTCTTGTTTGCATAAGGCTCAAACAACTTGCACACACACTCATTTTGTGAAACTGTGAAATGCATATATGTGATTGTAACCTCTAATCCTAGTTCTTATTCATACAAATGTGCATTTCCCCCTAAATCAAGTTAAAGCCTGTTCCACAGGCTGTGCGCACAAGGTGCAGAGAGATAAATCTATTCATTTGGGTAAATTCTGAGTGTCCTCCTGTTCTTATGGGCAAAGTGTAAGTCAGATCATCTGATCAGGTTTCTCTTTAGCATTTGTTTGAGAAGAAAACCTTTTTTGCTTTGTCCCTTCCTGAAAGAAAAAGTTCTTGCAATTACAGCATATGTAGGGGGTCTACCGAAATCGAGGTGGCTGCCAGCCGATTTTGCGGGCAGACCACAGGGCTGGCAGCCTTTTTTGTGGGATGAGCACAGAGGCCTCTCCTCCTCCCCCCGTGCCTCTGGCCGAGAGGCCCTGGTAATCCCATGCCTCACTTTTGACTGGTTGTATGATGGACAGCCTTTGAAGCCAATCAGCAGTGAGAGGCAGGGGGGGCAACCATCTTGCCATACTCTCCCCCCAACTTCCCCTTATTCCTCTGGTGGGCTGTGGCCAAGGAGACTTCCTGGGAGCCAGCATTTTATTTTTGGTAATTTTTTCTTTTTTCAGGGAGCCCACCAAAAGTGCAGAGCCCACGCTTTTTCATGGAGCCCAAGCTTCTTTGCGGAGCCTGCCTAAAATTGTAGTTTCCATGAAAATCATGAAATTGTGATTTCAGTATGTCTCTAGACTTTTGCTTTTCATTGTCGCTTCTGCTGTTACCTTTCTCACTCTGAGGTTCTTTTGGCTGAGGTTTTATCAGCTGAGGTTTCTTTGGATCTATGCTGATTGCCCTCCTGCTTAAATCGGCTTTTCACTTTTGTTTTAAATGACTTGACTCTCATCGGCTCTTTTAAAATGAGTGTGTGTCAGAGTTATGCAATTTATTTTTATTCCTGTCATCATTTTCTGTGAACAGAATGGCCTACTCAGGAGCATGTGCTCTTGCATTTTCTTTTCTTTCTCCAAGAAGAGATTCAAGAGGGAGTTCTGAGAGCCGACCCTGAGAGCTAGGGGAAATGAGGGATCAAAAGAAAAGGTTCATGCTAAAGAGCTGCATTTCAGGGACAGAGTGATTTCTGCATCTCTCTTCTTACTGCTAACAATGCAAAAGAAAATAGAAGGGGAGGCACAAGTAATTAGGGAAGTCCTGGGGTAAAAGTTTCTGTAAAATCAGGGTAGAATTTTGAGGACCATTTAAATGCTAATGAGAGAAGGAAAAGGCAATATAAGAAAAGCAGGAGATGTGAAGACGACAAAAAAGCAAGGACTGACCGGCATCTGTGGGTTGAATGCTAAAGAACATGGGCAAGAACTTTTAAAATCAAAGCTAGAGCTGGCTGAAACTCCAATTTTTTACTCAACAGGAAATAACGATATTTCATTTTTTTAAATGTTCCAACTGAAATAAAGATTTAAAAAAATGAAAAGTCCCATGGAAAGGTTAATTGTGGCTTTTTTTCCCCTTTGGAAAAATCCTAATATTTTCGTTAGATTCCCTCGGCCCACCACCCCCACCAAAACAAAAGGGGGCGGTCATCTGCCTCTGATGCCAGCGGGCTCTCTAAGATGCCAGAGCAATCCTAAGAGCAAAGGATCCACGGGCCTTAATTCAAACATGGGGGTTCCTGGTTTTCTGCTATCTGGGGCTGAGAGTCTCTTTCCTGATGGCCCCCCCCTTTCCTGTCCCGCCCCCACCCTGCCCCTGGGGTAGAGCTGCAGACCCTAGAAGTTGAGGCTCCCAAGCAGGCATGCTTCCATTGGAAACATGTCTGAGTATCAGCAGCAAATGCTCAATGCCAGTAATGTGTCCACCAAACGTTTCAGTTCAAATCAGCATTTTCTAATTTCCTTGCAGAGTTCCCAGCCAGCTGTACTTCTGTATCCTTTTGTCATCAGATTGTGTTGCCCCCAAGCACCACAGATGTAGAACATTGCCTCAGAAGGCAGAAGCACAGGATGAGGCATCAGAATTGGCTCAAAACTTCGACAGACTGTGAAATGCTGCACAGCTGAAATATGTATGTGTGCATATATATCTTCAATGCAATGCAGCCACCTCTGGGTTGCAGCATGGCATGTAACCAGGAAACTGTGTAACAATGTAATTGAGAGATAATTATGAACTAATCGCAGAACAATGAGATCTTTATGTCCAAAAGACCAGAAAGGAGCTCTTATTGTGTGAGGGTCAGCCTGAGAATGTGCAGTTGGAAAACTGCCTGAAACTTCTGCTTCAGACACTTTGGAAAGATCATGAGCAAAGTCAACCTTGTTGGTATTCAAGATGTTTCAGGGAATCTGCATTTTACCGACCTAAGGTTCGCACCTCTGGGTTGTCTCCTTGCTGTTTGTTACAAAGTCGCATTATCACAGATGCTCAGGAAGAAACCCTAGCATACCAATGGGGAGGTTTTGCAGGTGCAGGGCTAACAGGCACCTGCAAAATATGCATATGCAAACGTGTACTTATACATTTAAGGCTATGTATGCAAATATGAGTTGGTCACATGCCATGGTTGCAAGCAAAAAGGCCAGTGCTCAGGTTGGCTCCAAAATTATACCAAATTAGAGTTCAGTTTATCACAAACTAAACAGCATGCAACCATTGCAGTGAAGGGCACTTAGGTGGAGTCTTCACTGATGTCAGTAGGAGTACTACTTGTAGTACTCTTAGAGTACACTAAGTATTCACCAGTGTGAGCAGTGAATCCCTACTGTCGAGCCTAGAAGGAGGAAACAAATAACAGTTTTCCCTTGCCCTAGTGCAATTCTGACCTTCTGCTGGAACGTCCTACCCTTGTGAAGCATATGACACAACATGGTAGGTAAATAGCCGATGAGTTTGTACACTGTCAAGGTAGAGAGGGATGAACTGAACTATAGTTTTTATTTGTCAGCATTGGAGCCAACTTAGTCACCTACATTTTGGTCACAATCCACTGCACATGTCCAATCAACATTTGCCTATGGTATTGAAATGTATAAATATGTATTTGCATATGTCTGTTTTGAAGGTACGTGTAATCATCTGTCTTTGAAAACTTACTCATCAGTGGGTGCATCTACATGTGAAATTAGTCCGCCTGAATAAACTCTGGCACAGTTCATGCCGGGGTTTATTGCTGCAAGGCGCAGCATTTACAAGTGCACCTGGGACCACAGCACTTCGAGTCGGGGCAGTGTAGCCACAGTCAGCAGGGGTCCTGGTGGGGTCAGCCTGCCAGCTTGGGGCTGCTCCATCCTGGCTCACCGTGGTGTGGAGGGGCTGAATGGGGCACAAGCATGCTACAGTGCAGGGGTAGTCAGCAGGTAGTACTTGCACTGTAGCACCCTCTTGGAGTGAGTTTGCTTAACTTGTGCCTTTGAAAAAAAGAAAGTGTTAGCACTTCCACAACAACAGAACAGCTATTTTGTTCAATAATTCTAGCACCTGTGCTATACAGGAGGTCAAACTAGATGGTGTAATGGTCATTCTAGCTTTGAGATTTATGAATTTATTAATGTACAAACCAAAAAAAAAAAAAATCACCGTGTATGTGTTTGCCTGCCCTTGGTTACATAAAAGTATCTCTGCTAATGGGTGTCATTCCCAAGCAACTGCACTGATGCTAGGAATGAAAGAAATTCAATTTTGAAGCCAGTAAGTGCATAATAACAATATATAATAATAGTAGCACCCACTAGTGCTGTTTTGGCAGAAGTTCTGACAGGGTCTTAATTCATAGTTGATATATAACTACACCGTAAAGACTTGAAAGTTCGTATACCGGGTCTCAGCCTAGGGAGATCTTGTATAACTGGAGATTATATTGTTTGATCCATTTTAAAGTTTGTGAACTTCAAGGGCAAAATGAAACAAAACTTGGCATCTTTTGGTAGTTTAGCGGCCGAACTTAGCATCCTTTGAAAACGACTTGTGTCTTCCTGACAGGCTGCATTATCCGAAGCCATGAAAGAAATGAGGATTTTTTGTTTGTTTGCTTTTCTTTTCCCATGCAAAAGTTATTATTTTAAGGACTTATAGTTAAACTCCCCAAATAACGGTTCTTTTGAAGTTGAAAATGGATCACTTAAGCACTTACAAAGGTGTCTTATGTCCTTGCTTTCTCCCCTGTCTTTTCCCCCAAATACCCTACGTGCTAGCATGAATAGGTATCTCTCTGTTATATTTCCTAATTACTTTTATATGGTATGGCTACTCCACATGCTTTTGAGGCATGCATTATGTTATCAGAGGTGATGTGAAACCTAACTATATAAACAGAAAGTATGATCCAGTTAGTCCCTGCCCCCATTTTAAAGAAGGCAGAGATATTTTGAGAGATTTGCTTCACTGTCAAGCCCTTTCCAACCTATCCTCACTGCACCTATTATTGTCAAGATGTTGACTCCTGTCACCAATCAGCCCATGTTGCTGTTCTCCATTATTCAACCATTAGATTTTCAAACAAGCACCTCGATTTTCTCTCTGGCGCTGCCCTTGGTGCTGGGCAAGAGTGTTCTGTTAGCACAGGGGTGGGCAAAATGCAGTCCGAGGGCCGGATGCAGCCCACTCGGCCATTCTATACAGCATGCAGGCCCCTAAAAAATTTAGAAAATTAATATGTTTCTGCCCCTGGCTGCCTGTCATGCAGCCCTTGATGGCTTGCCGAAACTCAGTAAGCGGCCCTCCACCCAAAATAATTGCACGCTCCTGTATTAGCATCTGCAAAACCACTTCGTTTTTCTCCTGTAAACCCCTTCTTGAAGTTCTTCTTTACTGCAATGCTTACAAAACCTTGAAAGCTACTAAACAGCTGTCATCGCTGTCTATCTTGCTGACCAACATGATCTCATGGTTTCCTGGCATCGCCCAGTGGGTCTGTATCCATCTGTTAAGTCTACTTTGAGGCTTAATTGTAAGCCTTTTGTCAATGAAATCGCTGTGTTGATACAGCACCTAGCACAGTGAGTGCCTGGTCAGTGATCAGGGCTACTAGACACTGTATACTTACAGATAATAATACGTGTGCTTGCCACAGTAGGAAAACATTAATGAGAGTGGAGGAGGAATCTTGACACAGATTATAGCTCTCCATATTTGGGCATTTCTCTACAGGGAAAACAATATAATTGATTGCCATTCCCATCAATGCGATTTGGTAAGCAGTTATTTAGAAAATACTTGACCATTATATGTCCTCCTTTACTGCCTTATTAGAGGCAGAGGATGCCTATGAGCTAAGACCTTTCAGTGCATATACCCTGTTTCACCTCCCCAGTGTTTTCATATTGCTCTGATTTTATATTTATGACCAACTGTTTAAAGTTTGCTGTTTTTTTAGTGCCTGACCACAGCTCAATTGTCCATTACTGAAGCAATCCTTGGGTTGTTTGCATTCAGCAAGCAACACAGATTAGAAGATAAGAGATTGCTTTTGGCATTTAACAGTTGTGAGGGTTTCCTGTGTTACATACTTTCATCTAAAACACATTTGCAATCGCCATTGTCCTCATTGCAGATCATATTTTTGTTAATTGCTATTTTTTTAAAAGTGTCGAATATATGGAGGGCCAGATAGTAAGAATTATGCCTGTGAAAATCCATACACTTAATATGCATGTATGATTGCCTCTACTGGTTGCGTAATTTGTAGTGTGGTAATTGAATGAGTAATTGCAAATTAGATGTCTATCTGCTGCTTGAATCAGTCAATTGGTGTCATTATGGCAGATAGGTAACAGTAGATGCATTTTAGCAGGGGTGACTGGTGCCTTCTGAGTGTGGGGGGACACAATTTGTGGGCAGGCCTTGGCCAAAAGCCCCCATATCCACTCCCATACTTTTATGCCGTGGCTTAGTGCACCCCCAGCCCCCAACATACTGCCGGCACACACGGCGAAAAAACTGCCCTGTCCTGATCAGTGCCGAGTTGGGGGGCAATCTCAGGAGGGGCATGTGCCCCCCCCTCCATTTTAATAAATAATTCAGTAAGTTTACACTTTTAAAGATTTGTCCCATAACTTTGCACAGTGTGGTATTGTGCATAAATGAATATATTTGACTGTTACATATGTAAGAGGAAGGGAGTATCTCATTTGTGTCATGTTGATGTTCTTACTAGTGAGGATATCTCTAGACTCTGAATATAAGCTACATGTGTCTTGTTATGCATCCTCTCTCTTCTAGCCCAGGAGCTCTAAGTCCCAATTCAGCACCTTACTCAAGGCTTGTGCTAACTGCATAGTCTAGCACTCAGAGAAGTGGAGTGCGTGTCCAATATCTATGACCACCTTTGTCAATATGAGTTGTATAGCGAGATGTTCCCCCTCACTCACAACTGTACTGAGCAAGCTGACATGGTTTCTGACTGCCAGAAAGTTTTAGGACCCGGGATATGTTATTTCATAGATTTCATAGACATTAGGGCTGGAAGGGACCTCGGAAGATCATCGAGTCCAGCCCCCTGCCCAAAGGGCAGGAAGTCGGCTGGGTTCATAGGATCCCAGCAAGATAAGCATCCAGTTTGCTCTTGAAGGTGTTCAATGTAGGCGCTTGAACCACCTCCGGTAGCAGGCTGTTCCAGACCTTGGGGGCTCGGACAGTAAAGAAATTCTTCCTTATGTCCAGCCTGAAACGATCTTGTAGTAGTTTATGACCATTCGACCTCATCATCCCTTGGGGCGCTCTGGTGAACAAACGTTCCCCCAGATGCTGGTGGTCACCCCTGATAACTTGTAGGTGGCCATCAGATCACCCCTGAGCCTGCGCTTTTCCAGGCTAAAGAGCCCCAGGGCTCTCAGCCTGTCATTGTAGGGTCTGCTTCCCTGACCTCTGATCATGTGCGTGGCTCTTCTCTGGACTCTCTCAAGCTTCTCCACATCCTTTTTGAATTGTGGAGCCCAAAACTGGATACAGTACTCCAGCTGCGGCCTCACTAAGGCCGAGTACAAGGGGAGAATGACGTCCCGGGATTTGCTTGAGAAGCATCTATGGATGCAAGCCAGCGTTTTGGTCGCTTTACTAGCTGCAGCATCGCACTGCAAGCTCATGTTCATCTTGTGGTCAATGATGACCCCCAAGTCTCTTTCTTCCATAGTGCTAGCCAACATAGCACTGCCGAGCCTATAAGGATGCTGCGGGTTTTTTTTCCCAAGGTGGAGAACCTTGCATTTATCGGCGTTGAACACCATCAGATTCTCGTCCGCCCACTTGCTGAGCCTGTCCAGGTCAGCCTTGATCACCCGCCTGTCTTCTGGTGTGGATGCTTTTCCCCAAAGTTTGGTGTCATCGGTGAACTTGGCCAGTCCGCTTCTGACTTCAGTGTCCACATCATTAATGAAGATGTTGAACAGTATAGGTCCAAGGACAGAGCCTTGGGGGACCCCACTGGTCACAGGACACCACGATGAGTGACTTCCATCAATTACTACCCTCTGGGTCCGACCACGGAGCCAATTTTCCAGCCAGTGGGTCGTGGAGGACCCAAGGCAACAATTTGCCAGTTTCTCTAAGAGGTGATCATGGGAAACCAGATCAAAGGCTTTTTTGAAGTTAAGATATATGACATCAATCTCTTCTCCCTTGTCCAGGTGATAGGTCACCTGGTCGTAGAAGGAAATGAGATTGGTCAAGCAAGACCTACCCGCAACAAACCCGCGCTGGCTATCCCTTAAGATGTTGGCGTCGGCCAGTCCATTAAGGATGGCCTCTTTAATAAACTTTTCTAAGATCTTCCCCGGGATAGGAGTCAGGCTGATGGGCCTATAGTTAGCCGGATCCACTTTCCTCCCTTTCTTGAAGATAGGCACCACATTGGCCTTCTTCCAGTCTTCGGGCACTACACCAGAGCGCCAAGAGTTTTCAAAGATCCGTGCTAGAGGCTGGGCTATGATGCTCGCCAGCTCCTTGAGTACCCTGGGGTGAAGATTGTCTGGACCTTTCCTCTCGTGCCAGCCCTGAGATTAGCTACCTTGAAGGGCTTGAGCACTTGGCAGAGTACATAAATGACAGGTCACATATCTTCCTCCACCCAAATCCCCTGGGTGGGGGGCTAATCTAGAAGGCATTCTCAGAGAACATCTAATGCATGCCACTAGTACTGGGCTTCTCACAAAATGCAATGACAACCACCACCATTTCTTGAGACCAGACAAAGGAGGCTTGGAGGAGACAGTGGTGCTGTATTCCTTTTATATGTTGGGGCCTTATTATATGTTACACTTTGCATGCTTTTATAGTAGTAAGCACTAATATGACAGAGAAAGTTTTCTGAAAAGTCATGTGGTAGTGCTTACTTTGATCTAAAAATGATCATAGGACTGTCTGGAACTGACTCCGGGGAGATCGTGGTTAGACCGAAAATCAGCTGATCAGCTCAGTTCCTTGAAAGAGAGGGTTATAAGCATTCATTCAGGATAGGATCCCAGGCCGTCCCAGTTCATTCAGGATAGGATCCCAGGCCGTCCATCTCAAGTGAATGAAGCAGGGGCAGGATACCAGACATGCCCCTGCACTCGGTTTTCCTGATTGGCGGGCTCCAACTGGCTGTTTTGGATCCCATTCTGGGCTGCCTATTCCCAGGCAGTGTATAGGAAGCCTTGGTGTCTGACACAGGGTTTCCCAGGCAGTGTATAGGAAGCCTTGGTGTCACACACAGGGGTTTTTATTAGATCTGGGCCTTTTGTTCCTTGGCCAATGTTGTTGCTTTGCTTTTTTTACTCTGTGAAATGAGTGGAAGAACTTACAGCTTCTTAGAGCTGCTTGCTTGATCAGGACTATTATGCCAAAATAGGCCGTGAGATTCTTACTGTACTTTTAGAGATTTACATTTATATAAATGTAAATGACTTCCACTCGTGCTTACACAGGAATGACTTGGCTGAGAAAGCCAACGTCTTGGACTAGAGTGCTAGCTCTAAAACTCAAGAAGATCAATGAGCCACATTAATCAGACAACTCCAGAGGTTTTCAGTTCCTTATGGGCAGCGCACTTCTGTTTCAAACCAGACTTAAAATGTGGATTTCATACATTATTCAAAGTCCAGATGCACCCAATCTTTATACATCTCTTCTTGTTTGCAAATGTCTCTTCAGTGCTTTCGCTGTCCCTGTAATAATAAGGAAAGCTTTTTTATATGCGTGGTGGGACCTCCCAAGTTGCATGTATTAAAGAGATGTTTTGGATCAAGACAGTTCTTTGTAAAACAGGTATTGACATTTCCAAGTTGAAACCTTGTTCCCCTAGGGGTTTGCTGTTATTAGGCATTAATAGGAATCTAGATGTAAATGCTGGCTTATCTGGTAATACAGAAGGACTTGCTATGTAGGAGGGGAAAGTGGTTTTGTCTGGTGGCTTTCAAGTACTTTTTTAAGTTCAGAAATGGTGGCTCTTTGTGCGCTTGACTGGACTGGGGCCTTAATCTCATGCTTTTTAACATGACAGAACAACTCACATTGCTTCCAAAAGAGCCTTTAGCTTTAGTGTTTTCCTGTGTCCGGGCCCAAATGCAAATATTATAAATCAAAACTTCCAGCCATTGATCTTGTTTTATCTTAACAACAGTGACCAAGGTTTACCACTTATTTGCCTTTATGTCCAATACAAGATAACCGTGGTATTCATCTCTGGTACCAGCGAGTGGTAAAGACTGACTTCTTTTTAATAGCAATCACTGTATGTATATCTCTATTTTTCAACACATGCAAATATTGTTTCTCTTCTTGCCTGCTTTTCCCTATGCCTAGTTCATAAAGCGATGTTGTCCTTGAGGTTTTGGAAATGAAAGCCCAGGCTATTAATATCCGTGCTGTATGTGACAAGATAAAGAAGAAAAAAGAATAACAGGAACCAGATTGTGCTCCCAGGTACGCCAGCACAGGCAGCGAGTTTCACAATTGCCCTGGGTTGACACGGCCGTAATTAAGAACCCAATTTGGTCCACCACCTCACAGACAGCAGGAAACGTGTACCTGCTGCATGAGCAAGACTGGCCTGGAGAAGAGGCCCTCCGAATTTCTTGGGCGGACGCTCCTGAGCGTGCTTGCTCTTTCGTTGCTGCCTTGCAGTTATTCCTTTCCGCCCTGCAGTCTCCTTATTCTCTATGACTCGGTAAGTCTGGGTGCATTGCAGGGTGTTTATAGTGTTTGCTTTCAGGCCTTTGCCTCAGTATCTGAGACTCCTTTAATATTAGATATAAATACGGTGTAACGCTGTTAATGTACAGCATGTAAATGTCTACGTTATGAGCTTCTCTGAAGTGCTGAGATCTACTAAAATCCCATTACGCCAAACACGGTTTGGTCCCACTGTGAATATTATTTGTTTGTTTAGGGCTGGATTATGACTAGTCATAACATGGCCACACATCGTGGTAATGGGGAATAATGATTCCCCACATCCTTGTGCAGCTGCTTGAGTCTTTCCACATGACTGCCTTGGTACTCAGGTGAACACGGGGCCTGCATGCTGATGTGATCCCCTACTCAGAAGCGACTCCCTCTCCATCCTCGGAGGTTTTTAAAACCTGGCTAGACAAAACTGTGGCTGGGATGATGTAGTTGGGGATGATGCAGGGGGTCGGACTCGATGATCTATTGAGGTCCCTTCCTACCCTAACATCTATGAATCTATGATCCTGCTTTGAGAAGGGGGCTGGACTAGATGTGACCTCCTGAGGTCCCGTCCAACCCAAATGTTCTGTACTTCTGTGATAACTGGGTGCAGAGAATGGTCTGCTGGTGATGATGCTTGGGATCTATGTTTAATTCCTTGCTTGACTATGGACTCCGTCTGGTGTTGTCCGTGCCTTAGTTCCATGTCTGTAAAATGGGCATAAAAGTATCTCCCCACCTCCTGAAGGGTGCTGTATGAGGATATAGTTGTTACAGATTATGTGATTCTCAGCTATGAAGCTAACAGAGCCATATGTGGTGTATAACAGAGAGAAGGTAGAAGAGATATTAGAGAGAGTAGTGGTTTTGTATTTGGGAAAAGGCTACTCTGTGCCACTTACTCTTTTTCTCCCCACAACTGTGCCTCCAGAAGAACTATGCATCTCCCTCCAAAACCACCCTACAGCAGGCCACTTATGCGTTTCCTAGAACCACATGCACAACCTAGCTTGAATTTGAATTCGAATGTCCCCGTGTAAGCATAACAGGAATGCTTATCCCAGTTCCCTGGTGTCCTTGACAGGTGATTGAACACTGAATTTGGAGAAAGGCAGCAGTGACAAACCAACTACCACCGTCTTTACAAAGCCAGTTCCCAAAAGCAGGATCTCACAGTCCCAACCCTCCAGCAAAACCTAAATCCCCAAGTGACAATTCACTCCTCCTCCCCTGCAGATCCCCAAAACAGAGGTTTGCTGCATGTGACAAACTTGGACTTTAGGGAGCCAAGAGGAGTCATGCAAGTGACCATTCGGTGTTTTTCCAGCCCCCTCAATTGCCCACCATGCTCATCTATCCAGATTTCAGCCCTGATTCTGGGACGCACATTCAGTCTCTTTTGGCCAGCATTCCCACTGAAGTTAAATAGGAGCTGAGGTTATCGAGCATTTCAGAGGCACTCAGCAACTTGCAGGATCAGTGCCTTCATCGCTGTTGCACCGCAGCCCCCTGATGATGGGAGTCCGATGATATTTATAACAGTTGTGTCTTCTATGGTTGCTGTGTTCTGCTCAGACTTCTTTCAGTGCAATAAGTTTCTGTTTTGAATGGCCTCCGTGTGCCTTCCCAGCTGATGTCATGGCTCCAGGTGGGTGAGCGCTCAATTGCAGAGCTACCTTGGTTTCATTATTTATTAAAGCTGGCAAAAACCAGTGTTACTCAGTCATAAATTCATGGGTAACATCGTTTAATCCTGCAAAAGTCTGTGCTTTTATAACAAAAGGTGCAAGTACAACTAAATTGCTTCTGGGGCCAGGAACACATTTACAAACATGACTGAGGCTACAGGCGGTACTGAGATGAAGATGCAGTGTTTTTAGATCAGGAAATAGAGTGATACTGAAGGCCGGCTGGAAATAGACAATATTCCTGTTGATGCAAGGTGCACTCAGAAGAAACAGTGTGACACAGACTGCCGACAAAAGCAAGAATAAAAAATAAATGGAGAGACCGAATTCTGCTAGGCACTGAGCAAATAAAGGCAAATTAGTATTTGAATATTCATAAGTCTCAAATCAGTAACACTTTTACAGTAATACAAAATAGATTCACAAATGAGGACAGCCGTAGACATACTAGGGAGATGTACTGCCAAATGGGTAGTTGCTGACACACACATATTTTTATATATATATATATGTATGCCTGGATCTCTTTTGCGCAGTAGTAGCATATTAGGGGTGATGCATTGAACGGAGCTTGTGCATTGCAGTCCTACAACTGCATTTCTTTACTTGCCTGCTTTTGGGAATTGTTTTCCCAGCTCTTGTTTGGAAGTGATTCGTATTCTTGGAGGAGGCAATCCTCATCCCTTTATTTTGGCCGCTGCACCAAACTTAAAACTGCTCGCTCTGAAGGCAGATCATTCAGTTCAGCAGTCTAAGAATGGAGATAAAGATTACTCAAAACAGGGATCGTAGTTTTTCCAAGATTAATGCATTGCCCTTCTGATGAATGTTGTATTGTAAGCATATGTTAAGTCTTTCACTTCTCTGTTATGTGCACAGTAGGCATATATTGATATATTACCTGTCTGTTATATGTTGCACAGTAGAGAGAAATGCCAGCTTGGATAAATTCCAATTTAATTGCTTCTAATGCTTGTGGTGTCATCTTTTTATTTAGTAGCAAGGGATTGACAGCAAAATGCAGAGCCATTTTAGACCCTCATGAACTGAAACAATCTCCATCCCTTCCTTCAGATCACGCTCTAATCTCTTTGACCATTATGATTACAGCAGACTCCAGAAGGTTTTCTCACCAATTACCAGTCTCATTTTCGATGTCATTGGTGGAGCTTATGGGGTGCTTCTCTCCCTCTCCGCAACATAGCAATCACACACAAAGCAGATGGCGCGGAGTCAATCCGGCTGAAATTAATGGAGTCAGGCTTTCCACACTATTCTTTGCAACCAAAAAAGAGAGAAGGGTATTTTTTTTTTTTTAAATGAGTTGAACACCAGATGCATTTTGTTTGTGAAGGAATTTAGTTCATGTAAGGGATAAAAAGCTGAAATCAGTGATGAGGAAAGCTTGCTTTTTAAATCCAAGCCCAAGTGTACACAAGTTGGTAGCAGGAGAGACTCCCCATGCTGTGAAAGTATTTTAATGCTCATCCTCAGATGAAAGCATCAGCCTTTTCACTTGAAGGACAATGTAACATCCCTGTGTCTGGTTAGTTTTGGCTCCATTTTTAGTAGCCCCACGGAGTCTTCCTCCATCTGCGTGTGGGTGGTGATACGACACTGGGTTCAACCCCGTAACTTCCCGAGCCCGACTCCCATTCCCTTCCCCTGCCCAATCTGCTTCTCTGCTTTCTGCTCCCTCCCTGATCTGCCGTGAGCCACATACAGAGGCTGCCTTTGCCACTTTTGGCACCCATGCCACAGGCTGAATTATGCAAACCGTCATGCAGCTGCATATTCCTTACAAGAAGTCCCAGAGAAAGCAGTAGAAGTAATTTCCTGAGTCAACATTTGCATCCTAAATCCAGAGTTCGTCTGCATTCACACATAGACACAGATGTACATAGGTGTTTCGGCATCTAAAGATACAGAGAGGCACCTAGCTTGCTTATACCTAAGTCCCCCCTTATAATCATTGAGGACACAGTAACAAATTGTTTAGATACTTTTTGTAAATCCTCTTAGGTAGCTATCTCCATGTTTAGGTGCCTGAACATCTTTGCAAACCTAACCCTAGCCTAAGCCTTAGCTTTACCATGTTTCGCCGCTCCCTGATAGCTGCACAGCTGTCAGGATCTAACCTGACGTCTCGCAGGTGTATTGAGCAGGTGGCACCACTGTGTTTAGCTGACTTAGCTGGTGCTCATCCCTCTGTTGTCAGCATTTGCTCAGTGACACGTGTGCTATGTGTCATTGCACATATGAAAAACAAGCACAAGCCCTTCATCCCTGGCATGTACATCCGGGGCAGCCCAGGGGCCTAGAATACATGGACACATATGGTTGTGAAGTATGGATAGACGTACTAGCCAAACTGATTAACCCTAGGCTGCCTCGTGAAAACTGTTATGCGTTTGTGCTAAAAAGCATCTGTGTCAAACAGACGTGTCAGATCTTGACTCTACTTATTGCGGTTCGTGTCCGTAGTTAAACTGGAGTCTTTTTGATTGCCATCAAAATACCATACAAACAAATGTGTGGTCTAAGCAACAAATCCTTTTAAGAAAATGTATTGAAGCCATATATTACTTTTTCCCATTCACAATGACCGCAGAAATGGGAGAGGCAATATTGAGAGTGGTATAATGGGGAAGAAAAGAAAGAGTAAATTTAAGCTGAATAGTGGGAAATGCTTCTTAACAATGAAATATGGCAGGTTACAGAGTTAGTTGCCCAAGGGTAATAGAGGAAGGCCATTCCCTGAGGACTTTGAAATCTCCGCTGAACAAAGCCCTTGAAAACTTATCGTCGGCCACACTCCTGAATTGGCAGAAAGCAGCACTGTGTGATATAACTGGTCTTTTCTACCTCCAGCTTGTGTGAATCTGTGATTACCATGTAATGCCAGTCACACCAAAGCAGATGGCAGTTATTTGCACTGCATTTGGGCTTATGCACTGACATCCTCTTTCTGAGGAAGAGACATCTAGTTAAGTAATGTCATTTCAAGTGCTATCGTTGTCTAGGGGGAAAAAACAGACACAAGTTTCTAAAAAGGAGCCCATTACCAGGAAAAGAAAAACTACTTTTAGCTGATACTTAGGGTGAAGTTTTACAATTGCCAGCGAAAACAGCAAGCCTTTTACCCGTATGTTTCCAGGCTCAGAACATTTTATTCTCCTATGCTTCAAGACTGCAACAGCCTAGTGGGATTTATGGCGTTTATTTAAAAACAGCAAACATTTTCAATTATTTCCATGCTGTTCAGGGAGCACAATTTACTTAACACTATGAGCAATCGCATTTCTCAGGGATTGCTGTGAAATGTCACCTCTAAAAGACGACTCCCTCGTTGGGGAAAGTGAGCGCCCCATTTGTATTTTGCATTTTTTATTTTGATTTAATTTTCAGACAATGCGACTTTCCCTCCATGCATGAGTGACTAAATTCATTTTGCTTGTCAGAGGAGAAAAATTTTCATAATTACAATCTAAAATGGGGGTGGCCTTTCACTAGGTGACCACATATTTCACATCTGCTTTATTTTCTTATTCTCCCGAGGTTTGTTTGTTTTGGACATACTGTAATTTTTAAGCTGCTCTAAGGAGACGAGTGGAAATTTCATGGGTTTTTCTGTATTTGGGATGCATTTCAGTCCTCACTGAAGAAGCCAGATTGGTAGCGCTATAAATGGAAACTATCTCTTTAATCCTTTTGGGGCAATTCAGCCTGGTGTAAGGAACCAGTCCATTGTGAGATTAAGTGGTGCATAAAGTCTTCAACTGGAGCTCAGCAAGCAAGCAAAGTTGACCCGGCAGCCTGTCTCAAGCCTGACATACTGCAACAGCAGAGTTGAGCCACTATGGCCCATTGCATCCTTGGTCAGTCTTCTGTGCCTTCCTTCTTCCTGCCAATTGTGCTGGTGTTTTTAGTGTGCAGTGGACATCTGTCCACTAATTGAACTGAGTCTGTCAAATCATTTCACATAACCCACAAGTCAGCTATT
This sequence comes from Alligator sinensis, assembly GCF_000455745.1. Taxonomy (NCBI): domain Eukaryota; kingdom Metazoa; phylum Chordata; order Crocodylia; family Alligatoridae; genus Alligator; species Alligator sinensis. Next base: position 1,025,361 of record NW_005842242.1, on the reverse strand, counting down.
ACATGGTAATAACTTTACTCTCTTCTGTTGACTTGGAGTCTAATCAAGCTGGCAAGCTACAGGTAAAAAAAAGAATTTGTTCCTCACCACCAGTCAAGTGAGCCATTGAGTTCTGCTTAATGTCATTATTATTTTAATTAGAGATTGGTCTAAATTGGGAAGCTGGGATCTCAACCCAAACTTCCCTAAATGGTGGAGGTTTTCAGATGAAATGTTTTCAGATGCCCATGCCTCTCTGCTGGGCTGGAGCAGACAGCTTGGGCCAAAGCTAGACTGAACCACCCTGGGGAGTGGGGTTGGGGGGTTATGGGGGGATGTACAAAGCATCCTGGGATGCTGGGGGACTGTGAGTTCAGTATGGCTCACACAGGCCATATCTCCATGAGATGCTGACTGCTCAGTAGCATCTACTTTGTGCAATAGCGTCTACTTTGATCAGTAGCATTGCGTAGCACAATGCATGATGTGATGCTACTGCGCAGTAGTAATGTCTGCATCACCAAAAAGCTGCTCACGTCACGGATGTTACCGCACAGTGACTCCAATTACTGCACATTCATTTAGTACATGTGTACACAAGGACTAAATGACTGCGCAGTAAGTGTGCAGTTGTTACTATGCAGTCAGTGTCTTGTGTAGGCACGGCCAGTGTGTACTGTCACTTTAAATCTGTACTTGCAAAGCCAGCTGTGCCCAGATGGAGAAGGGTGGAAGCAGATTGTGCACTGAAACAGAAAGAGAGCACACACGGGTAGGGTTAACACTGTACGAAGTTGGTAGACAGTGATTCTGCGCTGATATTTTGCCAGTCCTCTAAGGTGGGCCCAACATTTGGGAACCGACAAGCATCTCACAATGTCCCATCTGTTGTGCAGGAAACATGCACTTAGTTCCTTAACTAAAAGTTGGGCTGGTGTTTATTAAGAATCCCTGTGCTATTCTCCAACCGCGTTCGCCCCTAAAATTGAATGCAAATAATTACTACAGCTAAGCCATAGTTATAATTTCCATTTCACCGAGGTCACCTGCGTTACATTTGCAGGATTAGTTGCCGGTGGTGTAAATGGCTTATGCTTCTGTGGCCGGGTAGGGGTTTTAAATTAAACATAGAGCTGGAATATGTGTGTCTGCTTCAGGCTTGGAAGCTACTAGCACGCTCGCTTTAATCAAAATCCATTACCTTTCTTGATATGGGAAGGATTAACCCTTCAGTGACTCCAGGGACAGTACTCAGTCAAAGCAGCACAGATAAAGCTCTGTGCTACATGGTATTTGTGACACCTCTCCTCTGCCCTACTGAGATAAATAGTCCCTGGAAAGCATGGCATTAGGTATGCCAGCAGGCATAGGATTTCACAGGTTAATTATACCCTCAGTCCTTTCCAAACATAGCTGGGAAAGAATGGAGCATTCCTCCATTCTCCATTCCAAGTAGATGAGACTTGCTGTAATGCAAGATAAAACTTTCAGAGAGGTGTAGCGGATGTGTTTGTCCTGATAACATGCCTTTTCCAGCCACAGCCACATGCACCCAAATTAAGGCTAAGTACAGACAGCCAAAAAGCCAGAGGCAGGTTAGTCTAAGCTGTGTAGATTGAACAAGTGAACAGACATTCACTTTTTATTCTGGAAATGCAGCCACATGCCTGCAGTGGCCAGGTGCTAGAGCATGCCTCCATGCTGAGCTGGAGCAGACAGCTTGAGCCAAGGCTAGACTGCCCACCCTATGGAGGGGTTGTGGGGGGGAGGTGCAAAGCATCCTGGGATGCTAGGGAACTGTGAGTTAATTTGAATCTGGAAGGGATCTGGGGCAGAACTGCTATAAACTGATTTAACCTAAATCAGTTAAATCTGATACAACATCCATCCAGGTTTATCTTAAACCAATTTCAGGCACTTTGAAAGCAGTTTATGTGCACTGATCTTCTGTTGTGTGACAGATTTGAACCAGTTCCCGATACCTTATGCCAGTTTATCTGTAATGTCTATCCCTAGCCTAAGGCATATGAGATTTCCCTGCATCTACACAAGGTGTAACGTTAAGATTAAGATGGAAGTTTCAATTTCTACATAGTTACATAAAGTTGCTACATTAATTTCAAGCTGAAGGCCTGTGTGGCGGGTACAGTGCACACTGCAGTTACCTGATGCCTTTGGGCACGAGCTCTCTGTGTGCTCGGCATGGTACAGACCGAGAAATTGGTTCCAATTCATAGAAATAATAGGGGCTGAAAGGTCCACAAGAGATCACCCATCCAAAAAAAGGACTTGGGAGGCTTTAGAGTTGTCTTGGTTTAAAATATTGATCCCCAAACCCCTTGCCTGGTGGCTGACCAATTCAGTAAGCACCTATACTAGTTGTCTCTAGGTGGCAATTGGTCCTGTTTTATACGCAACCATCCTATTTTTAAACCTGTTGTCTCATGTTGTTTCAAAATTAGAAACAGCCTGGCAAAAATCCTGTTTTTCAGTTCATTGGTGAAAATACATGTCATTCATTTGTCCTTGTGATTCTATTGGCTGTGGCTAGAGGGAAGGAGGGGCACAGCCAGGAGGAACAGGGCTCCAAGCCAGCCAGGGAGGGAGAGAGAGAGAGGGGGAAGTGGTGTTTTTGTGGTGGCCCCACCCCTTGCTACTGATTGGCCAAGGGACCCAGTGTCCCCACCCCTCATTGCTTATTGGCTGAGGTGGTGGCCCCACCCTTCGTTGCTAATTGACCGAGGGGGTCGGTGGTTCCCCCCGCCACCAAAGGGATGTCCTGTATTCTAGAGATGCATCAGTGGCCACCCTAGGTGTCTCCATCTTTGCCTTCAAAGATCCTTAGGTGCAGTTCTGCTTCTGTTCATGCCCAGAGCCAGAGATACTAACTCCGTGGGTGCTCTGGGGCTCAAGCACCCACTGAAAAAAATGTATGGGTGCTCAGCATCCACGGAGCCGTGCCTGCAAAGGTTTAAAAGTGTAAAAAGCACTTGACCGGAAGAAGCAGCACATTACTTCAACCCTGCTCTGCAGCATCTGTAAAGATTAGGTGCTTTAGCGGGGCTTTTTGGCACTTTCAGCTAAAGCTGATTCAATCTGTTATTAGATAAATGTACCAAAAAAGCCCCACTAAAGCACCCGATCTTTACAGACTCTGCAGAGCCAGGTTGAAGTTATGTGCTGCCTCTTCTGAGCATTTGCGGGGCTCGGCATGGGAACCTGCCAATTTAAAAGTAAAGTGCCGGTTTTTGTTTTGGGGTTTTTTTTACATCTGAAGCACTCACCAACAAAAAATAAAGCTGGTGCCTATGCTCAGAGCTACTCTTATCTGAGCAGACCAGTTCCAAGCTCCCACCTGTTCGCATTGAAGATCCAGAAACTAAACAGAGTGACAGCTTGTGCTCCCAAAGGAGCACTGCTTCCCCAAGCCAAGGAGAGGAATGCTGCACTTCCACACGCCATCTCTTCCCGTCCGCTTGAGTCCTCCCAGGCCCACGTATCTGCAACGCACAATCTGGTTTATCCGGTGCATGGTGAGAAATATAGGTGTGTAAATGGCTTTCTCCATGGGGTGAACTTCTGTTCCCATTGCAGTCAATGGGAGTTCTGTCCCTTTTGCCAGTGGGACCAGGATATTACCTATGGATCCCATCGCACCTTGCTTAGCAATGACAGCACCCTAACGTCATGGCGTATTTGCTCCAAATCATCTTGCAAACTTGAAAAACTTATTAATCCCCACTGATAAATCCAGTCCAAAAGCACACTATAGAAATCATTACCCTACCAAAATTAACTGCATCTCCAAAACTCATAAACAAGCTAATTTTTTAGCATCCTTTAGATCTGACTCAAACATATTTTGTATGCTAAAACATTGAAAATTAAAATACATGATGGTGAGAATAATAATATTTAGCACTTACATAGTGCTTTTCATCTTCAAAGAGCTTAACAAACATTAGTTGATTAATAATTTAACTAATAAATGATGTATATTAAAGTGTAACTAGTGGGAATGTAGGCCCCACTGGGTAGTATATTTTGATTTGGCTTCCCAGGCTAAGCAATTCCATTTCTTTTTTCCTTCTAATGTTGGTGTAAAGTAGATAATTATTTGAGCAGCTAAATTAGCCTCTGATATTATTTAACAGTTTAACTCTAAATTGCAAATGTTAGTACAATACTAAATAAATAATATAAAGCTTAAAAGTATTTTAAAATGCTCAGAACCTCACTGTTTTGCTTTTGTTTCTAATGAGTGGCCTGGATGGCCAATGAGCAAGAGGGTTGAGAACTAGCAAATTGTTACATAAAAGGCACCAGCCGACGACTAGCTATCATATTGAATTGCATTTACAAATGGCATGGTTTCCTGTTGGTGCATGTATTACAAATCAGGCAGGAGAGATTCTCATCTTCTAAAATGTTTGTAGCCAGTGGGCTCTTCAAGGTTAAAAAGACAACACACATGATCTTTGAAGTGGCAAATGGTGCTACTAAAAATCCATTAATATGCACATTAGCAAAAATTTGACAGGCCCTTGTGGCTGCTGTTCCAGGCAACTAACGAGGGATGTTTCACAGAACCAATCAGATTACACTAATACTCCCTTTGTTAATTATTTGTTACTTTGAGTGCAATGATAAAAGCTTGTTAATATGACATAGTAGCCCCCCCTTTTTTTTTCTTCCTGGCCTAATTAAGGACAAAGCACGTCTAGTTGGCAAAACAGTAGAGTGATACATCTCGAAATAATCTTTTCAGTTTATAAAATTGTCAATTTCTATTTTCTTCTTTGGAAAAAGCCTCCACGTTTCCTATAATTATTATGAGAGAATGAACAGTCTCCTGATTAGAGGCGGCTGAATAGTATTATCTGTCAAATTAAGGAAACATTGCTGTTTTTCCCCAAGGCCAAAGTTTTCAAAAATATGAGAATAATGCCAGGCTCTCGTATCAGTGTCTTGGGAGCGGAAGCTTGGGTAGTATCAATTATTATAGGCCCAGTGCTATCACAGGCCCTCTGACAATTTATAGCAAGGGGTGATTCATCTGTTAAAGGCTGGAAGGAGGATTGGGAGCAGAGATGTACTGGGCAGTTTTGCATCCGGGTGGCAGGAAGGCAGCGGCCATAGGTGTTGGTGATGGTGAAAATCAACTACGTATTTAGTGCTCCCATGTTGCACACTCTTGGGCCAAATGTGGGCCAGTGGGTGTCAACAGGCCTGGAGGCTGAGAACCAATATAAGGCCTGAAATCAATACAGATATCATCTCTGATATCACGTCTACTACAATAAAAGATATAATCTCTACTATGAGTCCGGACTGCCTTTTCCTCTAGACCAATACGGCTACAACCACATGGCAGATATCGAATTTTAGCCAATTTTTTTCAATGAAATCTTCATATGTTCCCAAGCAGGAAGTAACTGTGACCACCTGCAGCCTGAGATCCTGCTCCTGCCTTTGTTTCTCGGTAATCTGCACCATCACAGATCCTCGCAGGAGGTGAGAGGCTCCAGACCAGCTATGAACTGCCTGCCCGGAGGAGTTTTCCATCTATTGACTCCTCTGTGAAATCCTGTGAAATATGAGCTTTCATTTCTACCCAGGAGAACTTTTACAATCTTTTCTCCAGTGCCTGATGAAGGGCGTTTGTGCCCGAAAGCTTGCCATTAAAGAATTTTTTTTTTTTTGCAAAAATCCTGTTGGTCTAATAAAAAAATATCATCTCTACTACGAGTCCTGATGGCCTGAAATCAAGACAGTGCTTAAGCATGCTCTCCACTTCAAGCATGTGAGTGCTGCTATTCCTAAGCAGCAAGGCACTGTTTCAATCCCACCACAGCCCATGTTCAGCAGTAAATACAGTGCTTTCATTAGTCAAGGCTTTGACTATCTACCGGGTTTCATGAATGTAAGCGTTTTTAGATGTCCATCTAGGGGCTGGTCATACCCAACTTTTTCCACTGCTTCCCCTCTCTTGCAGTGTGGACAGGCAGGAACCTCTGAGTTGTTTACAGAGCCCTAAAGGTCTACACCGCTTTTTTCCTCCATCGCACATTTGAATGGTCAGGCTTTCCCACAGCAATGGGATGGACACGGCTCTGCAGACAGCTGTAGATTCAAACATAGGGGTCAATAGAGCACAATGCTAGAGTCCCATCTCTCCAGCATTTCCCCTGTGGTGAGGACACTCTCTTTTCAACACTCACTTCCCATTCAAGAAAGACCTGGAGCAACGTGCTCTAATTGAACCTTTTACAAGTTCATTTTGATTGACTGCTAGACTTCTCCGCTAATTCCTCCTTAAACATGCTGCTGGCCCAGCACTAGCTAGAGGTATTGTTCTCGCAGGCTTTCCAGCTGTTTCTGCTTCTTTTTTTTCTCTTCCCTCCACAATTGATTTCTGTATGCATTATAAAATACCAGTCACTCAGTTCCTCCAGGCATTCAATATTCCCTGAAAGTAAGCTTCCCCGAATCCGTTTCCTACCACTCTTGCCTTCATGATTGTTACCGAGTCGCTAAAAATACAACTGGTTTCTCCAAAGTGGTCTCTGCCTTCTGCAGCTTTCCAATGAAGGTGACGGAGGTGCTTTACCACCCTTGAGCTCCAGCAATGTCCAGCAATATCTTGAATAATGAATTATTCTATATAGAATAATGAATAGAATTATTTCTACTTCAGGGAGTGAAGATGGCATCAGGGCTTCTCTTCTGCTTCTACAAAACCTGTTGGGATGCTGAATAATCACAATCATTTTACATCAGCTCAGCACCATCCTCCCCTTCCCGCAACCCCACCCAGCCCCTTGTTTAACTAAAGACATAACAGCTCTATTCAGAGCCTCTGCTTCTCTCACCTCCAGAACTGCCTGGTTATTTAAATAAACCTCCCTTTGGCTTCTTGTCAGCGGCTGAATAAGGAGGGAAAGATTTGCCGCTAAAAAATGATAACAACTCTAGATAGTCATTAAGATTTCAGGTATTATTTAAGCCTGGGAAATAAAAAATTAAAGTAAAGTGATTCATGATTGTCCCTCAGACAAACAGGCCTCAATATTCCTACGCAATCAGTCTCCTTCAGCACATACAAAAAATTAATTTCCATTCTGTTTAAAAATAGCACCTTGTTGAACCAAAGAGAGACTGCAAAATTATACTAAATGGAAGGATGATATTAAAAGCCTAGAAACCTCTCTCCCTGTCTATTTAGGTATTGAGGACAGGGAAAGAAGACCAACAATACAGTATTGATAATGAAATTATAACTAACAGCTTTACAATCGATGCTCCCCAGACAGAACCTGGATTTAAATAGAGAAGTGTCAATATCTGATTTAGGTAAAAGGGGAAGCATGGGCACGTATTTAACACAAAGGAATGGGACTTGTGCATCTTGTTCCATACCCCAACTAGGTGACTTTGGGCCTGTCACCTTTCCTGGCTTTGCCTCAGTTTTCTGCTCTGTATAATATGGGAGCAAATTAAATCCAGTTCACAGAATCTTGCCAGCTTTAATGAATTAAGAGTGAAACTAGGGATGTTGAACTATGCAATGTTCCCCCGAACGAAGGGTCTTTTTCTCTGTCTGGAAGACTTTCATGACCCGCTCTCATTGTACTTGAGCACCTCGCAATCTTTAATGTATTTCCCCTGTGATGAGAGCCAATTCTCATCCTTCCTATTGTACAGAGGGAAACTGAGGCAGGAGGAGATGAAGTGACATTACCAAAGTTCTATAGGACGCCTTTGGCAGAGGAGGGAAATTCATTCACTTCTCTCCAGTTTAATGGAGTGCCCGAACTACTGGCAGCACCGTTCCTAGACTCCTGGCAGCCCTAGGCAAACTTTTAGTATTGGGCCCGGCTTTGCCAGAGATAATGATAATAATAATGATAGTCAGACAGAACGGGGGCCTGAAAATGGTATTTTTTTTGACTGAGCCTTGGGCGGCCATCTGGTTTGCCCATGCCTGTGTCCAGCCCTGACTACTGGGTTTACCTTCCAGCCAGCCTAGGCCCACTTGTAGTGAGAGAGGGAGAGATGTACATCTCCTAGCTATGTCAAACTCACGGTGTTGGAATCCCAGTATGCTCAGCACATGCGATCACATAGGATTTGATTCCTTCTCTATACTTTACAGGACCAGTTTGCTTGGGTTTTGTACATGAGGAGGGAGTGAATTTCTCCTTAATGCTTATGAACTACTTTGATATCTCCGCCTGGAAGGCAGCATAGAAGTGCAAAGGATTATAATTAATGAATTAACTGAATGATTAATTTAGTTAAAAGCGAAATTATTTAATTATTCATTAAATTAGCCCTAAATCTGACAGCAGCAATGAGACAAGAATTCAGTCTGGGAAGCAATAACATAACTCCCGGTAAAAAGTTTTTCTCCATTATTTAATTAATGAATTAAAGCTCGGATGATAAACAAGTTGGTCAACAGCCTTTTCAGTCAATTTAAGAATGATGCCTCTCTGGTGCATCACTCATTACAGATGATGTGGGACTGGAAACACGGGGAGGTCACATTCCTGTTTGGCTTGGTCTGTCTAACTAGTTAGTCCTGTTCTCAGAAACTCTGTCTGAGGTGGGTGAAAGTGAAGTAGTTTTAGTGGGAACATTCCCAGGATGCAAGTGGGGATTTATCAATACTAAAGAGACTTTCCCATAGCTAAGCAAATATTCCAAACAATATCACATCGGAGCCAGAGAGATAATGGGTACCATGTAGCCCTGGATCTAACTCCACTGGGGTGCACAGAGCACTGGAGCAGTGGACGTGCACTCCCACATCCCAAGTGAGCTCCCTATTGATGAGGCTATTAACCATTCCCAAGTGGTGCTCTCTTGAGCTTGTCCTTTCCCCAAAATTTTTATCCTGGATGTCACAAACTTCCCAACAGAAGTCCTGGTGTTGATGAATCGGCATGTCTTGATCAGAAAGCACTGGAACAAAAAATTCCTGAGTTGAGTTAGCAGGTAACTAAGCTATCTTACCTCTGTTGCTTCAGACTCAAAAGTCCCTCCATCCTATCCTTAAACACAGTTTCTTCATCAGAAACTGTGAAGACTCATTACGGTGTCACCGTATTCCAAGTAGCAAGGGTAAATGAAAAAAATCAGACTTCGCTAACTAGATTTTTTTTTTTAAATAGATAATCATCCTTTTTTTAAAAGAAAATACAGAATTTCTTTTCTAGTCAGCCCAGCCTTTCTGTTCCTTTTAATTTCTGTTTTGCAGAAGCAGGACTGCTGCCTGATACTGCCCTTATCTTCTTACAAGACAGAAGTCAAATTGCATTTGGCACCAGATACTTGGCAAGCACTGTAAACTCCAATAACTTCTATTTCATATGAGCCACTGGAGTCGAAGGCCCTGATACTTCAACGTTTTAAGCACATGAGTAAGCGTTCATTCCTAAGTGGCTTTATTGGAGTCCACAACTACTTGCATATAAAGTTATAGACAACTTTACAACATTGCAGGATTAGGGTCTTATTTTTATACTAATGAAAATAAGCCATTATAAGGCCAAAGTTCTTTGGACCCTCTCATGCAGAGAAGTGGCTGGATTGGGTCCTCTATTTCTTAACTAATTAATAATCCCAGTTTATGCTACAGAACTATCTAAGGAACGGCAGCATCTATTTTTTTTTTCAGCTCAGCGCTTAAATTCTTGAATTAGACTTTGAGACATCTTGTTTCACATATACTGCAGAGGCGGAGAATGGAGACAAGTTGTCATGCATGAATGAAGATGCTGTGAATTAGATGAAAGAAATTTTCCCACCTCCTAATAAAAGTCACAAATGACTCATCTGAAATCGGGGAGATTGGAAGTGGCCAATAATTTGAGTACAGCTTTGCTGACAATAGATGCTGTGAACCCTTGTAAGAAGTACGACCCAAGCAAAAAATTGTGAAGTGCCTAAAGAGCCCAGGAAACTTTACAGTTTCATAAGAGAAAACCTTCTTATTCCAAAGTTTTGAAACAGTTGGGCTCTATCTTTTTCTTTCATCTGCTAATCAACAGATTCTTAATTCTCTAAAGGAACTTGGAAAGAGTCTGCTCCTCATACAAGGGTTGACGTGCATTTCACAAAATAAGAAAGAAAAATGGGCTCACTGTTAGTGGCCATTAACATGTCAGCCAGATAAATCAGAAGTCTTCTGCCCAGAATCTAAATAATAAAAATAATAAAACAGCCCACTTGGGACAATAAGAAGTAGAAAAGTAATCACCAATAGATCTTTATCTCCCTGTAGAATTAGATTGGGGGAGATTCTGAAAATGTTAATTCATAGAGGCAGTTAAAAAGACATTTCTTTAATTTATCTTTGCCATGAATTCTGACTGACAAAAAGTTACTTTAAAGTAATTTACACTATCCATCATAAAATATCTCATCAAAAGGAAAGATTTAGATTTAACATAAGACTGTAAACTCCCAAGGACTTTTGGACAGTGAACAATGAGTTCAGCTCTCTTCTTGAGAAGCCTGAGTGATCTACAACCTCTAGAGACAAGAGATTCTTGTATCTCACTATTTATAGCCCTTGTGATATCTCACAAGTCCAGTCTGTTTGACAGGGTGTGGATCCTGAATATACCCCGGCATGTTCCTGTAATATTTAGTCCAGTGTCCAGGTGAGGAAGTTTTTTACTTGGTAAGATCCTTGCAAAGGGGAAGTATGGGCATTTATATACATCCTTTTTTTTTTCCCTGTGATGAACCGGAGATCTGCCACTTTGGAGCAGCCTTGATTAATCGAGGCTGCTCCACACACGAGCTGAGGCAAACTGCACTGCCAACTGTTTGGTATCGGCATGGGTCCATCTGGGGTTGGAAGACTAAATATTCTGTAATAAGTGTTAAACGCTTCCTGGGAAAGGAATTAGACTCTTTTTAATGAATCATTTCATCTTCCCTGATGAAAACATGCAGATTTTCTGCTCTTGCGGTATAAGCCCCTTTTCTTCCAGAAGAAATCTCTTCTTGGGAAATCAGTCCCTTTTAAAGAAAGAAAGATTATCTCCCTTACTTATTCTTACTTATACCTTATATCAGAGCGCTGCCTGCACCGTGTGCTGCTGACATGGCAGTCGTCTTGAACTATGTAGGCAAGGTACTCTACAACCTTTATTACTCCCTTGTCTCCAAGTTGCCATTCTTGGAAGAGACAGATTAAAGCATGTGCAGGATGAATCATATAATTGCATGGACCCCTTATAGCCTCCAGAACTGTAGGTTTCATAGATGTCATAGATTTCATACACATTCGGACTGGAAGGGACCTCGGAAGATCAGCGGGTCCAGCCCCCTGCCCCAGGAGCAGGACGTCAGCTAGGGTCAAAAGACCCCATCAAGATAAGTGACCAAATATTTCTTTCCGTGTGTCCAAACAGATTCTGTACTGTGAATCTTTCTATGTTTCATGGTTTTTCTTGATGCCCTAGGGATTAAATGAGAATCTCAGTACTTACTAGGTAAAATGCAATTCTAAAGCTCACAGTTGTGGAGACAAACCTGAAAATGTGAAACAAGCATACCCTAATGGTACAGGAGCCACAAGGCAAATACAACCCAGCAACATTAAAAAGCTCATCATTTTAAATTCATTCTTGTGATTTTTTATGGCCTGGTTTTTTCAGCGGTTGAACTTGGCGACACTGACTCTGGCTTGAAGTCTGGGAACAAGGGTGGAGACTGGACTGGCTGCATCTCTAATGGAGAAGAGCTGTAAGAGTCTATGCCGATTGTTGTAGAGTTGTCAGTGGGGTAGCAATGATTGTAAAGCTTTGTTCTTGTTCTTCTACATTCAAGGAACTATACCCATAAGAGCACAATCTATCCATAAGTTTATAATGTCTATCACATTTTATGAGGCAAGATCTAGTATGTTTTCCAAAACATTCATTCAAACCATTTCACACATCTGCAAAACCTTTTCGCTAACGAATCCCAAGTCAACCTATCCCACTATTGCCATTTTACAAACTTAAAAAGAAAAAAGAAATCACATGGATCAACTGAGGATGGGTTTTTGCCTACAGAGAGGCTAGCTTCAGTCTCTTTAAAAAGAAAGTTCTCCAAGTGAGAAGAAGACATAGCCAATATATTTAATGACACAATAAGTTACTTGCTATCCTCTCTGGCTCAGAAGCTTTGCTCGGGGGAGAAAGATAAAATATATTCCCTTTGAAGAGGTGAGGGCAAGACGTCACACCAGTGCATTCATGAATATTTCATAGCTTATAACAGTAACCTCTCTAATGCCCTGCAGATATATACCCACACATAAAACAAAATGCAAAGTACAGAATATTGAGGGTTGTACCTTTTTGTGCATTTCATTTTCATCAAGAAGCTAAAAAATTGGGATGAGAAAAAAATGGGAACATAGAGTACAGACAGAGGATGGAGTGCATAGGGAGGGAAAGAAGGTATCAAAAGCCTAGCAATACTTTCCTGTGCCATGTTCTCCTGCAAGAGGAAAAGTAAACCGTTGTTAATCGTGTTGTAACAAACATGTGTCTGCCCGGGAACTTCCTGGCTGTTGTTGTCATTCTCGAGTGGTCACTCCTATTTTTCTACTTGCAGTGCCTGTTCCAGATGCACAATCCTACTACTTTGTGCTAGGCTTGAATTTCTACTTCTCTATATTGCCCGAAGTGGGTAAATGAGAAGTTCTGGTTCTGCCAAGTGGAAGCGAATGGTAATGTCTACACTAGTTCACTATTATAGTGCAGTCTTTTTTCTGTTCCTTGGTGCTGCAGCCAATAAAGATATATCCAAGCCCAGGCTACTCCACCGATATTAAAAATAAAAAATCCCGAACCTTTCCAAATAACATTTCATGTCTTGTATATTGCCCTTACCTTCTGGCAGAGCTCCCAGTGATATCTCTGACAGTGACCTGCATTTCAGCTTTAAGTTTTAATTTCCTGTCTTTTTCATTGTATAAAACATTAGTGGTTTTTCAGTGAAAGGGAACATTTTGGACAGTTTCTTCATATGAACTTAATGATACCTTTTCACCAAGATTTCTTCCCTTTCACACAGAAAATATATTTTTCCTTTTTTCTAGTGATGCAGTAGGAAACTAGGTGTTGTCTGGCTCTAAGGAGTTTCATCTAAATGCCATGTGTAGTACCTTGACACGCAACTGCCATTAACAATAATGGGAATTGTATGTCTGATGATCCATCATGCAGAGCAATGAAAACCTACCCCTGGGGGGTCTTGTGGTGGAGTGCGCAAAAGTACAGCACAGAAGGAGGAGGCAGGTAAAGCTTGTTTCTTCTTTCAGGCCCAGGCACAGGTGCTAATAACAGCATTTTTAATAGTGGCATCAAAAAGACAGAGTCCCCATGCTAATAAAATAAAGGGCAAGGGACAGGAATATAGCAGGCTCCTAACGGGCTAGGTTGTGAAGCAGACTGCATCTCTCTCCCTAGGTGAGTACGAACCATTTTGACTTCTCTGTAGGTAACGCTGACCTTGGATCCAGGCAATTGCCACAATCGATTCACCGAATCCAGCATGTCAGAGCAGCCTCCGCACTCATATATAGGCACGCATAGTGGCTAGAGCCCTTCACCCCAGCTTGCTTCTCTTCAAAAGAAGGTAAAGTGGGTATTCAAAGGGGGGAGCGCTTTGATTAGACCTCCTTGGGACACTCAGTGTTGGAACGGTGATGGAAGATGCCTAATTAAAACACCTGCAGGGCTCCTAATTTTCCCTCCAAAAAAAAAAAAAAAAAAAGCTGAAAACTCAAGTTTGAAAATAAACTTGGAAAAAATATAGCGTAGCTTTGATTTTTTTATCAGAAATTTGGTGAGAGGAGCATGCAATTTCCAACTACTTCCAGTCAGCCTTTCACTTGTCCTCATCCATTTCTAGTATGGGCCAGGAGCAGTAGACAATCTTGGTGAAGCAAAGGGGATCTGGAGATCAAATGCCTGATGTGATATACCCCCTCCATCATAGCAGCCTCCTGTCCCATCTTACTGACTGTGTCTGTGTATGAACCATCCAGGCCACAATGAATCATAGATTATTAAGGCCAGAAGGAATTGCTGGATCATTGGACTAGACTTCCTGTATAAGACTGGCCATTTCATCCTGGTCCTTCTGTACTGAGTCGAATGGTAATGTTTGGCTATTTCTGACCAAAACTTTTCCCTGCAAATCTTTGTTTTGAAAGTGAAGCCCTACTCTGAAAAGTGGTGGCCCCTTGGAGACATCTCTGCAGCTCAGAGGGAATGCCACCAAGCGCAGACCTTGGGATGCCTACAACAGAAGAACCTCGGTCTTTTAAATCGGGAGGGTTTCTTTCCAGGCAGTGAGAGCTGTTTAGGTTGCAGAACCACTTCCCAAAGGAAGTATGTGAAGCTCAATTATGAGGGAGATTTTAAATGTACTTGAAAGTAAGCATTCAAAATGAATCATCAGGTGCTGCGCATGGGGCTTTGGTGAGGTTAGAAGCTTTGGCATGAAGCTTTGGTGACAAGATGACCAAATAGCTCCTTTCCAGTGGCAAGGTCTTATTAACCTAGCATACATGCTACCTAAATAATTAATTGTCCTAGCACTTCCCAATCAATTCTCAGCTCCCCGCTTTCACACCATATACTTGTATCATATTGCTAAATGACATTTATATTTGACACTTCGCTCATGTATCTTCGGCTGTCTCTCATTCATTGAATTTTTATTTTTGTGGCACTGGAAATTCTTTGGGGAAATCTTGCTCAATCATTTATTTATGCATGTCCTAGCATGTTATAGCTGTACTAGACAATAGGGGACTGTGTTTTTCTCAACAGCATGAATGCAAAAACACATGTGCAGTGATGTACCTAATTTGCGTGGGGCAATTTTACATATAGCTCATGCAAATTGGGTAATTTTATACTTTGTGCATCTAGCCATTTGAACGTGCAAGTTCCTAATTTGTATGCATCATGGCATTCATGTCATTTGTATGCATAATCGTTCACATAGGGCTTAAGAAGAAGAAAAGGTTTAAATGTTAAATTCCTTTCTTGTAAGGACTGTATTTATCTTTGTTTTACCTCTTTTATAGATTTTTTTTTGATTGACAGCTATTCAGAGAACTGTTTCTTTGGGCCATGTTTGTTCGTATTTTCCAGATAGCAGTGGATATTGTGTCTATTAAGACCTTGTGCCATCTGTCACATTCACTTTTGTTTTATTCAATCATGTACCTGTCACTTTTACTAAAACATGACACCCATTTTTATGTATGTTTTTTCCCCCTAAACTCATCCAACATCCCTTGAAAGTTCACATTCCTTAAATCAAAGAACACATTCTTGAAACCAGCCTTTAAATCTGTACCAGCAATCAACTGCAGATGCAATTTTGTGAGTACAACCGATTGCAATAGGAAATTACAGCGCTTAAACCACCTAGCATCTCACTGATTTGTAAGTAGGAATAGCAGGTATAAATGAAGTCAATGGGAACTATAAGTGTTTAGTATCTCTTGGGATCAGACTGCTGTTTGCACCCACAAATTAGGTGACAAGAAATCAAATTCTACCGTTTGCACCATCCGTTGATTGCAGGAACAATATTAGAGCCCTAGACAAAATCCTTTCAAAATTGTGATTCTAGAAGTTATCTTTTGGGGGGGTTTTCATACAAATATAGCATGATGTTATACGTCAGCTAATCCTCTTTGTATGGAGTCCTGCCTTCAGTAATAAGACATTATCCCATTTGTTTAGCTAAAGGCAAAAGGTAAAAACCAAATCTAAAGTTAGTCTAGTCACGTAATGCTCTATAGACGAAGGAAACTAATCACCATTTTACGTTCGCGCAGCGTTCAAGGAGCTACAGCAGCGCGTGTGATAATGGGACTGGTTGGCGGGTTTGGTTGTCGTCTTCTTTTGCGTATTTAAGAAAGCACAGAAGGAGCTTCTGGTTCAAGCACTGCACTGGGGACTTTGAATACCCAGGTTAAACGTGCCTTGTCTGTTCAAACTGTAAGTTCATTGTGGCTAGGACTGTCTCTTCCTGTATGTATATAAAAAAAGCTAGGACTGTCTCTTCCTGTATGTATATAAAGGACCCTCAGTTGCAGCCACTAAGTGCGGCTGTCATACAAATAACGATAGATGGGTACGCTCTCTCTCTTTGTAGTCCCTTGTTATTTTTTTCTTTAGACTGGAATGTGAAATGTCTTATTTAGTCCCACCTGCGGTTGACCATTTAAGATCAAATCCAGGCTTGTGTTTTGCACCCTCAGAACCTCTTATAATTTTGTCTGAAAAGTAATCATGTATTACTGAATTATCCAGAATTTTATATCTACATATATCTCAAGGGTTTCCTAATACACACTTGGTGGTTTGAACTTAACCATAATTACATCCTTATTATCTTCATAAGCTTTACTTATCTCATTATCAACTCCTTCCTATGTTGGAGGTCAGTGGCGTACCCTTTTATTAGCCGTTTAATCCTTTTACCCAGTAGCTCTCTTCTGATTGATTCACTTACTATACTTCTCTGCAGCTAATAGTTCTGACATTTAAGACTAACCTCTCCCCTTGCCTTTTACTCTGTCCGAAGTAATCTCTAACCCTATAGATTCTGAGTTCATTACCATCCGTTTTAGGAGCACTGTAGGTCGCCATTAAAGTCTTTATGGTTTTGCTTTTGCAAGCACATGCTGTCATGTCACTGCAGTTTTGTGGTGCTGTCTGTCTTGAGAATAGGAAATAAAGCGATTATATTTATTATTTGCAAAGCTCTGTGTCAAGACTGCAATGAAAACAACAAAGCATAAGGCCTCGGTCCTGCAAATGTTGCGGGATCTCATCCTGAATTTGCAATCCTTATAACAGCATTTTATCCTGTTTTTGCTCATTTCTTTTTCTAATGCTTTTTTTAATAGTTTATTAAAAAATAGCACTTATAGTTTTACTACTTCCTCTGAGAACTAATCAACGCTTTCGAGGTCGTCCCTTATTCCTCTAGTGTAGTTCATATGTAATTTTTTTTTCAGCTTGCACTCTTGTTTCCATTTTCAATCAGGGTTTCTATCTGCAGATAGGAACTCTTCAGTCCACCTCAACAGGACTGAGCCTAGCTTCTTTCAATATTGCTTTTCCAAAGAAATTGTTTCCTGTATATTATCTTGAAGTGTCATTCAAATGTGATTCTTTTTTTAAATCCCTCCTCATGTGTTTTAACCAACCATTTTTTAAATACAAGGTGACACGTCTTTAGGAATTCTGAGCATATTCCAGCTCTTGGCAGCCTTACGCACACAGCTGAATGCATGCTAAGTCTAGCAAGGATAATTACACCAGCTGTGACCTTTTAGAACGTGTATTTGGACCAAAGCAGTTTACAGTCGTTTCTGATTGACTTACAGTTTACTTGGCTTTCCATTTTGTAAATTTTAAATATTAACTCTCTCTCTCCAAGTGATTAAACTGTTGGATGTGTGTCATGGGTGGTCTTAGCATCTGCTATTTTGGTTCATTTTGTAATATCTGGCGACTCTAGGGCATACAGCACAAATATCTACAACACAAGGGACTAAATGCCTAGTGCAATGCCTGGCATTCAGCTGAAATGTCAATGCACGTGGATATGAAGAGATAGTTTCATAGTAGCTAAGGTCAGGAGGGACCTGAACAGATCATCTAGCCTGACCCCCTGCCACAGGCAGGAATGAATGCTGGGTTCACAAGACCCCAGACAGGTGATCGTCCAACCTCCTCTTGAATTTTCCCAAGGTAGGGGCGAGGACCACTTCCCTGGGAAGTTGGTTCCAGATTTTGGCCGGCCTAACTAAAATATTGCCTTCTGATCTCTAACCTAAACCTATTCTCCATCAGCTTATGACCAATGTTCCTTATCACCCCAGGCGGCCTCGGACCCCTCTCCAGGCTGGCACAGCCCTTTTGAAGTGCGGCGCCCAGTACTGGACACAGTACTCCAACTGTGGCCTTACCAAAGTCACATAGAGGGGAAGTATCACTTCTCTGGACCGGCTTGAGATGCACCTTGGGATGCATGACAAGGTACGGCTGGCCTTGCTGGCTGCAGTCTGGCATTGGCGGCTCATGTTCATCTTGGAGTCAATAATGACTCCAAGATCCCGTTCCGCCTCTGTGCTTTCAAGAGGGGAACTCCCCAGCCTGCATGTGTGCTGTGGATTCCTTCTCCCAAGGTGCAGCACCCTGCATTTGTCTATGTTGAACCCCATCCTATTCTCATCTGCCCACTTTTGTAGTCTGTCTAAATCTAGTTGCAGCCTCTCTCTCCCTTCAAGTGTGTCCACCTCGCCCTTAGTGTCATCAGCAAACTTGGACAGCGTGCTTTCCACCCCCTCGTCCAAGTCGCTGATGAAGATATTAAACAGTGCGGGCCCGAGGACCGAGCCCTGGGGTACCCCACTGCTCACATCTCGCCAGGTTGAGTACAACCCGTCCACCACTACTCCCTGGGTGTGCCCCATCAGCCAATTTTTTACCCATCCATAGACGAGGTGGATTCCTTAAAGGGTCTGGAGTGGGTGGGGAGGCTATTTCAGCTCAATGACTTAAGCAATAATTTCAGGAATTTTTCAGGTCCCATTTGAGAGGAGAAGAAGAAATGGAAGAAGGTGCAGAGATGGGAAATGACTAGACCTGATCAGGAACTTTTTAATAGAAACGTTTTTTTCACTAGAAAATAACAATTTTTGGAAGTCAAAATCACAAAAATACATTGGTTTGGATGAGATTCAGGAGAGATATTTGGGTTTTCGCATTGATTTGGGCCATTTTGAAAACAATATTTTTCATGAAGCACTCAGTGTGTCCTAGAAATATCTTAATATGTTAGATAAGCCATAGCCCTCACCAAAGTCTTGAGACAACAGCAGAAACACTTTTGCTGATAAAAGGCAAGTCTGAGGTCAGTTGGCAGACAGTCATTTGAAAACTAGCAGAAAATAAGCAGAAACTGGGACGTCCATCTCAGCTTTTTCTGCCCTTATTTTTCCCTCCTGGTCCTCTAAACTCACTTTGATTATTAGTCACCTCTTCTTTATTATTGCTAGTGCAGTTTGTGTGGGTGGTGGGGGTAGGATTTCTGATCTTGGAGACTTCCATCCATTTCTACCATTTTCTGAGCCGGTTTTGTCTACCTCTGCCTTGTACTTGAGGGGGATGTGTTGTTTTTTTTCCCCACACTTAGGAGCACTTGTAATTGCTTGTCATACCGGTGAAGTGTCATTGAACTGAAGTGACTCTTATGAAGCCACACTACTGGTTCCCATTTTCTGAACTCTTCACTGCAGTCGCCTGGGCCTTACTTATGATTTAGCAAGAATTCATCCCTAATGAACTCCAGAAAATTCCCCAAATTCTCATGTGTAGTTGGATTTCATTTCTTGATTTATCCCATTGCAACAGCCTTTCTCCCCACTCCTCCTAGCTTCTTACATAAGGCACAGCCTGGTCTGTCATGTCTTAATTTCCCCATCTCCCATTTAGCATCTCACATTGCTTGCACTAGAGTCAATAGCAAATATCTCATTGGCTTTAATGGGAACAGGGTAAGGCTCATGTTCTCAAACTCTCTGTACTCTCTGTTTGACCTTCCGTAGTAACATTGTGCTGTTTTGGGGGCTTGATTCTGGGAGTTTCTAGGGAGTCAGAGAAGTTCAGCTCCTCTCACAGTGCTCTCCTGTAGGATCCAAGCCCTAAGTGTATGAACCCACCATCTCGTGCCACACCTACAATGGGTACCAGACACTGGATGCACTTGGATCCCAGTGAGCTCAGCATTCAGCTTGGGTCAAATGATCTCTTGGTTACATTCTGTTTGCTTCCAAAATGTCTTCTGTGAAGAGCAGAAAATTTAATGGAACACAAATTTCAAATATTTTGTTTCCACGGGCATGTTGTAAGCTCCCCGGTTTCAAGATTGCGTTCCTCCTCCCAGCCCTCAACAATTTATTAAGTATCTGTGACCAAATAGAAATAATTGTTCTTTAGAGCACTGGCACTGCCGAATTAAAGTGTGCCTCATCTGCTTTTCACACAATCGCCCAGCCCATGGCATGAGGGAAGAGAGGATGATGCTTTGCATTATTTGGCTGCAATGTGGGAGAAGTGAACATTGAAAATACAAAGGTAGAACTTGACTCATTGATCAAATATGAAGTCAGCTTGGCTACTTCAAAATAATCTGTATCAAGCAGCCACTGTAAATCAGTGTAACCTCCCTGATCCATCTCATTTTCTGTTGCTAGTATCTATATCGATTAATCTCACATACTTTACCGATGATACCATATAGAACCAATAGGTATCCCGTAAATGTGCGTTATTCTTTACCAGAGTAAATGTTACATATTTAGCTCTACTTTGATATTAAGGACAGCTGGTTAATTAAGATGGCTCATCAGGAACAGATGCCACACAATGTATTTAATAGGATTTTCATTTCTGTTTTATAGGTACACCCCTGAGCCTTCATGCTGGATAATAGGATCAGTTGGAGCAGTCTTGTGTTATTAATTATACCAAATGAGTGAGAGCACAGCATGAATATTTTTGAGAAAATGCATGGGGAAAAAATAATTTTAAAGCCTCCATTGTTATTTATAGATGCACCGATTTTATATAGTGTCTATGCCTAAGAGGGTATGGACAGGTATATATTATTTTCATCTTTAACATTCTTTCTTTGCACTTCATATCCTTTTTCATTTCTGCACTATGGAACATGCAGAATTGCCAGCTACATTTCTGAGAGTAAGAGAGATTCAGGCTGGGAGTTGTTTTCAACCAAGCAATTTCACTTTTAACTGAGCAATAGCTATTCTATGGTTTGGAATTCAGTACGAAGATGACAGAAAGGCACTTTTGTTGATAAATCAAAATAAATTATACAAAGAAATATTTAGATGTGTAACTTGAAGGTTTTGCAAGGAAAAAGGCTTAAAGAGACTTCTACTGGAATATTACAATTTATCACATTCTTTCCTTTCCATTAGTGCTGCCCTTATATTGAATAGAACCTCACCCTATAAAAAGTAAAAAAAAATCACAAAGTAATTGCATCTTTTGCAAGCAATGGAAGATTTTCTTAGTTGGATAAGATGGAGATAGGAGGCCAAAGCAGGTAGTGCCTTAGTTATGGTAATAGTTCTTGTCCTGATGATGTCTCAGGAGGTATCTGGTTAGGTTGGGACCAGGGGTGGGCAAAATGGGTCCAGATGAGGTGCAGGGCAGTCTTGGGTTGGGGCTGTGCACGTGGGTTCCGGTTGATCCACTCCCATGGGGGTGAGTCTGGAGTGGGTGTGGGTGTGGGGCACAAACACACCCACGCACCTCTGGGGGGAGCCCCACTCACTGCTACATACACACACCCCACCACACACACACACACAGAGCCACACTCCCCCTCCACACATCCCACAAACTCCATACCCACACACACATCCCCACAAACTCTCAGTACCCACCCAAACACATCCACACACAGCCCCACACCCTTCTTCACACTCCACATACACACACATTGACACACACAGCCCCACAAACCCCATGCCCACCCACCCATTACCCCCACACCCTTTCACACCCCTCCACACCCCCCGCAATATACAGGAGTAAGACTTTATTTTGAGCTATTATGCAATCATCACTATATATGCAACACAAACACACACAAATCAGGACAAAAAATAAAATTAAAATATTTTATTGTCAATGTTTGATTTTTAGTACATAATTTGTTTTGGTTTTTTTCCAATTCCAAGATGGCAAACCCCCTTCCCAAAAAGACTATTTCTGGGGGCAAGGAGAGGGACTTCCAAGGGCAAAAGTCAGGGATTATGGGGTAGGACTTCCGGTCCCAAGATGGCAACCAGGGAGCAGGGCACCTGTCAAGGGGCAGGACTACCCTAGCGGCCCTCGACACGTCACCAAAACTCATTAAGCGGCCCTCCAGCCTAAGTCATTGCCCACCCCTGGTTTAGAAAAACCTTGGCCTACAGTGTTGTATACATCCACCATACTTATCCTGCAGTTTCAAATGGAATTAGGCACCTGTAACCCTTTCCTTCAGGAATCTGTCACGAGTGATGAATGTATGATTACTGGACAACTTTCTTGAAACCAAAGTATTGTAAGCTTAAGAGAAGGTTTTTAAACAACAGATCACATGTGTATCTTACCTAATGACTTTGCTTCTCTTCTCATGGTAAATTATAATAAAATAAATTCTAAATCCCTATATATTTTGGCGTTTGACTTATTTTTTTTCTCACAGAAGATCAGAGCTCCCCCTGCCCCCTCACTCACCAGGACACGGGTCCAGCTGTGGCTGTCCCCACAGCTGCTTTGCGGCACTGAGCAGCCCTGGTCTCCACTGCTGCCTGGCTGTATTGCTGGCCACGTTCAAGCACCCCCTGCGTATCACTCACCCCTGCCCCAAGCAGCCCCTTGCAGGCTGGAGCTCTGCAACCCATGGTTTCCCACATCTTTCTTCTTTAAAGGAGAAAATCCACATTTTTCCATGGCAAACAGAAAATCCAGATCCCTGATGATTGCCTGGAAGCTCCAATAATATCATAGGTGGTATTTTTTGAGAGCACTTAGTTCATCCTGTGCTGTCACTGAAATCAATGGAAGTGTTACCATTTTAGTGTAGTTCAAGAAGAGGTAGATTGAGGAGTCATGTAAATCCCACCTAACTGTACATATGGCATAATCATATTATTTTAAAGGACCGAGTGAAAGTAAATAGATGGGAGGTAATTAGCTAATAGTATATGGTCCACTGATTCAGACTCATTATGCGTACAGGTTATATATACACTGTGTCTATAAATACATTGGCCAAATTTTTCCCTAATGTAACAACCCTGACATCAATGAAGCTGCAGAGCAGTGAACAGCTAGCACATGGAAGCAGGACAGAAAGACATAGGAATGCACAGAAAGAATGTGAACCAAGGATCACGTTCAAGACTCAAGGCAAAACTGCTGTTGGCATTTAAAAAACAAACCAAGGGCTGATATGTTGCAAATTGCTGCTGGAACGCAAAAGCAGGCAGATTTCAGCCCAGGAGACTGCAGCATGAGCTCCAAATGCCGTTTTGATTTAGTGGGATTGAAAGCAAAGGAGAGGGGCTTACTATTTAATGGAAATTTAAAAACATATTTTAAGCAGTAAATGAGAATCTTTTGTGGTGAGTTAAGTCAGAGTTTTTTTCCTCCCCACCAGGGTAGATACAGAGAGAAGAGGTCAAGAACTTCTGCACCAGTTTTCATGTGCAGTACTCCATAAATTTAGTAGTCCTGCACAATAATCAATGTATTTTCAGCGTACAGAACTGTACTCTTTGAATCTTTGCTCCTTGCCCTAAATAAGCAAAGCACCATCAAAATTACCAGTATACAGCTCTGCACCACTTGAATCTCCTCATTTGCTTTAACATTTCATTGGCAACCTCAGTCCAGGAGCTCCAAGTATTCCATGCATTTGGGTACATTAAGGCTTCTGACAGGCTATGAGGTTGGGAGAATATCATATATTCAAGCCCAGGCTTGAAGCCCAGAAATTTTACAAACCTAGGGTGTTAGGTCTGCATTGTGTCATGGTTGACAGTAGTTTTATGTAGAGTTTAGATTATGGTTTGTATGAGATGGTTTGGATAGGGATGATCCAGCCTCAGGCAGGGGTTTGGAAGAGATACCGCCTGGAGGTCCTTTCCAGCCTGATTTCTCTGACTCTACAGGCAGTGATGCACACACAGGATCACTGAAGCACAGTGCTGTCCAAACACGACCTCTACAGAGGTAGAGGGAAACTGCAGTCTTGAATAGTTAGTGCTGGTCCAAGAAAGACTCACAGTAAATTGCCTTGCAGAGTCTGTCCACATACCCGTTTTGCTGCTGGAAGTGTGTATAGGAACTGTAGAGTCGGGGAGATGAGGTTTAATAGAGTACCATAATAGTATGTGAGCAAATTGAACAAAATCATGTACAAGGGCTTCAGAAGAGAGGAAAAAATAAGTGGTGGTGGTAGCGGTGGCAGTCCCTCAGTATGAAGATTTTAGTCTTCCAGTAAAAAGGGACATTATTGGTGAGTCTGTAAATGTCTGAGGAGGTTGATTTGAGATCCTCATGTTAAAGTACAAACGTGGCAAATAGTTCTGGGAGGAAGAAGT
>NW_005842242.1:999812-1001113 GCF_000455745.1 Alligator sinensis | reverse complement strand
CTCTCTCCCTTGCTCTCTCTTGTCTATCTGCCTCCATAGTGAGGTGAGTTTGCTCAAAACGATCAGTGGCGTTGTAATATACAGCAAGGCACTGGGGACAATTCAGTGCTTGAGTCTACCAGGTATTGATGTTAATATTTCTTCAGATTGACCTTCCAGGTGTCCTTGAATCTCTTCTTTTGCCCACCTCTTGAACAATGACCATTGGTGAGTTAGGAGTATAGAACCTGTTTTCGGAGGTGATTGTCAGGCATATTTATGACATGTCCCATCCAATGGATCTGGTGCTGTATAAATATAGCTTTGATTTTGGTGATGTTTGCTTGATCCAGAATGGTGGCCTTCATTCTCTTGTCCATCCAAATAATATGGAGGAATTTCCAAAGACATAACTAATGTTAATTTTCCCAAGATTTTTGGTGTTTCAAAAATGTTGTCCAAGTTTCATACACATACAACAGGGTAGGGAGGGCAACAGCATAGTAGACAATTTTAGTTTGGATCCTGATGCCATAATCATCAAAGACGTGATTTCGGACATGTACAAAGGCAATACTGATAGAATTTCTCCTGCATTGAATATTGCTGTCTATGTTTACTTTTTGGGAAAGGTGGCTACTTAGGTAGGGAAAATACTCAACATTCACCAAGGATTGCCCTCTAATAGTAATATGTGACACAGCAGCTGGTTGGGTTGGGCTAGGTTGGTAAAGAATCTTGGTTTTCATGAAGTTGGCAGTAAGTCCAAGCATTTCCATGATTTGAAGAAGCAATCAAGATTGACCTGATACTGTTCAATTGAGTGGCGCACACAACTCAATCATCAGCGTACTGAAGATCAGTAATGGAAGTGTTGGTTATCTCGCATTTGGAATATGAACTGTTGATGTTAAAGAGATTCCCATCAATGCAATACTGGATGCTGGCTCTAGAAAAAAATAAGCACTTTTAGGTGAAACTTTTGATGATATTTTGAATCCACATGTGCTACCTATTGAAAAGGATAATTAAAATGGAAATACTGAACTATAACACTTACATGGTAATGTTATGAAGTCACATCCTGCTTTATAAAATATGTAACATTTCTATGCAACATGTTTTATTTTAGATTTGTCATACTAAGTAAAGTAAACTGCCTGTAAAACATATGCAACGTCTCACTAATATCCAGGGCAGCAAAGGTTTGCTTTGATTTACTGTAAGTAAGTTCATCACTGGTGTACTGTTCCTGTGATATTTATCCTTTCTGAATTTCATGGATCAGGATTGCTCATCTTGGTTCATAGGTTGATGGACAT
>NW_005842242.1:992443-999802 GCF_000455745.1 Alligator sinensis | reverse complement strand
TTCAGCAGGTGTTTCCCCCCTGCCATTACCTCTATCTTTCCTTGATAGATGCTGCTTGTATTTCGACTACAAGTTATTTAACTGTCAAATGCCGAGTTTTTTTAAATGTTCATCTATATTGCCTGTGTAAATGCTGCATTTTGACATGCACAGAACAGCTTTACAAAACTACACTAATAACTTATTATTTAATATTAATGTTTTCAGAAGTAGCAAGCAGCTGGCAAGAATAGGCCATTTTGCACTAGGTGGAGTCCAGATTTATAGTAAATTAGAGTCCTTGAAGCAAAGAACTGACAATCTAAAGCTCTGAGCTGGAAAAGACCTACTTGCATATTTAACTTTTTTACTTGCTGTGAGTTTTTGCATTGACCTCCATGAGACAGCTTGTTGTATACAGAGTCCAGCATGCTTGTAATTGCTATGATTGGAGCTTAAATGATAGACATAATAGGTTCATGAGACTGGGTGAAGAGTGGTATAAAGGGGGAACAAAAATAATGAGATTTGCATAGCTCTGTGCTACTAATGTTACCGATTCACCTTAGACCAGTGGATCTGCCCTACAGATTAGGAAATTTCGTGGCAAGGGAGTGGTGGCTACCCCTCCACACTGCCAAATGTCAAGCCCCACACAGCCTTTGCTGAGTGGCAGGGCCAGGCTGGGCCATTGCTGTGAAGCCTTTGCCGGGCAGGCAGACCAGACCCCCATTGAACTCAATCCATATGCCAGATTGGGCCCCAACTGTATCTGCCCTGCACACCGGGTCAGGCCCACCAATTTAGATCTGGCCCCCAGATGTGACTGGCACTGCCTATCTGGTCCACAGGTGGAAAGATTGGTCATCAGTTCTTTAGACTCACTGCAGATCAGCAAATCCTGAGGTCTTACTCAATTGTTGCTCAAGAGGTCTTACTCAGTCTTACTCAATTTTGCTTAAGTCAACATGCATTTGTGTAAGTGCTGATTAGCAGCTTCAGATTTCAAATATTGTGAAGTGTTGGTGAACACACAAGCTCAATGTTAAGAACAATCCACCCTACTAGTGTACTACAAAATGTACTTTATTTATTTCACAGCTTGTGTGCCTGCCAGGATTCGAACACCAGTTCTTGCGCTGCCCTAGCACGAGCACCTGGTGGTGAGTGCCAAGGGGACTTGTGTGACCCCTGGGGGGGACTCCGATCACCTCTGAGGAGGCCCCTAAACTTTCCTGCCATGACTTTGATTGTAATTTCAGTGGGGGTTT
This sequence comes from Alligator sinensis, assembly GCF_000455745.1. Classification (NCBI taxonomy): domain Eukaryota; kingdom Metazoa; phylum Chordata; order Crocodylia; family Alligatoridae; genus Alligator; species Alligator sinensis. The sequence continues at coordinate 998,552 of NW_005842242.1, read as the reverse complement.
CCTCTTCTGTTGGTCCCTCAGGATCAGTCGCTCTTCCCGACGGATGTCCATGGGGTTCCACCTCCCTTACATCCCTTCCTTATGCCAACCCCAGTGTGGGGTTCTTCTTCTGCCACCCAGGGTGTCTGGCCCCGAACGTACCTTGCTTCTTTGTCCGGGCGCCACTTGTTGCCAACGCAGAGAGCTTCTGCAATCTCTATTGCTGATCTCTGATCCGAGCATCTTCTCCCTACACATTGCTATCTGCAGATGGCTTGGAGATCCTCAGCAGCCTCCGCTGCTGCTCTCTGCTTAATATCTATGAGCCTGGGTGGCTCACTGCTGTCCCGGAGAGTCCCTACAGCCTCTGCCGCTACTATCCACTTCTGGGGGTCATCTTTCCACCGGCGTTTGCCGCCAGCATGGAGAGCCTCCACCGCTTTCCCTGCTCCCTTGCCTTCACCCTGGTCGGCCTCTTTTATCTTCACTGGCAGGTGATTGCCTCTGACGTCACCTGCCGGTCCCAGCTGTATATAGGCGCAGCTCGTGAACCGCGTGGGCTCCATCTTTGTTCCCTCGTCATCTGCCTTCCTGTATATGGTAAGTGATTCCCTTTGTAATCCTTTTCTTTAATCTGTGTAACTTCCATCCCAGGGTCCCTTGAAGGAGGGGTCTCTAGCCCCCCTCCATGGTAGTGCCCCTGGGACAGCATGCTAAGAAATGGATTTTAGAAGATGTAGTAAGAACAATGGCAGTTTATACATGTGCTCAGAGGTGGGGGAAGGGGAGGGGTTAATTAGAGCGGCTCCCAAGCAGCCAATCTAATTAAAACACTCACCATCACATGTATTAAGCCCCTGCATACTTAAAGATGGCCACAGGATGCTTCATCTAAATTTCATTCAATGAGATTTAGTTAAAGCGCCCCACAGCACTTTTAAAACATGCAGGGGCTTAATACATGTGACGCAGTTGTAGCCACAGCTTTGTAATTAGAACATGGAGCATGGAGCAGACTCAATTAATCAAGCTCCGATTAATTGTCTACTCTATTCATTCTAATTAGAATGCCAATGAGCATGTGTATAGGCAGCAAATGATTCTTAGTAGTGCAATACCTCATGTTCTAACTATTCTCTTAAACTGGGTGGCCGTGCTGGGGTTTTGGAGAGGACTCTGTTGATGCTCAAAGGGAAAGCTGGGGACAGCCTACTCTAACCTGATACTGAATTTTAGTGAATCTTTCCACAGGATTCACTGGGTCTGAATCAGGCCCTGAACACCACTGCCCCGCTTGGCAATTCAAACAAGGAGAGGTAGCAAATGAATAAAACAATAATTGCCCAAGTGCATACAATTTTTGCAACCTGTGTGATGTTCCAGACTAGCTACCACCTCATTTCTCATCAGACCTTATGTCAGGACCCAGTACTGAACTCCCAACCAAAAGGGTGAGAGACCAAGCAATAGCCAGGCCCTCCACCAAACCATAGCTCATGGGGATACATAGAGAATCCAGGAAAAGGGCTTCCTACTGCTGGCCCAATTGTTCCAGGCCTCCCAGCTGGTGATTGGATCCTCCCACCTATGTAAGGCTTTCTGTTTCCTGTGGGAATTGTTTGAACAACAAGGCTCTTGTGTCCTTGGACTGTCCTGTTGACTCTCTGCTCCTGATTCCAGATCTGAGCACCCATTTCTGACTCTGCCTGGACTTTGACCTTTGCCTCTGCCTAGCAACTTGGACTACTTGGAACCCAGCTCTCCCAGGTACCAGACCCAGCTTCTCCCTTACCTTGCATGTCATTTCAGCTTTGTTTCAGATCAACTGTCTGGCTTTGACCTGGCTATCCCTCGAACCTCTGGGTATTGGCTCATATTAGCCACAAGACAGACCACCCACACTTCGGTGTGTGACACCTTATTAGTGCTACACTCGGACAGTTCTACTCCTCTGGCTCTCAACATACCCTAAGAGGCTTGCCAGTTCCTTCAGTTGCCCCGCAAGTAACTTTGAACCTTGTGCAGCTGGATTGGTCATACCATCCACATTACCATCCTTGCACCCATATAGAGCATAAGGGGGTTAAATATACATTCTCTGCATCCCTGACTGAGCAGAGAGGAATGGGCCTAGAGTATAGGCGGTGGACCTCACCTTCCCCCCAGAAGATCTGCCATTACAACCTGGAGGTTATTCCAACACAAATCTCTCCCTGGATGCTGTAGCTCTGTGCTCCCCCTGCCACAATGAGGATTATAAATGCATCACGTAGAGTTGAAAACAAGAAGGAAATCAAAGATAAATCCAGTTTCCCCTCTGAGTTTCATTTATAAACATTTCCTTCCCCTGCAGTGTTTAGGACAAATGCCTGGTGGTAGAAACAATTTTCCCTGGATTTATTTTTAAAAGTCTTGTTGATCTCCAGCAAGCCTAATGGGTGTGCATTCATTTGATAATATCTGCTCCTGCTGTGGCAAATGTCACTGGCATGTCATGAAAAATGCCCCCGTTCTCTTATTTGATAGGAGAAAGTATCAGTTGCATCTTGCCAGTCATATGAAACCTGGTGATGTATATTAACTTACAAGTAAAGCTGGCTTTTACCCAAATCCACACTTGTGGAGGAAAAAAATGCCTGTGCATTCCCTTTATGGCAGAAATGAAAACCAAGATCAATGACTTACTCTTTTCAGGTCATATGTGCAAGGTAAAACTATTCTTTCACTTGGTGATAATGTCAAGTACTAAGAAATATACATCTAGCTAGGTCATGGTCAGTTCATGGAGGAAAAAACATTTTAGAATAAATTTCCTGCATTTATTTTGTTTTAAAAAGGTACAACAATTGCCATCTCTGCTAAAAATAAATAAATAAATGTAATAAGGAGGAAAAATTATGATCTGCTTTTACCACTGAGATTGCTCTACACTTGACTACCAAAATGCACTGGCCCTTTGGTGAAGTCAAATTATGTCAGCCTACCTGACACACTGATTTGCATGTTGCCAGCTGTGTTTTGTGGTTTGGCCCTATATGTTTCCTAATATTTACAGTACAAGCATAAAAATGAAAAATTCCTATACCAGGTATTGAGACATTGGAAACCACAGGATCCTGTATTCATGGGGTGACTTTAGCTGCTCAGACATCTATTGGTGATAAGTACAACTAAATAAAAAATATACTCATATTACCCAGAAGAGAACTTCCTGAACCAAAATGTTGAGAAGCCATCCTGAATATTAGATCATTATAGATGGGCCTAAACAAAAGCCATATAGATTCAGATATGAATTAGAAATTTGAGTATTGCCCCATCTCTTCAGCTGCTTGGTAATTGCAAAGAATTGATAGAAAATGTAAGCGGAATATCCCTCGATGACATTTTGCCTTCTTGTGCAATCATTGTCAACCTCTTCTCTCACCCACCATGCCTTGATGTTATAATAATAAGAAAGGAGGGAGGGAGGATGTTATCAATAACCAATAATGTTGCTCTAGGTCAATTATACTCTTCACAGAGCTCCTCTATTCCCTACACCCTGTCCCATTCCACACCTTATCAGTATCAGGGTTCCGGCTTTCTCAGCTGGGCCCCACTCTCAGCTTCGGAGCTCTGGCTCCTTCGGCTGGCTTTCTTTTCCTGCCCCAGCAGGCAAAATGATTTTTTTCTTTATTACCTGTATCCATGGCCTGGCTCTGATTTCCTGGTCATGGAGCCCTAGTCGCTCTCTTCAGCTCGCTGGCTCCTTGAGTTCCAGAGGTTTGGTGCCAGCTCTGGCTCCTGTGCTGTTTCCACACAGCCTGCATGGTTCGTGCTGTTCCCATGCATTCCCCTTACTGAGAGACTTCCAGTCTGCCTGATGTGTCACTTTGATTTCCAGCAGAATACTCAGGGCCAACAGAGACCAGCTCCCATCACCCAGGGGTGGGTTTTAACCCAGCAGGCCTCTTCCACTTCTGCTGGCCCCAGGGGAATGTATTGCCAGAGCTCACCTATGCTTGCCACAATGCTTTTCACTCCCAGTTAGTCTGCAGTCCAGCAGGCATGCCCAGACCATAACAGGCTGGTGCCCTATTACAGAAAAGAGAATAACAGAAGAGGGTAATGCCAGCAACCATGAAGTATTTCAGTTCAACACACAGATATGTTGATCCATCTATCTATCTAGTTGAACAGCTGAATTCCAGCTGTTGAATTCAGTAGAACTTTTTGGTTCAGTTCATCCAATCAGGGCTGCCTATACATGTGCTTGGAGGTGGTGTGGGGGGCTCATTTTAATTAGAGTGGTTCCCAGGCAACTACTTGAGTCAAAACACTGCACTGTCATGTGTATTAAGCCCCCATGCATTTATAAATGGCTGCAGGTTTTACTAAAGTAAACTAAAACATGTTTTATTACAGGGGAACAGGAGATAAATGCACAATCTTAGAGAAAACCGTAAATATTAATCATTAATTGAAACCCAAACAGTTAATAGTCTTGGTCACCTAGAGCAGGGATTCTCAACCGGTGGGTCGCAACCCAAAAATGGGTTGCACGAATATATGAAAGGGTCATGAATAACTTAAAAAATGGATCAGCAAACTTTTAAGATGGAGAAAAACATAGGAAACTGGCTTTTTCCTTGCAGGCTGTCAGAGTTCCAGCCTGCAAGGGGCTGCTTGGGCCCCCCCTGCCCCACACACTCACAACTACCCCGTACACTGAGGTAAGACCCAGGCCCACAAAGATGAGTAGCCCTCAAACTTCTGAACATTGCATACTAATTAGAGTACGCAAAGAAGGAATACAGATTTACCATAGGAAAGCTTAAGCGGAGCTAAACCTACATAATAGGCACATCTACATATGATGCTACGTCTCCATAGCAATGCGCTATGGTGATGTAGCATCCGCGGGTGTCTACATGTGCTCCCCCAGTATAGAGCGCCACTACAGCAAAGTAGCTGCTAAAAATAACTGTGCATTGCATGTACGGTGCAGTACAGGCTGTTACTGTGCCATATTTAGTACTTCCAAAAGGAAGTACAAAATCACAGTGCAGAAACAACGCTGCCATAGTGACTCATGTAGATGCACCCAATATGAACAGGGTTACACCAAGGAAATGCAAAGCACAAAAATGCACACAACTAAGAATTGCAAGAATTATCTCAACCATCCTCAGAATCCTTCTCCTTATCATTACACATTGCAATGGTTGATATTTCAGTAGTAATTTGCCCAGATCCACATCTGACAGTCAGTAAGCTCTCTGAAATAGGAGTAGATAGAGCTACAAAGACTCCTGTGGGCCAAAAAGCCCTGACAGAGAACACCATGCAGGATGCCAAGGTGCACTCCTGCCCAGATGTAAAGTGGGACTGTTCTACTTTGCCTGTCCATCAATGCTTGTATCCAGCCTCATTCTGATGATGGATCTCCAATCAAGCTCGTGCTTTCTGAGTTTTTTTACAGACAGCGCAATATGTCATAGACTTTACAGACAAGAGTGTTTAGCATTTTTTAATGGCTGTCTATAAATTTACAGACAAGTGGCAACCCTATATGTAGCACATTAAAAATCAAGGTCCTATACAGAAATAGCAGCAACCACTGTCCCCCTCAGAGAGTGAAGTTGTAGCTTTGAGGCTTCCTGAGATAGGAGAATCTATCTCCCAAGCAACCTGATAAGAGTATGAATACTGAAGACTGTTACTATATCTACCTACAAGATGCAAAGGAATGCTTTACTAAATTATATAGGTTCATGTCTAGACTTGGTCTTTCTGAACATTTCTTAAAGTAAACATACTTATCCTGTGTTAAGTGGACCAAGGAAATAGAATAAATGTCATGACAATGTTATACAAAATATGTAAAGATACTCCTTTTATTCTGGCTCTCAATCCTTTTCAGACCCAAGACACTCATTGGAAAATGCCTGCTCTTGGTTTTGTTACAAAGAACTCAGAAATATTCTTATTCTGAAATAAGAATGTCAACACAGGGTATTAATTAGGAATACATGTTCCATTTTATATTCATCCCCTACCTCAAGCTAAAATTACTTCCTTGTGTAGAAAAGCCCTAGGTGTAGAATAAGAACCTCTATGTGGAAAGGAATTTTGGAGCCTTTCCCAG
>NW_005842242.1:953834-992433 GCF_000455745.1 Alligator sinensis | reverse complement strand
TTCCCTATGTAGGCAAGCTATATGCAGATTTAGGCCATATCTACCTTTATATCCAATTTAGGCATCTAAATTCGTACAAATTTAGATTGCAAACTCTCAGAGGACTGGGACACTCCTCTCTTTCTGTGTCTGCACAGTACCAACAGCCCTGATCCATGACTGGGGTTCTTGTGCTCCATCAAGGGGTTGTCAAACACAGCTGGCCCTCAAGGCCAGATCCAGATTGGAGGGTGCTCATGAACCTACTTCTGGTGGCTGGATGAGTAATGGCGATGGTGCAGTCAGTTCAGGGAGTAGCAGGGTTAACATAGACGTTGCTCATCCCACCACTGCTGAAACAAGCTCCAATGGGGCTCCATACCCCAAAATTTGGAACCAGGCTTTGTTCCCACATGCCCTGCCCCTAAATTCCTAGCCCTCCTAAACCCTGCAGACCAGGTGCTTGACACCCCTGCTTTATCACCGTCCAAATAACGAATAGTAATGTCTAAAATGAATGGTTAAGATTCCTCTCTTTTCTCACCATTAAGTTTGAAATCTGGATCCTTTAAGGAGGAAATCATACCATACTACTGTCCGGTTGATTGCTTTTTTGTTCAAACTGCCAAAACAGTAGTTGAAGGAAATGCAGTACCTATAACTTATCTACTATTTGGAAACCTTTGGCTCAGGGTTCACAAATTCCTGCTTTGAAAAGTCTTTCAGATTGAATTGGCTATGAACACTATCACATGGCTTGCAATTTGGCTTGGGGACAAACAGCGGTGTATCAATTTGGAGGGAAGTGTCTGCTGGCATACTTTAGGGAGTCATGTCAAGCCTCATTTTATTTAATGACCTGGAAGATGGCGTAAACAGCAGATTAACGAAAGGTTATTCCAAATTAGGAAGAGTTGCAATCACAAGTGTGGAGAGAAAAGTAATAAAAACAGACCTGTAGAAGGTGATAATAAATAACAGAATGAAATTCAACCTGCAATAATATGTGTTAAAACATATGGGAAAATTTAATCCAATACACAGCTAATTGATGGGAGAAAGAGGCTTTAAAAGCACTAATACTAAAAGCACTAACTAACTAATCTGTTAACAGAGGATGACAAACTGGTCTTGTTCTTCCAAACTGAAGTGAAAACAAATAGTATAGGTCTATTTTTGTGCTTTGTGACTGAATAAACTCCAGCACAATTTGAGCCAGAGTAAACTAATGTGGACATCATTGTCTACACGTGCATTTAAGCACAGTAATTTTCTCTGGCATTGGATAGTACTTGTGTCTAACGGGACTCTCTGACAGCACAGTAAATTAGTGTAGACAGTGATGTTTTACTGCACAGTAAATTAGTCTAATGTGCAGTAAATCGCATGCTTAGATGTGCACAGTATGTGGCTGCATCAAATCTTATAGCAGGAAGTTGTTTCTGCACTAGGGTATACTTGAATGTAGAATATTGCATTTATAACTGGAATTTTCAAAAGGTTCAGGATTTGCAAAAGCCAAGGATGAATCCAGAAGGGGTGTAGTGGAACAGCTGCATTCTCCTTTCAGACTGAAGCAAGCTATAGGGACTTTTTTAAGTCCCTAAAGCAGATGAAACACCCGCTACCCCTGTACCTTCCGCTTTGTCCTCAGAGGCATGTCCCCTCCCATCCTGTACCCGCTTCTGCCTGCCACTGCTGCTTTCCCCACTGTCCTGTGGGCAGGGGAAATGCTAGAGCTACTTCTCCCTGCACAGACCAGGCAGCACAGGAGCTGGACTCAAGACAGGGCCAGTTTCAGCAGCACAGTGGGAGAGTAGTTTCCCCCTCCCTGCCCAGTCCCCCAGGAGCATGTGCAGGCAAGATGAACCCCCCCACCCTACCCATCCCCACTGCTGCAGTCCAGTCCTCATGCCCAGCCCCCGTGCAGCCCCACTGGTGTGGGCAGAAATGGCTTGGGAGCTTTACCCTTCCTGTGGGACAGTGGGGAAAGCAGCAGCAGGTGGAGGAAGGGTGGAAAGGAAGGGAAGGGGAAGGAAGGAATACTGCATCCAATTCTGGGCTCTGCAATTCAGAAAGGATGTGAAGAAGCTTGAGAAAGTCCAGAGGAGAGCCACACATATGACTGGAGGACAAGAGAGCAGGCTTTATGAGGAGAGGCTGAGGGACATGAGACTGTTCAGCCTGGAAAAGTGCAGACTCAGGGGGGGCCTGGTGGCAGCCTATAAGTACATAAGGGGTGTACATCAGGATCTAGGGGGATATCTGTTCACCACGGCACCCCAAGGGAAGACAAGGCCCAACAGTCACAAACTCCTGGAAGACCATTTTAGGCTGGACATAAGGAAAAACGTCCTTATTGTCTGAGTCCCCAAGGCCTGGAATAAAGTCCCCCCAGAGGTGGTACAAGCACCTACTCTGGACACGTTCAGGAAACACTTGGATGCCTATCTTGCTAGGATTATTTGACCCCAGCTGACTTCCTGCCCCTGGGGCAGGGGGCTGGACTGGATGATCTTCCGAGGTCCCTTCCAGCCCTGATGTCTGTGAAATCTATGGAGTCCCCGGAGGCGCCTGTGCTGCTGCCAGAAGTGTAGGAGCAGGGGGTGAAGCCACCCCTCTCTTGTGGGGTGTTGCTCCACCCCTCCCTTTGGGAAATCCTGGATGTGCCCCCGACCAAAGCCTTTTCCCATTGACAGCTCTGAGAATTCGCCGTTGATTGCAATGAGAGCAGACTTAGGCCATGGCAGAGAGCTTTTTTAAAAAGCAACTTTAATATCAGAAACATACTGATGTGCTTGCTTGGCTTCAGAGACAGATGGATGGGCACGGTGGTTTAGGAGTTAGAGGGATTCATTTAGAAGAAGTTATTATAATATTTTATGACACCTCTTTTGTCTGATGGGATACTAGGGCTGATGGCTCCCTGCATGCTTAACCACCAAAGGAAGAGAAAGTCCATAAATGCCCACGGACTGAAAGTACAGTAGTAAATATAGAATGAAAGGGGACCTAGGGAAAGCTAGATGGAAGGTAAGGAAGAGTTTTGTAATATTTTCCAAAGGGAAGTGGTGAGTTCTTCATTCATTTTAAACTGCACTGGACAAAGGGCATATACTTCCATTGTACAGAACTTTCTTGTATTGACAGGGGATGGATAAAACATCCTGAGTAGGTATTTTTACATGTCTAACTTCAATTATTCTATGAAAATTAATTGGAAGCTTCTTTGGGATCAGGCGTTAGAAGTTACTTTGTGTTGGAGAATGAATAGAAGAGGCAATTATTTTTTCCCCTCAGAAGCAGAGGAGCCATTTGTCATATTTTCTCATATCTTTTGGAGAGTTTATAATTATCTTAAACTGCTATTCTCTAAATTAATGTCGTTACTTGGTCATGACAGTGGCATAAGAGGATACTAGCAGTTATATTTCTTTTACCAGCAAGATTGGCAGTACGTAAATGCCTTAATCATTAGGAGACAGGAGTGTAACTGTAATTTAGAGGAAATGTGATTGCTTATAAAGCTGCTGTTTGTGTAGAGTAGTAGATTGGTGGCCTCATAATACTTTACTAAAGTGACTGGAAAGTTTGGACCTGCCATCCATCCGTTGAATAATCTTTGAAAGTGACCTTACCCCTCATGATAACTAATGACTAGTCATTTCATCGACACATTTCATCAAGATGCAGATAGAGAGAAGCCAAATTCAATTGTTTAATTCAGCTTTCTGATGGACACCGATAAATATGGGATTTCAGATTTCTCTGTGAGCTGCACCATGCTTCTAGAAACTTTTCAAAGTTGACTGTCAGTAGTGCTTTACGATGTGGGAAGTCTCTGCAAAAAGACGGTGATCTTTTTTACAGAACCTGAATGGCGTAGGGCTATCACAAGGATTGCTTTCAAAAATACCTAATATATCAGTTTGAAGACTGTGAAATGATTTCTTGAATTCCCTTAAGAATTAAGGAAATAGATTCACACTGGATAAATACTATTCCAGCTGAGTCCCAGGTATCTTGTTTCTGGCATGTCTACATTTTGTATAGGCAGGCATGGTTCTTTACACATTTTGTATAGTTATTTGATACTACCACAGTCCCTGTACTTATTATATAAACCAGATCATTGTTTAATTTGTATCAACACGATTACTACTATACCTGGATACTAATCTAGCCTGCAAAATATTCATTCATATTCTAAATGAATAACTACAGCAGTCTATAAATGTGAAGTTTAGCATATGTGCGGACTGTAACATTTAATATCAGCATGACGATATTAGAAATGGTAAAAAGTGATTTAGAAAAGAACATTATTCAGTGACATTTTGAATTTTCAAACTTTTTTGCCCCAGTTCAAATTACATAAATCTGAGCAGAATGCTAACGCGCTCAATGCGGTGGAGTTACAGCAGAAATACACCATGTAACCGAGATTAGAGTTTTGTTCCAGACCTTCAGTTTAGAAAGAAAACCATGTAGCAATTCAACAAGCTTTCAAAAATGCTAAACCCAAATCAAATAACTCTTGAAAAAGGCTTTAAAATCATAAGATTTGCCAAAAATAAAAATAAAAAAAGTATATGCCTAGTGATTTCAGTGCTTAGGTTACACATGCATTACATTTCCTTTTTTTTGTTTTGCTAGTCCTTGAAAGTAGAGTCAATATTCTTCTCTACTCACATTCATTTTGCAGTTGGAGTTTTAAGCAAAACACTATATCGTACGAAATTGAGGATAACGTCATGAGAGCTAGCAACACTGAAGGCTGAAAGTTGGCCACCGTGCTTCCCAGCTATCCACACCTAGGTAGCACCTATAATTCTCCCTACTTCCTAGGCTGACACATGTTCTTCCTAATGATGCCCGGATAGCGAGCCTAAACGCTGGATTTAACTAAGCAATCACAAAAAGAGGACTGGGTGCACAGCTTATACACTTCCAAAAAAAAATAAATAACTCAGTTAATTTACGTGTTTCTTTAAAAGTAAGTCTGCTGATGAAAATAGCTGTGAGATTCCCATGCTCAGATGCCAGAGAAAGTTCCCCCAGGATCCTTTAGCATATAATTCATTTGTTCTGATTCTGGGTTTACAGCTTGCTAAACTTTTTTTGTGTTCTGAATGCAGCAAGAGAATGGATTTATCAGAAATAATTAACGTTTTTGTGGCAAACACTGATTGCTTCAGCACCACATCTCAGCTTTGCTGTATATAATTGCAAATCATTTCCTAGAGGTGTCATGCAAAAGGAGAATATGCCTTTTTTGAGTCGTGGAGTCTCCGCAGAATGTAAGATTAATGCTTGTGTAGTACAAGGATACATGTTAAAACTCACTCCCTGCTTTTTTCCTCCTTACTAACCTTGTTGATGTCATGAATATCAATTCCCATCTTTTTTTTTCCGACAATTTAACACTCCATTTAGTCATCCTTGGTAATGCAAATCATATCAATTCTGCTGCCAGGCTACAAGGTGATCTGCATTGTATATCTTTGTAGATGCTAGATCAGTTTTTCTGCCTTCTGTTTTCTTAGTTCCCTTGTTTTTAGTTTGTGCTTTTTCATTCGGGTGTCGTTGGGCTTCTTTTTAATGATGAGCTACAGTCCAGTATTTCTGGAATTTGCTATCATGGCAGGGGCTTTAACTACCAATAAACACAATTCTTTGTTCCCCAATCTTTCTGTCTTTTTGTCTTTTAGCTCATTTATATTTTTCATCTGATTTCAGAAAACCCACTGGGATCCAGCAACTGCATAACATACACTATAGATTATTACCTCGTTTTTGCAAGAAGCAATACAGCTGGCCTCGTACTGAAATTTTTGCTAGGTCTTTTTAGGATGTCAGTCCTGTGTGTCAAAGAGTATCAATTATCCGGACACCCAGACCTCTGCAATGTCTCAAAGCCACCTCTTCTTCCCCATCTCTGTAAGAACAACCATTTTCAGGTCACAAATAGCAGAGCCCCCGTATTGCTCAGGATTTCTCTCGTTTCTCAGGTTGCTATCAGGGCCCATATCTGCAGGCATTATGGCACCCACATTATGTTGCATTCAGTGACACTATATATCTTTTTAGCACAAAGCAGCCTCCTTATTAACTAGTATGAGCTGAACGCTTTTCAAATAGAAATTGATGGAAAGATTAGAGAAGCAATGTGGATTTTTTTTTTAAATTGTATGCTTAACCATAGGCTACGGTTCATGCTGATAACATTAATTGCAGGTAGATTTTGGTGTGCGCACAGTACATGCCTCCAGGTTTGTCCTGCCTATTAAAGGCTACTGAGGCACATAATATGTTAATGTGGGAAATTCAATATGGAATTCACATATTGTATTACATTGCTGGCTATCAAGATCTGTTAATTCGATGATCACTATTGTTTAAAGCCCGTAAGGTTCTTTTTAGACCTTCACGGAACTGGCAAATTAGCTTGTGATGGTTATTTTGCCCATATGTCTTGTTTTTTTTTGTTTTCCCTCTCTCTTCCCCTCCCCAAGCCAGTCTTCATAAAGCAGCTGTCACTGTAGGAAAATATTCTCACTTAATGAAGCAGCAGGTTCTGGTGTTAGAGCACCAGAGAGAGTGTCGGACAACTAGGTTTTATTCCCAGCTCTGTTTCTGCCAGTCCGCATAAGTTAAAGACTGTGATTTCCAGCTTTCCCCAGCCATAAACTGGACATAACGCTCTTTACCCAAACTTACAGGGGCTCAGTCCAGCGTGCTGATGAGTGCCCTCAGCTCCTGTTAACATTTGTGGGTAGAATTATATAAATTAGAGCTGGAAGGGATCCCAGGAGTTTGTCTAGTCCAGGGGTGGGCAAAATGCAGCCCGCAGGCCAGATGCGCCCCGCCGGGCCATTTTGTCCAGCCTGCCGGGCCCCTAGAAAATTTAGATAATATTTATCTGCCCCTGGCTGCCTGTCATGCAGTCCTTGATGGCTTGCCAAAACTCAGTAAGTGGCCCTCCGCCCAAAATAATTGCCCGCCCCTGATCTAGTCCAACCCACTGCTCAAAGCAGGACCATTCCCAATTAGATCGCCCCAGCCAGGGCTTTGTCAACTTGGGCCTTAAAAACCTCCAAGGATGGAGATTCCCCACCTCGCTAAGTAACCTGTTGCAGTGCTTTACTACCCTCCTAATGAGAACATTTTTCCTAATATCTAACCTAAACTTCCCTTGCTGCAACCTGACCCCACTGCTCCTTGATCTGTCATCTGCCACCACTGGTAACGGTCCAGCTCCATCCGCTTTAGAAACACCCTGCGGGTAGTTAAAGGCTGCTATCAAATTTATCTCCCCCCCCACCCCGCCACTGCTCCCTGAGTCTTCTCTTCTACCGACTGGGTACCGAGGTTTCTCAGAACAAAACAAGTGTCACTCAGTACCTCCAGGGATCAGATCCCTTAATGGCTTGCGAGATTGTTGGATGAAAAGCAATGAGTGCAAAGTATTGTTTATTCTGAGCAGAACGGGGATAAGCAAGGCCTGGGCTGCACTAGGGGATTTGCCATGTTGACAGCTATCAGTACCCAGCCAGCAGCACAGCCACGTATAAATCCAGACTTGCTAAGGTATGACAGTGCCTGTACAAAGTAGCAAAACAACCTTAATCCTGCCTCGTAGCATTGCCTTGTAATAACTATCCAATTATGTGAGCTGTATTGTTCTCCTCGTGATCTCCGATTACATAACTCTGATTTTAAAAGACACGTTCGCTCTCCCCCTTCCCCCCCACCTCCTTTAATTTTTTTCTCATGGGATTACAGGTTGAATCTCTGCTTTCAATGCAAAACTCAATTCAGGCATGACGCTGTGGCTTGCATCTTTATAGGGTATATTTGATCAAACTGCACGGGAGATAGAAAAAAGCAATATGCAAACAACTGTATTTTTCCCATTGTGTAGGTCTAGGTACCCAGAGAACCAGCGTCCTGCATGAATTCCAAACACTGCCTGTGCCCTCAGGCAGGATATAGATTTTTTCTTCTTCTAGAAGAGATTATCTATTTTATTTGATTTTGGGGGTCTCATATCCCACTGTAGTCTAAATAATGACACACATTTTGCTGGGTAACATTGACATTTTTAGTTAGTATGCAAGGCAGTTTGTAGTGGAGCAGAGGGTACGGTGAATGTTTATAAAAAAACATATATATCTCTGAAGGAAATTGCAGCACGTTGCAGCCCAATAATGACTTGCACATAATAAACATTCCCAATTTTCTTGCAAATATACCGTAAGTGGGTAGTAGGCTCGCTATGTTTTAAACTGAGTTTGTACCCTGGGCTATAATCCAAATTTACCCCCATTTCTGGGGTTTGTCTATTCATTTACTTTATTTTTGATTTATAACTAGTAGCTTAAAAGGGCCAGAACTGAAGCCAATGGGGAGACTCCCACTGACATAAGCAACTTTGAATCGGCATCACGGTTCCTGTCTCTTGTTTTGGAGATGTTTTTGTCCTTAGTTAGTAGTGCTATCAATTTATATTTTATATTTAACCCAACTACCTTCCTTTAGTCCATTGAGGTATGGGGGATGATCTAAAAATGCCATTTTTCTTCTTTCTCTCTTTTATGCCAAGATTGTGAAGAAAGTTAGTGCGAGAGGGTTGCAGTCCTCATTCACAAGGGTGTGGGCTGTCATTGTCCTTGTAACCCACGGTAGGCTCAGGTCTCGGCATGAGTATACCCATTCTATATTGCAGTCCTTTCCTGGATGGCAGCTTGGCAAAAGAGCTGAAGCAGAGGGCTGTGAGTGTTTGGGCCAAGGGCTGTTATTTAAGTTGTCTTGGGCTCTTCAAGTCTTGTTTCAGACTTGAGGGATAGATTGCTAAGCCATTCCCTCTGGCTGGAGCCAAAACCGTATGGAGGGTGTGATCTTTTCACAAGCAACTCCTCATTTTTCATGTTTTTACATGACAACACAGTGATCTGCTAATTAAAGGTGATTGTAAAAAGAAGGAGGTGCATTTGTATGTGTGTTTGCTGAGTAGAGTATCTACACTGGGGAAACTGGCTTTAGAGAAGAATGAAGAACCTTCAATTCATTGTACAGAATTGTTTTACAGAGGACTTCATTGCAAAGGGCAGTCTCTCTCATTGTTTTCCTTTGAAGTGAAGAAAGTTTTATGGAGACTTATACCAGGGAGCCTGCTTTTTCACAAGAAGCATCAGTTGCCTCCCTTCTTGTGCCAATTCTGCATCTGTCCTTATGGGAACCAGTACCATCGATCTGAGGAGGAGGTAGCCTGGTCAGAGCTGCAAAGGAAAATGGGAAGGGGAAAAGCCATTGTTTGCCAGGACTCAGACATGACTTAGAAGAAAGAAGGTTTTCTCTTCGATGAAGTAAAGCAGAGATTCAGATCTTGATTAATAAGTGTCATGACCCCAGCTGAAATAGTTATCTCTTGCCATTTCTGGGAATTCAATTTGAATACAGAAGTACAGCACCAGCTGTGTGGGCATGAGAGCTAATGATCAGGAGCAGGAGGGGAAGGCTCTACAGGAAATGTAGACAAAGGTGAAGGAAAAACTCATTCTCATTAACACCTTCAGGGAAGGTCTTTGACTCCTGCCAGCAAGTCTAATCCCCAAAGTTGCCTGCTAAACACTGCTGAAACTCAAGAAAAATTTGACTGAAAATTCAGTTTTCTGGTGAAGGATGACAACATTTCATGAAAATTGCTATGGCATTCTCTATGGAATTCTCCATGGTTCATTGGATCAAAAACTCGTTTTATCATCAAAAAATGTTGGCAGAAATCTGTAGCTAGTCATGGTGCTGGAAGTCTAGGCAGATGGAGGCATGCTATGGTCTCCATTTTGTATCCGAGACATTCAACTGATCACCCCAAGACTTCTAGACAAAAGAGACGACACCTGGCTCTTCATAAGTCTGTGCTCTTTGCAGTCAGTCAAGCTTTTGCAAAGGCAAGGCATTTTATTCTCACTTCTCTGCAGGCATAAATGACTGAGGAGTGGAAAACGAGGCCAGCACAAAAAATTTCAATAGAGAGAAAAAATTACCAGAGGTATTCTTTTGTAATTCCTTGTTGGCCTGGTTAAAAGGCAGTAATTATTTTAAATGTTTAATTGTAGATTTACAATCTGTATCAATGACTAATCATTCCCATTCACATTGTAAAGCTATCCTGTAGACAGTGCTTGTACACATGTCTATATGCACGTAGAGTATATGAACTGATATAAGTTCTATACATCTAGTAACATTCACTTGGGCTTCTGCTACTTCAGATGTCAAACTGCCAACCTCAAGTGTCAAAGAAAGGGAACAGCTGAAACAGAAAAAAAATCTATTGTATAGTGCTTTTTATGTTTATCAGGTGCTATTTCTTTGCCCTATGTTTTCTATATGAATTTATTGTCCATTGGCATTCAGTTAAAGTACACTTGCACTCTGGGGATCTTACAGGTGATGACACTTAAATGTAAATCCATTTACCTCTTCTCCTGTGCCAAATAGTCTGCATTGCACTGTCAAGTGCAGAAGACATCCATCATGCTCTCCTGTTCTTTAGTCTGGCATTGACTCTTTTGTGCTAAATTCCTTATATTTACTGTTTCTGAAATAAGATGCAAATTGCAGTATACAGAAATCATCCAAAGACGGTTATTTGTTCCAGGTACAGCAGGATTTAATGTGCCTGGTCAGTGCTGTGTTGATAGTTTTACATTCATTTCTTCTTTGCTGGAGGGCCTGTTCCTGAATAATGATGACGTCCCTGTATTTTAAAATGTAAGTACTGTATACGAGGTGCTGAAAGCAAAAAGGAAAAATGGTTGAGAAATACCAGGTGGGAAAGATGTTCTTATGCAGCATTTCCTTTGTAGATCAGACCCAGTGTAGTAGACAATGGAGAAAGGTGTGACAGAGGCAATCTCTATAGCAGAATTAAAAATAACATTGGGAGCATCTACACGTGCATTAACGCGCCTTTTCTAATCTGCATTAAATTTAGTACCTCCAATATGAGGCTGCCCTAATGCGCAGTAGCACATTTGCATGGTTTTTAAGTGACACTTAATGCACAGTAGACTATTCTACTGCACATCAGCATAATGTCACAGTTTTTTATGCGATGCATTAATACACCGTAAAATAGTCTACTGCGCATTAAAGCACACGTGTAGACACACCTACTGAATCTTAGTTGGGGAATTCAGTTTGTGATTTAGCAATGCACTTAAACATATATGCTTAGCTGTAAGCTTGCAAATCATCCCATTGCACCCATGGATACTTACTTTGCTCGATGGCTGACGAGTGAAATAGGCAATGCTGTCAAAGGGCTGGTTTCTTGTGGAACATCCATAATCATTTGCTACACTTTACTTTTTATCAATTAGAGAGATATTTGTTTAGCTCAGCAGTTCTTCCCTTTCCCCCCAAATGGTCTCCAGTGACTGAATCCTGGCATACTCATTTAGAGAGATCAGAGGGAGCTGGGGAGAGAGAATGCAGTGTCAAAGCTACTCCTCTTCTCATACATTTTTTTGATTCATCCAAGCGGATTTTCTGCCCCTTTTGTTGCCTCTTGTGTGCTTGTTAGTAACCAGTGCAATAGCAAGCAAACGTGTAGGGTCAGGAGGATGCGCTGAGTCAAACAATACACTGTAGATCTACGTGAAGCAGGATTCCTTTCCTACCAAGTAGCTGGTAGTGTATTGTTGTTGCTCTGTAAAATTCTGACATCCCAGAAAGGGAGTCCTAGATCTGTTTTATACTCTGCAGTAAAGGTGATCTTTGGAAATTGTTTGTTGAATAACTCCGCAGTCTGCTGTACATCATTTTTATTGACGATAAGGAAGATGTCATCTCTATGGCTTGCCTTGTGGAGGAAGGTGGCAGGACACTGAGTTAGCTGGAAAAATTATATTCTGCATTAAGCCATAAAGATTTCAGTGGCTATCAGGGAGGACGGGGGGGAAGAGAGTTCCCCTTGAAGCACCTGTGGGCTGTTTGAAGCATTTATCATCAAGTTTGAATTCTGCATGGCCTTGCGACACACAATTCTGTGAATTTGAGGAGGTCTTCTGTCCTCTTATCACTTGTTTTTTTTTAGTGGTAGTTTACCATGAAATATTGGTTTCTTCTCATAATATACTTGTAGGCATAGAAGTGTGCAGGTCTTAAACCTCCAAGCTCAGAATTATATCCTGCCCAGTAAATATGGTGAAAGTATATTTACAATAGCTGCAAATTGTGGACTATTAGGGGGAAGGGATTGGTTTTATGAGCTAAAGCAGGATCTCTCTCATCTCCCATATGTGATAAAGCAGGAGCATATCTCTGCACACTGTGGGATTTATATGGGCAACTATCGTTAATGTACTGAGAGAAGGGGAAATCCAGAACTTTACAACATATTGCATGAAGCAGTTTAAGGAAATACTTTGTGAAGTGCATGCAACTACTTACTGCATCTCTCCTAAATCAGGTTGTGCCTTTTCAGATTATGCAAAACAATTAATGCTAAATTGTAGCATCATGCCAGATGCTTCTTTTCTCCAAATACATTTTTAAACCTTTTTTACATAGCTTGGGGGCCTGGAAAGGAACCTCTCAGGATGGAGGCATTTTTTACTTTTAGGACTCCACAGGTAGTCTTAAGAAAATCATAGGGTCATAAGAAAGTTCGGCTGGTAGGGACCTCACAAGGTCATCTAGTCCAGCCCCCCTGCTCATCCATCCCAGCCGAGTGTCTAACCTGTTCTTGAAAACTTCCAAAGATGGTGGTCCCACAATTCCTCTAGGTTACTAGATTACCTGTTCCCATGCTTGACTGCCCTCATAGTCAGAAAGTTCCTGCTAATCTCCAACCTAAATTTCCCCGGCTGAAGTTTGCGGCCATTGCTCCTAGTCTTGCTATGGTCGTGGAGAAAAACCCATCTCCATCCTCTCTGTACTTGCTCAATATAGAGGGTTGGCCATATTAAATACCATTATCTTTTACATTTAGGAAAATGTTACCTGTAAGAGTAGACACAGGATGTCCTTTCCAGTCCTATATGCCTATCTGAGCTAGTGTTTGAGGCTGATAACTGGGTTTGAACCCAGGACCTTCAGCTATAAAAGTATGATTTTCTACAACTTCAGCTGAAGTAAACTGGTAGTAGGAAATATTCATTCACCTCACTCAAAATACAGAATCAGAATTCCTCCCACCGTATTGAATAGTCCTTAGGGTACATCTGCCGGGCCGTGTGCCCTGCCTGTGCAGGTCCCAGCTAGTCTCAGTGGAGACCCCGGGATCATGGGGCAGTAATAGTACTGGGCCAAGGCCTGGGGCAGAGCCATGATCCACTCCTCACATGGACCAAAACCAGCACCTGTCACAGGGACATGCAGGGAGTGAATCACAGCTCTGTCTCCAGCTCCATCACAGTGCTGCCACCTCCCTGCAATCCTGGCCCCTGCCCTCCCATCCCACTTCCAGATGCCATTCTCTGCCTACCTACAGCCTCATTCCATCCACCCAGCTACTTTGGGAGTTTTGGTGAGTTGTTGCGGGCAGGGGGAGTGCAAAGGAGCGGGTGCTGACCCAGTGCAGTGGTGGGGGAGGAGTTGACCCGGTTCCCGACAGCTCACCAAAACTTCCTAAATGGCCCTTGGGCCCAAATAATTGTCCATCCCTGTGTAAGAGCAATGGCTGGCGGGGTAGGAACAGCAGCAAGCAGGGACTGTTTTTGAATCCCTGGTATAGGTAAGTCTCCTGTGTGCCAGTCCCCTCATTGCTCTGCTGTCAGCACCCCCAGACCCTCTGGTGCTCAATGGTACCTCCTCACCACCCTCCTACTTTCTCCCACTCCCCACCCCAGTCTCCCATAGAGTTTGTCCAGGGTGCAAACCCTACTGGTTACACCTCTGATAAATGAGCTGACCAGGGGCAAGGCGCTCCTAGGCTTGGTTCTGGCCAAAGAGGATGATCTAGTGAGCAACCTGAGACTTGAAGGGAAACTGGGCAACAGTGACCATGAGATGATCACTTTCTCCATCCACTGCAAGTCAGGGAAATTGGCCAGTAAAGTAGAAATCCTTGATTTTAGGAAAGCTGACTTTTACAAGCTTAGGGGATTAGTTGGCGAGGCCCTGAGGGACCATGGTCCAATGATGAAGGGGTTGTTCCTCAAGGAAGCAATCCTAAAAGCTCCAAGGAAGTCCATTCCCTTTCATAAGAAAGGCAGCAAAAGGGCTGGGAGCCCCCCTTGGCTCAACAGGGACCTCCTGAAATTAAAACAAAAAGCCTACAAAGGATGGAAGTCAGGAATAACTACCAAAGAGGAGTACTCAGCAACAGCCCACACCTGTAGGAAGCAGAACAGGACAGCAAAAGCACAAACCAAATACAGACTGGCAACTGGAATCAAGGACAACAAAAAGTCCTTCTTTAGAAATGTAGGAAGTTGGAGAAAAAATAAGGGAAGCATAGGGCCCCGATGAATGAAATGGGACGGCTGATAACAGACCCTCAGGACAAAACAAAACGCCTAAATGAATACTTCTGAATGCAATCCTGTGAGTTTCCCCTAAGTATTGTTCAATGTAGAGATCCTTTTGGTCATTATCCCATTTCAAATGATCTTCCAGCTGCCCCCTGGTACACCATCCACAGCAGCTGTTCTGGCTTCATTCTTTGATATATTCCTTCTTTTCTAGAAAATGGGAAGTTGTTAAAATTGTTGACAAATCTTAACATTTGTGATAAAGTCATTCATATCACCCTTGTATTTTCCTGGGGCATCTGTTTTTGAAGGCTCTTAGATGTCTGTCTACAGCTTTGATTGATTTCCAATTCCATTTTTATGGACATCCAACCAGAGTTGAAGAGTTGTAGTTGTGATCCAATTTGTAGATTTTTAATGAACAAATCCTGTTTGGGCTGGTGAAAGCAGCTGCCACCTTGCCAATTCCTGCCATTATTTCCTTCTCACTTATCCTTCTGACTTCTGTGATACTGCCAAAATAAATGAATTAACTCATCTCATCTCTTCCTTGACCTTCCAATGGAATGATTGAGCTGGGATTTGCTCAAGCTGTCATGAGATTTTTCAGAGCGCATTATTAATCCCATCTTTTTTGTAATGCTGGACAGTCTCAGCCTTTGCTTTGTGTTAGTTGGGCTGTCATGAGCAGTCTTAAGATGTCTAGCTACTCTTGTTAAGCAATGCAACATCTATGGCCCACATTTTATTTTTTCTCATTAGTGAAGTCAATGGGAATGCCAAACAGGAGAAGACAGGGAATGCATTCTCCTTTGACACCAGTGTTTATTAAAGTGGTCTATGCTTATGTCATTAAATGTGTTATTCTTGGTCAGAAACTCTTGTAAATACAACCATAGTTTAATTCAAAAACATGTAGTCTATTTGACTTAGCACTCTGAACAAGGAAACCCTGCCTAATGCCTCCTTATGGGAGAGACCAGGATTGAACCACCTTTCTCGAACCAACTACCATAGTTGATTGAATAAAAGATATCATCCTAAGAAATCCTTGCTTCTCGCATAATTTCTGTAGCACCACGGCTACGTCTCAAGTCTCACACTATCCTTTTTATGGCAAAAATTAGTGTACAAGGTGTCAGACACTCAGAACCAAACTAGAAAACCAGCTCACTTATGCCTTGAAAATTCAGGATTTCTAAAGTCCAGTTATTTAGTCACCCAGAAAGTGTGTAACTGCTTTTGCAAGACCCAGGGTGACAAGCTCTAGTTTCACGGTAGCATGTGGAAGGGGGTATCTTTATGTAGAGTTACCATGGAGACACAGACAGATTTTTGCCAGCACAGTATTATGATAGTTGTAAGCATCATAAAAATTCTTATAAATAAGCAGCTGGACATGCATTTTGCATGGCTAACCAATAGCACGGGCCTTTGAAATTATTTTTGGCTCTGAATGTTAGAGCACCTTTAAGCTCAGTCTGCACATCAATAGGCGGCTTGTGGAAGGTAGCACAGCAGCAGGTGGGCAAAATCCTTTTTGCCACCCTTGATAACCATCAGGCAGGCTCAGCACCAGCTGCAGGGAGAGGAGCCGCTTCTTAGGAAACTCATGTATATAGAGCACATAGCATCGCTGCCTCCGTAACTTGAAAGGATGGCTCATGATTGCCAAGCTAGAGGAGCCCAGCATTCAGCATGGGGATCCCTTGACTGGCATGAGGGCATGCTTCAGTCCAACATCCTGACTCTGAAGTCAGGTCCTATTCCCCCTTGTGCCTGTTGACTTTCTGATGCAAGGAAAGGATCAGCTGCGATCTTTCTTGACCCGCTGAAACATTTCCTAAAAACTGAAAGTTGTAGGCTCTTTACCCATCCTGCCAGAAGATAAGAGGCAACTTTTCAGTTTTGCTGGGATCAGCTCTCATTCTCCGACCCTGAATGTCCTCCATATCAGTGAGTCATCCTTTTCCGGGAGCCAGGAGGAAAGTTACACTGGCTTGTATAGTTTGCAAACCACTGATATCACACTCCCCACCTTCCACATGGCCCCGCTCAAACCAACAGCCTGTAAGTGCTGAACGTAGGACTTTCGGAAATAAAACATTCATCCTACTACAGAATAAGAGATGGCACTAAGAAGTGAGGCCAAAACTAATTCTTGCCCCTGGCACACTGGCCAACCCTAAAACAGGCTGCAGGGTCCTGTGATAAACTCTGTCAGAAGCGGAAGAGATGGCACCATACATGGTGAGCTCCTCTTGCACATTGTGCTAAACAAATCCCATGGCAATAAATAATGCCCCAGCTATGCCATTTTTCCTGGTGGTAGCGGGTACTCTCCTGGCATCAAGATCAGTATCAATGGCACTATCCAGAAAGTCTTCAGACTTTTCTCCCTACTAGGACTCACACCTGTGATAAAAAAGATCAGTCCCAATAGGGTCATTCTTCTTCTCTGCCTAGCAGACGCAGCAGTTCGGAGGCGGGTTTGACCCTGGGGAGCCAAAAGGCTGCTGCTGCTTTTTCACTAGTGACTCCTTCCAATCCTTGACCCCCTAAAACGTCACACACTCCTGATGTCGCTGATTTAAAAAAAAAAACAAAAAACGTGGCTGAGTTGTGTAAGCCACTTGTCAATCAAAGAGCACACTGAAAGAGATGTGTAGATTTTTCTGCACGTGTGAAACAAGCATATTTAATGTGTTACACACTAACTAGGATGCATGTATTTAATAAATAGATGTATAATAATATATATGTATTTATGCACAACAGTCTGTGGTATGAGGAACAGCCTTTTTTGTAAATGAGGCCACCTGTTCCTACTTTTCTGATTTGACAGGTTTTAGTCTCTTCACTGCAAGTGGGCGGACAGTTGGATTTGATTTACTGGATAACCTTCTCAAGTGTGATTGCAGTATAATTATATCGATAATCAGCTCCGTTTGTGGTCAAATGGTTTTTGAAGGAAAAAAAAAAAGAAAATACCCTCCCCCAAAAGCCTATATTGAAGCACTTTAAAATGCGTCCCAAAGACACATTTAGTTTAGAGGTGTTAGGTTATATGTTATATATAAATTGGTTATTAAAAGCACATTGTGTGAAAGCTATCAACAAGATAGAAATGGTATGCAGCAAAAAGTTTACAATGTTACATTGTCGGTGTTTGGCACATAATCAACTCTTAAGATCCAGAGCTATGGATTATTTTTTCCTGCTCAAACTGAAAATTGGGAGGAAAAAGTTTGAAATCATTTCAGGTGGAGACAAAATGTAAATGAGCAGTTTCCCCAACAAAGTGAAAAAACCTGAAAAAAAAAATAATTTGAGTTAAATTATATATGCTATATATAATAAATTATATATTTTCTTCCACATAAAATAAAATGTTTTGTTTCATTTTCAGGGCTTGTTCAACTGTTTTGAATGAACACAGGTGAGTTTTTTAAAACCAAACACCATTTTGAAAAATGAAAAAATCAAAACATTTTCTTTAAAAAAATGTTGAAATGAAACATTTGAATGTTTTTAATGAATTTTCCAGGGAAGGGGGCCAAAGCTTTTTGCATCTGGCAGAAATTTGTGGATTGCTTCAGTTGATGTGAACATACATTTTACAGTTAAAAAAAAAAAAGAAAAGAAAAGAGCTTTGTCCAAAACATTTCCTGAAACTCTAACAGGTATAAAAGCCCAGTGTGTGATGGGCAGATAGTGTATATATCTTAGAATACACTCCGAGAGTAATAGTATAAATGCACCTAAAATTGTGAGGTATGTGCAATGCATATAAACAATTTACTGCACAAGGATAATGCAAAGAGAGAGAGAGAGAAGGCCCTAAGGGAGTGCAAGACAAGTAATGAATGTGAAATGTATATATTGTACTAGTTCTGGTCCATGACTGGAGCTCCCAGACACTAACACGATGCAAATAAATAAAGCATATAGACTTGAAGGACTCATGGAGGCGTTTTACTTTCATGCACCAGAAAGACTTTTAAAGCATCTGGAAAACCCGCTTGTGCAAACAGTTACGCCGTTGGAGCTCAAGAAAGGGCAAAAGAAGTGACGTGTACAAACGCCCATGCATATTATTAATTTGTGCATCAATCAATACCTATAACTGAAGCCCAAGCAAAGTTAGATGGAAGTATCTTCCAAGCGGTTTCTTGCAAACGTGTTTCCATTCAGTACAGCCGATACAGATTGAGAGTCAGAGTGAGTGCTTTCAGCCTACTGCATGTGGGTTGTGGCATCCAGAAGGCGTACAAGGTGACATTCTGCTTCAGAGACCGCCAGTGTGATAAAGTCCAATGACCATTGCCACTAATGAGCAGGACCAAGCAGACCAGCCCAACACAGAAGGGTACCTTTGTATGAAACATGGAAAGTGGGATCACTTTGCATCCTGACAGTGTATGCACATATGCTGAAGCTGCATCCCGGCATCAGAGCTGACAGTCTCCCCAGGATTGTAATGTTTCTCTAAACCAGCTGCCAGAGAAGCTCGTTACCAGTGCAATACATCCCTTGCCTCTACAGCTTTCTGAGCTAACCAAGCTGCACTAACCTGATGCTTGCAAGGCAGAGGTTAGCCTAGAGGTCAGCTATCATGCGGTTTAGTTTGATGCACTCCACTCTGACACGGGGGCAGCTCTGTAATAATTCTCTCTCTGGCAGTGCTCCGAGAAAGCAAAAGTTATCACCTAAACTTAATCATGGTAATAAAGGCTCCCTCTTCCTTTCTGCAGTTCTTTCTGTGTTACAGTGATGGGAAAAGGAGGTGAGAGATTTAGCTAAGTCATAATGGAGTGAAGCTCCCATTCCTTTACTTGTTCCCATTATCTGCTGGCTTGGAAGCTAGTAAAGGTTGTGATAGTCTTTATTTTTAGGCTGAAGTAAAGGGCCTAAAGCAGCAACAACAGAAGGGAATGACAAAGGGAAAAATGGTGCTGTTTTCCAAGGGCATTTCTTCAGTGAATTAACAAAGCCAGGAAACGGAAGGCATTCCAGAGAAAATGAATGAGTTTGCCAATGCCCTATATTGGGAAGAAGCCTTAAAGGTAAAACACAAGCAAAATTTACTTTAAGCTTAGGTTTCATTTCTGCTCTCTCCTCTCCCCAGCCTGGAGGAAGAATTCAGCACAGAAATAAAATCCAGTTAGCCTTTTGCAAAGTTAATTTTACCCTCCAAGAACATCACGTTGTACTTTGTAGTTCGCCGAAGGCATCCCAAAGTTCCTCAGACTGTGGTTGGGCTTGTGACATCACAAGCAAACAATGGATGGCATGGGTTGCAATGACCCTTGGGATATTTGTAATGCCACATTATGTCATAGCTTTGGTGAGCGTTCCCAAAAAAAGACGGCTGAAAAGCTATTCCTTTGAGGAATACACCGGCATCTGGATTTTACTGATTTGTTGTTGTTGTTGTCATCTTTACCCACGCTGTTTAAAACAACCGAAGAGAACAGTCTAAACTGCTACATTAGGTTAGACTGCTACTACATACGTTTCTCCTGTGCAAGTGGGCATATCTGCAACTGCAGACAATAGAGTTGACCCGGTAACTAGTAGCTTGGTAGTGGGGTCCTGTAAGCGAGTACATCTTGAATGGTAAGAGTTACGGAGGTCTTCTACTGAGTCATTCAAGTAACCCAAACTAGGCAGATTTAATTGGTTACAGCTAAAAGCATAAAGAAAATAATAGCTAACAGGTTGGTCAGAAGGATAAATCCTGCAGGTAGAAATACCGTTTCCTCGGTTTGGAAATGGTGTGAAGATAAGACCTGTGATGTGCATACAACTATGGAAATAAGTCGTTTTTGGGCTCACTGGGCAGTTCCATAAGAAGTTTTTAAAATCATTTTGGACCTAAAATGAACTTTTTTGGAATGTCTATGCCGAATCTAAATGCAATCTATAGTATTTCAGAACAAACAAAATATTCCAGTCAAGCTAGAAGGAAATGTTTCATTTAGTTCTCAGATTTGTTCAAAAGAATTAAATAAAATTAAAGTCAATTTTACCGTTAGAAAAAATTTAAATAAAAAATAATGAAATACTCTAGTTAAAAATGTTCCAACAAGATATTTCAATTTGTTTGAAACTTCTGATGGGATTTTTTTTTTTTATCAAGACAGTTCATTGAAATGACATGAATTACTTAAATGCTTGACCCAAATCCATGTCTCTGGTGACAAACATTTTGATCGCAAAAGTGTGCCCAGGTCTGACGTCATGCTAAGAGCAGATGAAGAACTAGGAAGAGAAGGTGTGTTTGAACAATAACATGCGTGCATGTGTGTGTCCAGAATAGATGGAGACCATTTACCTTTGGAAACACTTGAGCCCAGAGTGAATTTGACCTGTGGGATCCTCATGGTGTTCAGCAAGGAGAATGTTACAATTCATTTAGGCGTCACTGGTGAAGGGAGCACAGATCTGGCGGGGAATATTGAAAATGGAGTTTTGCACTAAAATCCCTAATGATCAGTTTCTCCAAAATAATGGTGTTTAGTGCTCGTCTGTGGCTATCTTGTCACTTCCTCACTTTGGCTCTTACCTGCTCACCAAACAAACTGTTTTATCTATTTATCTTCATGCGCCTGTGCCAGAGAATATATTTGTTAAGATAATTGGCCGAGAAAAAGCTAGAGCAAGAGATATTCCCTCTAGACAAGCCAACTTTATTTAAACTTAAATTAAATTATGGAAAAATAATAGGCTGTTGTTTTTCATTCCTCTCTTCGGTATGTTTGAAGTCCTGTGACCGTGTTCCCTCAGCACACTTAATCCTGTCTGCATTAAAAAGAACACCTATAGGCTGAAAGCACTCACTCTGGCTCTCAATCTGCATCGGTTGTACTGAACGAAAACATGTTTGTAAGAAAGCCTTTGGAAAATATTCCTATCTAACTTTGCTTGGGCTTCGATTACAGATATTTATTGATGTACACATAAATAATGGGTGGGAGCAGGGAGCAACTTCAAGGGCCGTGAGCAAATGTAGACCAGGAAAAATTGTGTTTACATCCTGTCATGTAGCCATGACAGCAAAAAGTAGGTCACTTCAGCACTGTGCCATGGCAATGGGGAGGCTAGCGGGTGGACCGCCCTGGGGCCAAAGTGAAGGGGTGCCAAGAGGCACAGCCCACCTGGGGCACGGCATGGGAGGGAGCCTCAAGTGCCCCTTTTGGGAGCTGTGGGGATGGAGGGAGGGCAGCTCCCGCCACCGCATGCCCTCCCGGGCAAGCATGAGGGGGGCATGTGTCCCCCCAGATCTGTGTGCGGGGTGAGTGTAGGCTGCCACTGTGGGCTTTGCTCTGAGCGCCAAACTTCCTTGCCACAGTACCACCTCAGCATTACATTGGGGTACAGTCAATGGTACATCTACGCATTTGTGATCCCCAGGCTTGCTTATTGCCACCCATTATATGTTGAAATAAAACCAACGTGTTGGAATAAAACACATGCCCCCTTTAGCTAGTACACAACAAAACAGCCTTTCTGCTCGGAAACTCACTGCTGTAGAGGCTTCCCACCAACGCTGCATTCTTTGCACTGTTTCCCCGCTGAGCAGAGTCTAGTTCAAAATCACTCTTATTTTAAGCCAACAGTGTTCAACCCCTGGCCCACAGGCCTAATCTGCTTCCAGAGCCATGGCACTGTTCCACCACTGCCACCGCTCTACCACCACTGAATTTCTGGACCCATGGGGAACTCCACAGACCATAGATTTCATAGACATTCGGGCTGGAAGGGATCCCAAAGGATCATCAAGTCCAGCCCCGACGATACAGCCCCATGCACAGGATCACTCCAGCATGCAGAGTCACTCCATGGCCACATCTGAAGCTGGCATGCGGGGGTCGCACCTGCAGACTGACCCCATGCACCAACCCCATGCTGGATCAGGCCTGCATACTTGCCCTGCCCATGGGATCTGGCCCACAGACCAGCCCTGCAGGGCCAAGAGGCTGAGCACCGCTGTTCCAACCTGTCCCTTACCTGCTTGAGAGGTCACCTCTCCCTCTGTTGTAGCACTAATGTACCACAGCAACCAAGAAACTATAAAACCTATTCTCACAAAGGTTTATGATTAAAGGACAGAGCACTTCTGCAGGAGCTGGGCCTTGAAAATGAGATTTGCACCTGCAAGAGAGAGAAACAATGAAGAAAACCCATTGTTTTCAGAACTAAATAGAGAACTAATTCTTTCCAGCTAGCTTGTGTTCGGTAGATTCTTCACACATCAAGAGCGAGCCCTCCCACTCACACACACAAACATAATAACAACACCTAGCTCTTACAATATGCTTTTCATCAGTAATTCTCAAAGTGCATTTACAGAGCAGGTTGGGATCCTCATCCTGGTGTTACAGATTTAATATGTTTTGGTTTTGGGGGTTGTGGGGCTAGAGGGGTGGGGTTCCTCAACCCACCAAATGTCTTCATCTATAATTTAAGAGCTGATACTGTTTTTTGTTCTATTTTGGGGAGTTGCTCAGATTGTACTTTATTAGAGACAGATTTTTACAGACATTTAGATGCCTGAAGATGAAGAGAGGTGCCCTACTGGGATTTTAAAAAACAGGTAGGTGCTTAATTTCCTTCAAAATCGGCCTCACCTACACATCTGTCTGCATCTTTAAGCTTCTAAAGCCCTTAAAAATTCTAGTCCAAGATCATTTGGATAGAAATATCCCTGAAGACTCATTATCTATGCCCTACTCCTCCAATTGCATTGCAGTGTCTGTATCCGAGCTGTATAGTGTTGGTGTCCAGGTGCTATGCTCAATTCCAGGAAAGGAAAACGTGTAGCAGACCCATAGTAAAATAACACTTAGCTCCTAACTGGAACATACAACCAGAAGTCCCATCATTTCAACATTTTCTCCAGGCTTTTCTTATTACTGCTGCTGTTAGGATGCTGTTTAAGAACAGTGGGCAATCCGTCTTGCATATTGTATCATCTAAGTTGTACTATCTCCGCACAACGGGATCAGTTAAGAAGAGAGCAGGAAAACCTTAATGTTTTTCTGTCACAGTTGTTTTAGAATAGTATATTGTTACTATTGTATTGTATACAAAGCACATCAAGAGAGCAAACTGTGGGAAACTTTTCTTAATGGCATTCTTTCAGTAACCGCACAATGGACTAATTATCATAAACTACTCATGCTTTGGACCCTAAATTACAAAGAGCATTATTTTTGGCAAGTTTACCCAGAAAGTGCAAACTTTAAAAACACAGAGATGCGCTCATGGATTGGCTGTGCCCTTCTTACAGGAACGGGAAGCACATGCCTACTTTATTACAAAAGCTACAAGTCCTGCCAAAGCCTCAGAGGTTGGACTCAGCCAAGAATGAGGTGTATCCTGCTTACAAAATCACTGCATATACATTAAAGGAAATTAGGACATTTCCACAGCAGATTAGTAGAAAGATTTTCTTGCCTAGTGATGATGCTATTTTTGCCATTTATATTGATTTCTTACTCCTCACTTTAAAAGATACACCCCTCGTACCAGGCTCTGGCTCAGTCGTGCAGTGTACATGGTACTCCAGGGTGAGTCTGCGTGAAAGGTTCCCTTTCTTGATGTGTCTACAAGAGGATGCAAGTCTGCTACAGCCCCATCTAGGTGGCTTTAGCTGTTGAGCTCAAGTTGATCTTTCTGGCTCTGTTGGTCCCTAGTTCAGTCCCCAGCTATCACATGCAGTTCAGTTGTGTTACCCGGTGTCATGCGTTGAAGAGCATAAAGTAGTTGTAGCCCATGCTAATTAAGGGATGAAGAAATGGCAGAGCTTAGCACAGAGGCTGATAGGAAGAGAGCAACATGTGTTCCTGTCCTGGGCATATCAAGGATGGTTTAGTTTCTGGTACAGGAGCTAACTGCCTTAACGTATATGGATGCTACAACAGCCCTGGGAGGCATTTCAGCTGCTTGGGATAGCCTAGATGTGGAGAAAGCCAAGTGGTAAGTGAAGATGGAACTGAGATGGCTTAACCCACAGTAAAACGGGTCTATTTTGCCATCCTTGGCAAAATCTTTGAAAAAATTATCAAGGCTCACATTTGCGAGAGCCCGGCAGGACAAATTACGCTGAGGGGAAACCAGCACGGGTTCGTGGCAGGCAGATCGTGCCTGACCAATCTAGTCTCTTTTTATGACCAGGTTACGAAACGCCTGGACACAGGAGGAGGGGTGGATGTCGTATACTTAGACTTCAGAAAGGCCTTCGATACAGTATCCCACCGCATACTGGTGAACAAGTTAAGAGGCTGTGACTTGAATAACTACATAGTCCGGGGGGTGGCGAATTGGCTGGAGGGGCGCACCCAGAGAGTCGTGGTGGATGGGTCGGTTTCGACCTGGAAGGGTGTGGGCAGTGGGGTCCCGCAGGGCTCGGTTCTTGGACCGATACTCTTCAATGTCTTCATCAGCGACTTGGACGAGGCAGTGAAATGTACTCTGTCCAAGTTTGCGGATGACACAAAACTGTGGGGAGAAGTGGACACGCCGGAGGGCAGGGAACAGCTGCAAGCAGACCCGGACAGGTTGGACATATGGGCAGAAAACAACAGAATGCAGTTCAACAAGGAGAAATGCAAAGTGCTGCACCTAGGGAGGAAAAATGTCCAGCACACCTACAGCCTAGGGAATGACCTGCTGGGCGGCACGGAAGTGGAAAGGGATCTTGGAGTCCTAGTGGACTCCAATATGTTCTTGAGTCAGCAGTGTGACGAAGCCATCAGAAAAGCCAATGGCACGTTACCGTGCATCAGCAGATGCATGACGAATAGGTCCAAGGAGGTGATACTTCCCCTCTATCGGGCACTGGTCAGACCGCAGTTGGAGTACTGTGTGCAATTCTGGGCACCGCACTTCAAGAGGGATGTGGATAACCTGGAGAGGGTCCAGAGAAGGGCCACTCGTATGATTAAGGGCTTGCAGACCAAGCCCTACGAGGAGAGACTGGGGCACCTGGACCTCTTCAGCCTCCGCAAGAGAAGGTTGAGAGGCGACCTTGTGGCTGCCTATAAATTCATCACAGGGGCACAGAAGGGAATTGGTGAGGTTTTATTCACCAAGGCTCCCCCGGGGGTTACAAGAAATAATGGCCACAAGCTAGCAGAGAGCAGATTTAGATTGGACATTAGGAAGAACTTCTTCACAGTTCGAGTGGCCAAGGTCTGGAACGGGCTCCCAAGGGAGGTGGTGCTCTCCCCTACCCTGGGGGTCTTCAAGAGAAGGTTAGATAAGCATCTAGCTGGGGTCATCTAGACCCAGCACTCCTTCCTGCCTATGCAGGGGGTCGGACTCAATGATCTATTGAGGTCCCTTCCGACCCTAACATCTATGAATCTATTACCATGAATTAGCTTTTATGTACCCAAGAGTAAGCCAGGCACATGGATAGTTATAGTAGGGCCGATGTCATACAGTAAGTCCCTACCCCATTTTTACTCATTGCAATGTCCCTGTTTGCCAAGTTCCTTGCACTCTAATTTCAGCGCTAGTCTCTGTTGCATGACATTGGACTTTACCACATGAAGTACAAAATTAGCCAGAATCAGTCAAAATAGTAGCTTTCATGTGCCTCAAAATAAAGCCCAGTCCAAAGAGCGTGTCTATATGTAAAACAATTGTCAGTACAGCTCAATTAGTAAGAGTTACCCTAGCAAACCCTAATAGGGGAGATGCAGTTTATGCCAGAAAAATCATTCTTTTGCTAATATATTTGAACCAATGCCTCAAACAAAATTAGCTATGCTTATAAAAATAGGGTTTTTGCCAGTATAGCTGCATCTTTGTTGAGGATTTTGCTGACGTAGCTAGGTTGTTTGGGATTTTTTTTCAGTTGTACATACACCAAGCTTAAGAATACAAGTTAGAGTTTGACATTACTTAATTATAATTGAGACGACTGAATGTAGAAGAGCATTTCACTTCTGCAAGCAGCAAAAGAGATGAAAGATCGATTTGCTTTTCCTGGCAGGTACGGTCACAGCCAAAAGAGTAAGAACATTGCAGGTTTTTAAAGAGAGAGGGAGATAGCCATTTTAGTCTGAAGTCAGGCAGAAGAAAGGTAGATTTGCATCTTTTAGACTAAGTAAATCAGAGTTGCATAGTGTAAGCAGCAGGCTATACATCACAGCATGTGAGGAAGTAAGCCCCCTGCTTAGAAAAAACTTATGCTATGCAGCTCTGATTGAGTTAGTCTATAAAGTGCAAATCTCTCCTGTCTTCTGCCAGGTTTTTAAAGAATGCTTCTTGTAAGGTGATCATAAGAGTTAGGCCTGACCATGCATTCAACTGCATTGCAGCCGGAGCTGAAGGAATAATTTATTCCTCCAATTTTGCCTCTCCTTCTGTCTGAGAATTGTCTGTGGGCTGCTCGCAAGTTTGCGAAATCCATTTGTATTTAAAATTATTCACTGAATAATTTCAGTGAACAGTCCGTGGGTGTGAACTCTGTGCCCCCAGCCTACCCATTTCTCCCCATTCTTGAGTTGTGAACTTCGGCAGCTGAGCTGGAAATCTAAACGCTAGCGCTGCTGAGCACAGGCCTCTCTTCTGGTGTCTTTGATTGTGTATTTATTATTTTTCTCAGATCCCAGCTCAGCTGTGAACTTGGCACAGTTGGCGTTAAACGTTTAAAAGTCAAAGGAGAAACTTGCAAGCCTAAAGTTAGGCATATGCTTTATTGTCATGCTGAATTAGGGCCTAAATGCTGAAGCGTAGGTACCGCAGGGCCACGGCAAAGCCCTTAGTGGAGCTTCAGTCATGTTTTACTACGCGACCTGAACTTGGTATTAATATGAGGCTTGAGGCTCTCTCTCCGTTTCAAGGTAGTCCCTGCTCATATATAATTCTCACTGAAGTTTTGCCAAAGTGAACAGTGAGAGCGAGCTTCAGGGTTTGACCGGTGGTACAGTCTTTTTGTCACTTTGCACAATGGTGGGAATCCTCATATTTAGTGCAGGGCGGCCAGAAGCACAAGAGCCGATATGACCGAGTTAGCTAACGAACTCTGATAGTATGGAGAGTTTACAATACCAGTTGCGTCAAAGTAGCTTCACCAGGCAGTGCAGATGGCTCTGTAGGCATATTTATGTCGCCTGGAAGTTCCCCTTGTGCTCCCACTCAACATGTGCCCAGAAATTAAACAGGATGTCCAGGTTAAGGAAGCCCTGATCAGACACCCAGAAGTCCATTCACAGCCTGATTGCTGGGAGCAGGCAGGGCCTGGTTCTTGGCAGCGTTCCTGGACCCACCACAGAGGCAGTATCCACATGCCTCCTAAAAGCCATGCTGTCTCATGCTGAGTGTGACCCTGGTTTGCATCGCTGCTGCTTGTGGCACTGCAGTGACTTTCTCCTGAGCGTGCACCAGCTTGCAAAATCTCAGTAGAAGGGGAAAAAAAAAGGCCTCTGCGCCTTCTCCCATGTTTCTTTCTCCCCTGGGAGCTCCATTGCCTCATGTGTCCAGCATCTGCCCCCTCCTTTGAAATTGCTCCTTAAAACACACCACTGCTGGTCAGCCTGTCAGCTTTAATCCACTGACCCATGAAGCGTTGCTCTACTTCAGCTTAAAGGGAAAAAAAATCAAATGCAAGCCCACATTGGCATGCGTGAAATCATCTCCTGGAGCCCAGGGGCATTGAATCTCTGATTTGGATTGTTTGTCTCCTTATGTTGTAAGCTACTATGGGCAGGGACCCCAGCATCCCCTTTGATCTATACCCTGCCAAGCACACCGTTGGTGATCAGCAGCTAATAGCTAACAGGAATAATAATTCCAGATGGCATCCCTCTTCTGAAATTACTTGCACGTCTCTTTAGTTTCCTACTAAACTAGCTGAACCTTAATCCATTAACAAAAAGTTTGACACCAGATGTGACAATCTGTATACCAAGATTCAGATCAATGCTACTTTTAAATGGGCAAGCGATTAAAATTACCACTATGGTTCATCAGCTCAAGTAATACGCAGTTTAAAATTACACTGAATAGGTAAATGATAGACTTTAATGATTTCAGACTCTTCTGTCGAGAAGATCGGGGGTAATTAGACACGATTAAAAGAGGAAATGAAATTGACACAAAAATTCTGCTTTTAATTGTGGGGAAGGCGGTGGCACACGCTGACGAAGGGAAGGAGCATTAACCAGAGAGAGACGCACTTGGTTTGAGCGTGCTAAAAGTCTAAAGACTTCTACAGTGTGTACCAATGGCTAAACCAAAAAGCTCAGAGTCGCAAGGCTTGGGTTGTATCCCTGCCTCTATCGCTGATCTGCCCTGAGACCTGAAACGTCACTTCACCTCTCTCAGCCTCTGTTGGCACTTTTTCTATTCTTGTCACTTTAGATTGTAAACTCTTCCAGGAAGGCTTGTCACTACCCATGTGTTTGTACGGTATCTAGCAAAAATGGCCTGGATTGACTCTGCAGCTTCTAGGCACCACCCTGGAAAAATGATTAATATATAAGGTTTTGTATCAGTGCATGAAGATGGTATGCTTCAGCACTGACTGGCATAAAAAGATAGTAATAGACCAAAATATCAATATTTATATCCCCAAATCCTCCATGGTTTGTTTTTTTTACATATGCTAGAATCTCTGTGCCCACAGCTGAACTGCAGTCAGCTCTGTGAATTAATGAAGCAGCTATTTTACAGCACACAATTGTTTTGGGCAGGATGTGAAGAATGTTTTACCTGACTGCAACTGTAACGGTAGGAAAAGGAGGCAGGGGGGAATTACCAGAATGGCAGTTTGGTCAGGACACCAAAAAGTATCTTGCACAAAATGCCACCAGGTTTTCAGTCGCTGCCCATGGCTAGGAGCCATACAGGACATGTAGGAGCCATACAGGACATCTCCTCCCAAAGACTTCACTGCCCTGGCACAGTGACCTCTGGCTCTTTACCAAAAAGAGCATATCCCTTATTGAATTGCTGCACCTGTTTTCCAGCAATGCTGCATATTTTTCTTAGAGGGTTTTCTTCCACCAGCTGCCTAAACCCACCCTGCTTAGCTCATAAGAGCAGCCCAAAGTTGTGGGGGTGCCGCTACATCATCCTTACAATTATGTAATACAAGTAGGCTTTTATGCATTCGTTCTCATAGACACTATTCTCCCTAGTCCAGGACATGGAAGCTCACTCCTGGAATGGATAAGCCTCAAGAAGTTAGTAGTATCAAAGTACATCGATTCATTTTTATAAATGCCCTAGCAAGGAATAACTGTGTCAAGTACCAGAGCAGCTATTATCCTTTGTACTGAGTGGCGATTTTAAAGAGCAGGTGCATTTATATATGCGGTGCTCATTTGAAAATCCTGACTAAACAAAGCTCCCAGTTCTGAACCCATTAACTCTAATCAGAACAGGATGAGGTACCACAGTCATTGGAAAGGTATATCTCACTAGTTTCTTACAGAGATTGTATTATCTCCTGTCACAGCTGGATATGAGCTGTATCCGAGGTCCTTACAAGTAAGCTGAAATAGGACTTGAGCCTTTTTCATCCTTCCCTGAATCTCAGTACAGCTGGGATTGGTTTGGTTTCCTCTCTTATCATATATAAGGGCTTCTAAAATGAAAAAAAATTGCTATGTGAGTCTCACATGCCCTTGTTCATGTGAGCAATCCTCACACTACTGGTCTCAATGGCTTCAATGGGACTTGTGTGAATAGATGCTTCTTATGAAAGTAAGGGATTTTAGGTCTAGGTCCACAAACTATTTTATTGGATGAGTACTTTTTTCAACAGTAGCTTCTGGCAATGTCTTTGAAAGCCTTTTTTTATGATTATATAATAGCTGCAATCCAGAAATGGTCTTCAAAATGAAACAAAGTCGTATTTAAAATGTATGTTAAACTTTGCCTCAGCATACAACCTTTCTGTGCTCTGGTTTTACAGTGCCACTGGTTTTGGAGGACTTCTGCTTTACATCGGTGTGGAGGTAGAATCAGGCTCACCTTGTTCTTTAGAGGGAACAAATCGATTGAAAAACCTGCTACCACTCTTATTAATCTTGAGCAATATTGACAAAGGTATGATTGTACGTACCAGCTGTACACGTGTAGAACTCCAGAATAACAATGCCAATAATGTTCTGCATCAGTAACAATCAGGTTATAAATAATGAATGTGATGCATTGGATTGTACAGTTATTGGGGGGTGATTTCTTACATACAGAGGGTCTGGGTCTGATTTCAGTGACATCAAGATAAATGAGAAATAAAGCCAATGAGTTCAATGGCGTTACCCTTGGTGCAAGATTCAATATTGATAGAGTGTTAAAGCAATCATTTTCCAAATAAGAAAAGAGGACATGGCAAAAGTACCATCTGTAGAGAGTGATTCATAAGACATGAATGCAACATAATCAGTTCAATAAATACCAGCGCTGTGTTTTATGCTCTGAATGGACTTGACTGTAGCGCAGATCATGGTGTAAGACCAGACTAGCCCAGCAGATGTGGAAAGTATTATTCTGAGTCCTTGAAACATGAGGAATTAACTCAGATCCCGAGTAGAAAAGGGCCAGAAACCTGAAAAATGCCAAATCTGTATATATTAGACATTCAGCTTCTGCTAGGAGAAACATGATATAAAGACCTTGATAGAGAACATCTTTAAAAATCAATTGATTTGGAGACCAAGAACTCAGCACAACATTGTATTTCTGTGAGAAACAATGACATCTAGTGGCTTGTGTCAATGGTTATCTTAGTTGTGCATTTGTTCTGGGGACCCAATGGGTTATGTACCTGCTTTGGT
Source organism: Alligator sinensis (assembly GCF_000455745.1). Taxonomy (NCBI): domain Eukaryota; kingdom Metazoa; phylum Chordata; order Crocodylia; family Alligatoridae; genus Alligator; species Alligator sinensis. The sequence goes on along the minus strand of NW_005842242.1, from coordinate 961,166 downwards.
TGAGGCAGAGAGGAAAGGACTGGGACTAGTTATAGTGCTGCAGCGTAGAGTAACATATAGAAAAAAAATCCAAGGTGTGGCATTATATCCTGTGTGCAGACCTAACACAACATCGCCCTGGCTTGTATATCTGGTGTTAGTAAATATGACATATGCAAACACAAACTAGTTCCCAGGTATGACCACTAGTAAGGAACAGATCATAAATAGCAGACTGGAGTATATTTGATACTGAAAATGCTTGAAATATTGTCACTCAGTTCTATGCTTATGCTTTGCAAGAAATGAGCATTGCACCTTTTGTAGCTCAAGAGTAGCAATCCTACCACTTAAGACTGCATCCAATGTCTTTTCCTACAAAGTGGAGAACAAAATAAAAGAAATCGCTAAGCTGCTAAGGCAGTTAGTTTAAACTCTATGGGATCCTTCATGCTAACTACTAGTATGGGAATATTAAGTTTTGTTGATGTTGTTATCGTGCAACAACCATAGATTTATTGGAAAATAAGGCTGGAAGAGACCACAAGAATTATCTTGTCACCCCGTACTCAAGGCAGGATCCTCCCTGTCTTAAACCACCTCAGACAAATGCTTTTCTAATGTGCACTGAACTTCCCATGAGAGTGATTCCAGATGTTCTCTAGGTAATTACCAGGTAATAGTGACAGTTGGAACCAAGATGGGGCTATGTTGTGCCAGACACTGTATGCACATGTAATGAGAGAGAGCCCCTGCCCCAGAGAGGCTCAAACTGTACATAGATAAGACCCAGTGTGGGAAAAGAAATTGAAATGCCCCAAAATGAAGAGATATGTCCAGGGTCATGTAGCAGGGTGGTAGTAGAGCTAGGATAAAAGCCAAGCTCGTTGAATGGGAGGTCATTGCTCTGGGCACCAGATCATGTGGCCTTTTCCTCCAAGCCAATAATAGTTCTTTTCTTTTCGGTTCTTAGCTTCAGCACTGGTATCATGAGAGTAACTTAGTGGAGATATGCCAGACATAAACTATCCCATCATTCTTAGCACCAGCCTCATCTTCAGAGGCTGAAGCCTTGAGTTGAAACTAGGGGGGGTCACAAAATGAAACTAGTGGGTTGTAAGTTCAAAACTAGCAAAAGGAAGTTCTTTTTCACAAAGTGTGTCGTTCAAATGTGGGACTCATTGCCACCAGTTGTGGTGGAAGCTGGCAGTTTAGCCCGATTCAAAAAGGGCTTGGATAAAATTTTGGAGGAAAGGGGCATCAGGACCTATTGAGCACAGGAGCTAGGGGCACGGCCTCTGACTCAGAGCTTCCTAGATGTTAAATGTTGGAGGTTGCAAGGGAGGGAGGAACAGTGGGGAAAAAACCCTGGTCATGCCCTGTTCATTCTTCCTTTCAGCGTCCACTCTCTGCCACCATGCGACATAGGATACTGGTCTGACCAAGTACATGGCAGGTCTTGTGTTCTTATGTTATGTTCCCATGGAATAAGAACTCCCCTATGGAGGTGCTTATCTGAACTAGCCATACTGCTTGGGGCCTCATTTCTTTTGGGCTTAAGTGGGTTAGTTCACACGAGTAAAATTACTCATGCAAATGATGATATGAAGGGTTGGGGCTATGGAATATGCATCTCCCTTCAAAGAACATGCTGTCTCTTCACAAACGTGGGACTTCATATTCCCATTTTGGCTCCAAGAATGCCAGAGGAAAAACCATTCTGGTGGATTCTGGCATTTCTGCTTCTGAGAATCATCCAGAGGCACATGTTAGTAGAGGAAAACTTTTCAAAACTGTGAGAGCATGTTTATTTTAACCAAGCCTGCTTACTCCTTCTTCATTGTTTTTCTTCTATTTCTACAATTCAGTTTATAGAAGCAGCTATAAATTATTGCCAGAATCTTATATATGCAGAAGCTTTAGAAATGATCTGGCCTTTGACTTTCCAAATGTCTATTACTGTATAGAGTACAGCATACTCAGTTCAGCCAAATTATTGTATTTTTGTGCTCTTTGAAAGCCAATGAACATTGAAAACATTACAAATGCACAAGCTTAATTTTTTGGTTTGGGATGGATTAACTTTAACATGTATTCTAATTTGTACTTGGATTTTATCAGCTGTAGACAAAGTTTGATAATCTCTTCTTGTTTAATTAGCTCATTCCTCCTAGGAAGGAGAAATGCACACACAGTAATAATTTTGTACATATTACAACATTTCTGTCCTTACAATATTATCTTATTTCTCTGCAAATACATATGTGTAGTTCCTCAAGTAGCTTTGCTACATATGTGTACGTGAAATAACATGCTCTGAAGTGTTTTTCCTCTATATAAAGAGGCAGCCAAACTTATAAACTTATAAACAGATGGCAGATATAACAGACTTTTCCTTCGCATCTCACTAGATTAGATTCAAAATTCTGCTACAGCATTCTAAATCTGGAGTAACCTCATGGATGAAGACTAAGAGAGGATTTAATAGCAACCTTCAACTATCTGAAGGGTGGTTGCAAAAAGGATGGAGCTGGACTGTTCTCAGTGGTGGCAGATGACAGAACAAGGAGCAACGGGCTCAAGTTGCAGCAAGGGAAGTTTAGGTTAGATATTAGGAAAAACTCTCTCACTAGGAGCATAGTAAAACACTGGAACAGGTTATCCAGAGAGGTGGTGGAATCACCATCCTTGAAAGTTTTTAAGACCTCCTTAGACAAAGCCTTGGCTGGGATGATCTGGTTGGGGATGGTCCTGCTTTGAGCAGGGTGTTGGACTAGATAACCTTCTAAATTCCCTTCCAGCCCTCATTTTCTATGAGTCTATGATCTATACTATGCAGCTTAGAGAAACCCATAAGGGTTTGATAGACGGCACCTCAGGCTTTTTTTGAATGTCTGTACCTAGCCAAGAGGAATAGGGATGGCCGGGGACCTTGAGAGGTCATCTAGTGCATTCCCCTGCCCTAAAGCAGGATCAGCAATACCTAAATCAGTCCTGACAGGTATTTTTCTAACCTGCTCTTAAATTCCTCCAATTCTTGCAAGGTCCCTTCCAGCCCCTTACAATCTATGAATCTATGAACAGATTCTGCAATATCTCCAATATATTTCAGTGCTCAGTTGGCCTCACCGTTTGGAAGTTTATCAGTGGGAACTGTGGGCGCATCTACACATTCATTAATGAGCAGTAGTTACTGTGCGTTTAATTCAGTACCTGCTTAATGAAGTACTAACTAAATGCGCAGTAACTAGAGTTACTGTGCAGTAGCACCAGCACATGGGTTTTTAGTAGGCGTGTGTGAAATGGGCCGTATTCTATTCGGATTTGGATTCAGCCCAAATCGGAGACAGTGATTCGATTCGTTGATTCAGATCACTGTCCCCGGTACCAGGCATGGCTTGTGAATGCTGCAATGCTGGGGCGGATGGAGCATCCCACAGGAGTGCAGGGGGAGGCCCCAGCATGCTCAGCAGTGAACCCTGAAGTGGACTGGAAGTACTTCCGCTTCACTTCCAGTTGCTCCGGGGAGCGTGCTGGGGCCCCACCTCAGCGATCAGCCACGGGGGGACTCCAGGTGCCCCCCCAGACCCAGGAGGCACCAGTCACTGAGACAGCGGGGTATGGGGGGGGACCCATGTGCTCCCTGGTGGACCCAGAAGTGGACTGGAAGTGCTTCTGGTCCACTTCCAGATCTGCTGCCATGTGGGCTGGGGAGCCCCCCACGCTCCTGTGAGATGCTCCAACCGCCCCAGCATCTCAGCATCCGTGAGCCACCTGGTACCTAGAGGTATGTAAAAAAAAATTAAAGCTGTGTCTATGTCTGAATCACCAAATCTTTCCGAATCTCTCAGAATCGATTCGGAGGGTTCCAATTTGATTCAAAGAAATTAAAGGGTCTGCTGATTCAATTCAGATTTGGAGATTCAGCCACTGAATCAGGCCAAATCTCCACCAAATTGAATCAGGGACTGAAGCTTCACCAGCCCTACTTTTTAGTGACACTTCCTGCGCAGTAGCCTAATACTACCGTGCAGTATCATATTAACACGGTTTTTGCCTGACACACTACTGCACAGTGTTATTAGGCTACTACCTATTAAGTGTCTTGTATCTAGAACATATGAAGTGCTGTATAATATAAACTACTCTGAGAAATCCCAGTAAGAAGGTTTTCATAATATCTAAATCTCCATCTCCCTTGTTGGAGGGCAAACCCAGGACTACTTGTGCTATACTGTTTCATACAATGGCACTTTGTCCGTATATACCGAGAGATTTTTTTTCTAATCCATAAAGGGTTGCCTACAACATACCTGATCTGTCTCACACAAAAGTAAGAATGTGATCCTCTGATCTCTGAATCAATAGCTTGTTTGGGTTGGGAGCAAAATCAAGCCCATATAATAAACACACAGCATTTATTTCTGGTCCCGTTTTACACCAGTGTGACCCATCACTGGTGATGAAACTGGTTTATGTGCACTGAATTTATGTTCTGTTACATGTTTAAACTAGTTTCTGATAACTTAAACCGGTTTATGTGCTATGTCTGTCTCTAGCCCAATGGCCCCTCTAAGTTAAATCAAAAGAAAATGCACTGAAGTCAATATAAAATAAGCTGTCTCAAGAAAAAGTGGAATCAAACTTTTCCTATCTCTATTTTGCTATAGTTAGATCCAGATCTGTACATACTGTATATGTGTGTCAGTGCCTATGCACATTAATCCAATCACGTGTATATGTGCAAAGAAATTTGTGTCTTTATGTATATATTTCAACGTGTAGTGTGTGTGTATATATATATATATATATATATATATTACACCCACGTGTGTGCATACATGTATGTAGCCACAGTAAGCTGACTATAAATATTTTAATGCATATTTTATAGTATTAGGCTTTTTGGGTCACCTGTTTAAAGAACTGGAAATGTATTTCACTTATGGCGTGCTTTGACTCTATTATTTTACATCAACCTCCTCCACACAGTTCCAGCGAGTTCTAAAGGCAATTTAATGTCACATTAATAACTTTTGCCAAGCCTTTGGACGGCATCTAAATACCCACTATTCCAATTCAGCCTAGAGAGATGCCTTCAGTGCATGTACCTCTGATATTTTGGTGAGACTGCTCAGTGATGTTATTTAGTAGATTCACGCTCTTTCAAGAGGATAGCAGCCCTTCCCCCCCCCGCCCCTGACTATTTTAGAATTGGAGTTGATGAGTGCCGCTCCATAAACACTAAGCATCTGAAACGGCACTGTCAGAGGTATCATTTTCAGGCATGCTTCCTGACTGCTTGTCCTGACCTTTCAGGGAGAGCAACAACACCCTGACATTTGTGTTGTTTTTTATCACCCCCATCACTTTCAAATTAAAACTCGAATCTATACGACTCCCTTTGAGCAACCCTCCCCCGCCCGTACAACTTATGATGAATTCTTGATGAACTAGCGCTAAATGTAATGGATTGTACTTTCTGCCAAGCTTCCAAGCTTCCCTGATCATTAGGACTCTCCTTGATTTGACCCCCTCTGAATGTATTATTTTGGTCATGAAAATCCCAACACTGCATTAAAGAGATGTGGTGTTACAGAGAGATGCTATGTGGGAATATTCAGGATCTCAGTGATGCAAAGCAAGGGGGCTGCTATCCATGTTGATGAGAACCACTGGTGTTCCCCACAGGGAACTTGTTTCTTAATGATGTGTACGGCTGACTGCCGAATTGTAGAGGTGGCTTGACAGCCGACACTGGTATCGATGACTCCATCTTCCTTTCTACAGCAGGATGTGCTGTGTGCCTGCAAAGTGCTTTACCTGAGATAATGGGAAATAAATAAAATGGATCTATTTAAAAAAAAAAAAGAGAGAGAGTTCCCCTATAATGTCCAATTCAGACTGATATTCCCACTTTCCATTCCCAATTATTTTATTTTCAAAGGAGCTTATTTTAAAAGTCGTATTCTGTGGTACAAGGCTCGGAGGACCAAAGCGTCGCATTTTTTAGGCTCCTGTGTTCCCTGATTATTCTTTCCATAATAAATAGATGTCTCTATTGTTATGTTCACTTGCTTTTTCTCAGCAGGTGACTATTCTTGAAATCATCTTCAAGTAATTAATACTCCCCCCGGCAGCGATTGTGGCAGCAGAGGATATAGCTTGCAGCATAGTTACATAGCAATCAAAAAGTGCTGAAATACTCTTTTTCCTCTCTGGCAATGTAGCCTGTATTATAATGTGTAAAGAAAAGAACATCCTGCCCAAGGCTTTTGAGACCCTTCAGTGTCTGACATTGCAGCTTCGCTGAGTTTAGAATCAAGACAGAGCATACTAATCTAGACATCTGAAGTTGTGGAGGAAGGGTCCAGATTTCCTGCATTGATTCTGAATAAAAAGTTGGATCACAGTCAGGTTTACTTTGCAAATTGTTTTTTGAATGGAGCACGAATCTGAAGGATCATGAAAAAGCAACCCTCCCAGCAGGTCCATGTGGACAAAGTATCCTTGCTGTTTAGAAGCTGTTAAGCTCAGAGGGCAGAAAGATGGAGCCTTGTGCTCTTGTGATACTGGCTGCTGCTTGCTGAGTAAAAGGGAGATAAGGGCAAGGATGTATTTGGTAGCTGTGTTGGTCTAAGACAAAAAATGCAAAACTCTAGAATTCTTGGTTTATAGATTTCATAGACATCAGGGCTGGAAGGGACCTCGGAAGATCATCGAGTCCAGCCCCCCGCCCAAAGGGCAGGAAGTCAGCTGGGGTCATAGGATCCCAGCAAGATAAGCATCCAGTTTCATCTTGAAGGTGTTCAATGAAGGCGCTTGAACCACCTCCGGTGGCAGGCTGTTCCAGACCTTGGGGGCTCGGACAGTAAAGAAATTCTTCCTTATGTCCAGCCTGAAACGATCTTGAAGTAGTTTGTGGCCATTCAACCTTGTCATCCCTTGGGGCGCTCTGGTGAACAAACGTTCCCCCAGATGCTGGTGGTCACCCCTGATAAACTTGTAGGTGGCCATCAGATCACCCCTGAGCCTGCGCTTTTCCAGGCTAAAGAGCCCCAGGGCTCTCAGCCTGTCATCGTAGGGTCTGCTTCCCTGACCTCTGATCATGCACGTGGCTCTTCTCTGGACTCTCTCAAGCTTCTCCACATCCTTTTTGAATTGTGGAGCCCAAAACTGGACACAGTACTCCAGCTGCGGCCTCACTAAGGCCGAGTACAGGGGGAGAATGACGTCCCGGGATTTGCTTGAGAACCATCTATGGATGCAAGCCAGCGTTTTGGTCACTTTACTAGCCGCCGCATCACATTGCAGGCTCATGTTCATCTTGTGGTCAACGATGCCCCCCAAGTC
>NW_005842242.1:952392-952806 GCF_000455745.1 Alligator sinensis | reverse complement strand
TGTCCTTGATGCTCAAAGCTAGCTGGAGTTCAGTTGCAGCCTTGGCTTTCCTGGTCTGCTCCCTACAGGACCGGACCAGTGCAGAATAATCCTCCTTGGAGGTGACTCCCATCCTCCACCCTTTGTAGGCCTTTCTTTTTAGCCTCAGGAGATCTGCTAGGTCCCTAGAGAGCCAGGGGGGCTGCTGTGCCCTCTTGCTGCCTTTCCTCCGAGATGGATACCTTTTATTAGACCAACTAAGACAAGGGTTGTGAACCGGGGGGTACGCATACCCCCAGAGGTACTTGAGAAGGCCTCAGAAGGTGCGCATGGGCAGGCAGGCATGGAGTGCCACCATACAACATCCCATGCTGCCACATAGTCACTGCCCACCAGGCCAGACGTGGAGAGGGGGGAAGCTCGCCCGCGGTGGTT
>NW_005842242.1:924422-952339 GCF_000455745.1 Alligator sinensis | reverse complement strand
ACACCACCCCCCCTCTCCCCCTGCTCAGTGTCCAGCTGCATGACACCCCCCACCCCTCGGCCTTCAGCCATGTGCCACCTCCCCTCTCCCCCCAGCTCGATGTCCAGCCACTGGGGGTACACTGATAGCAAAAGGTTGAAACCTGCTGAAGTAAGAAATCGCAAAAAAAATATTTTTTTCTGCAAGCTTTCAGGCACACACACACACTTCCTTAGCCTCAGGGAAAATTAAAGATGGTAAAAAGTCCCCATAGGTAGAAAACAAACTTCATTTTTGCACAGAGGAAGCTGAAGGTGGAAGTCTGTTCCTCTGGGTCCATGACAGTGTCTCTGTGAGTTGCTCTTTGATGTGCAGATTAGGCAGTATATGGGTGATATGGGCAGCATTTTGGAAAGAGAATTATTCTCTTTTTTCCCAAACAGGGAGAAAGTCCTCGTGAAGGACCAGCTGCATGTCTTGGAGAACAGCCTTTAGGAAAAACACCCTTTAAAAGGCTTGGCTGTGAACCAGGAATCTAAGCTATTACGAGGGGAGGTCCAATATATAATTCCCTCGTGGTTACCAACCCCTCAATCTGCCACAGCTCAGGTATGGGGCACGGTGTATGGGAGGTACCCAGAAGGAGGGCCACACAAGCATTATCTATACGCATTTAGATCTATTGCATCTATATCTATATGCAAAATTGAACATTCAGTGAGATTTCTTCATTTAGCATAACCTCAGTGTCACGATTCTCCATCCAATGTAATCAAGTCTCCCCAGGGCAAGTGAAGAGTGTGTCAAAGACATGTGAAATATAGGTAACCTTGAGACTAGAATGGCTGACATCCGGCTGAAGGAGCTGCATTTGAAAGGTATGTGTGGATGAGGGAATGAAGGAAAGTAGGGAAGAAGGCAGGTCATTAAGCGATTCATGCTCTACTAACAAAATGGTGCGATGGCCAAAGAGAATTTTGGATCTCTGAAACACAGGCATCTGTCTTTTGGGGTGTTTCCCCCTCTTTTGCCATCTTTTTTTCTTCTCTCATTCTTCTCACCTTATCTGAGCTCGGAAGCAGAGTGCAGAACTATTGTCAAGTGATCATTTGCCCAGGATCTCCGTGTCCCTCTGAAGTAGACCCATGGTTTTGTACCTTTTTTTTAAGAGTTGGATGAGCCAAGCCAAAGAGTTAAGTAATTTACTCCAGACGGCAAAGCGAATCAGTGGCAACGCCAGAATCAGAAACGGGAGTTCCCGTTCTTAGCAAAACAAGACTCCACCTTTGTTTAAGGGGCTGTTGATTGTTGTGTTCATTGTGTAAGTCATTCTTTGTCACCGAGGTCTTCCTTCTTACCACAATGCTGTATAGCTCAGCAAGCCACAGCTCCTCAGACAGACCTCAGCTCTTCCAGTCTCACAATGACAGAACCCTACCAATTGAGCCAGAGGAGGATCCCGTTAACGGCTAGCAATATAAGGCCAATGACACACAGCTGAGACTTCTGATTTGCAACAGTGGGGCTCACTGGCCCTGTGCTCACCAGCTAGTTCATTATCTGATTTCTCCCTGACATGTTGCAAAGGTAAATTAATGTACCTTTATCTAACTCCTAAAGAGCTCCTTATTTTCTGCATTACTGAATGATTCACTTCCCTAAACTATTGCCAGTATCAATCCCCAGAGCGATTTAGAAATTTGCTGGTGTAGAAAACTATAGATCTTTAGAGCTACTCACCACTCTGACAACGGACATTTTTTTTTGTCTGTTAATGGCTGTGGGTGCATCCAGTGCAGAGTTTGTGTTCAGCTGATGAACTGGAGCCAGATGACTTTTTGGAATGGCTAAGTGTTACAGCAAAAGCATTTAGTCCGCCCTGCTTCTTGTACCAGTAATTGGAGAGGAGACTGTAATTATTTTTGATTAGTTTAAACAAAGAGCATGATGTATGCCCCCTTGACACTGTACCATTCATTATTTTATATCCTTTTATCATGTCCCCTCTTGTTCATCCCCTGTCTAAGGTAAACAGATCCTAGTCTTTTTCATCTCTCTTCATAGGAGAGGTTTTTTTTTCCCCCCCTAGGCCCTTGATCATTCTCATCACCTTTCTCTTAAAAATCCACCCAAAAAACCTGAGATGAAGCGGTAGAGTGGGCTTGGAGGGCAGCAGTCTCACAGACTTCCCTTTACGAGCAAGTCGGGCAAGCAGAGCAGGCTCCAAAAACGCACAGCTAATTTGGATGCACAGTGTCACCAGTGGCCTGTACAATCACAGTAATTGCACAGAAAAACTAGGGGCAAAAATATAGGCAGACATTTTTAGCTGAAAGATCTGTCACTTTATCTCTCTCTACTTCTGTTTCCCCTCTCAGTAAAATGAGGATAACAGGTCTTAGCTACTTCATGAGAGGGTTGCAAGAGTGCATTCATTACCATGCGCAAAGTGCTTTGGGGTCACTGCCTGGAATGGAAAGTGTTATTTTTTTTTTTTTTGTGAGGAAAAGACAGGGAAGTACAGCAAAAAAAAAACAACCAAAAAAACCCCCAACTATGTTGTCTATAGAGATAACCAGACCCAAGAATACCAGAGGGTATTATGGGATGTTGGAGCAAAAATAATCCTGTGTAGAAAGCATAATGACCCAACATGGGGGCAGGAAGAAGTCTCTGTTTAAAGCAGAGCTAGTGAATTTTAAAGTTCAGTTTCCTTGAATACTTGCCAGGCCTGTTCTTTCCTGTCGCACAGGCCAGCTGTTTTGTAATTTTATTTTGCATTCCAGTAGCACCTAAAATCCAGGCCTCGGTGTACCACTCCCAAAGGAGTTTGCAGTCTGAATAGACAAAAAGGAGAAACACAGAGAAATGGAATGACTTGCCTGATGGCACAGAGTATATCAGTGGCAGAGCTGAAAACATAGCTCTGCTTTCCAGGCTGCTGCTCTACCCATTGGACCATACAGCTTCCCTTGAAGCAAGGGGATGTGTGAAGCTAAACAGAGGAGCAGATGTGCAAGGGCTCTTTTCACTTCCAATTCTTATAACCGATTGAATCTGGTGCATGAAATATCCACCAACATGAAAACCAGTGCACTGGACCTTTCTTCAAAGTCTTGCTGTGAGGCATTGAGGGTGCGTCTACACATGCCCCCCACAATGCAGTTGTTACTGCGCTGTCATTTAGTACTTGCTTTATGGGGCGGACAGGGGCGGGCAATTATTTTGGGCGGAGAGCTACTTACTGAGATTTGGCAAGCCATCGAGGGCTGCATGAGCGGCAGCCAGGGACAGGAACATATTAATTTTCTAAATTTTTTAGGGGCCCCGCAGGCCGGATAGAATGGCCTGGCGGGCTACATTTGGCCCACGGGCCACATTTTGCCCATCCCTGCTTTAGAAAGTACTAAAAGGTGGTGCAATAACAACCATTATGGTGCCGTCCCACCGGCGCACAGTTATGTTCAGCAGCTACATCGCCGTAGTGACATGCTATAACGAGGTAGCTCACTGCTATGGGAATGTAGTGGCAGCATCACGGTTTGTGCCTGCTGATGCTACGTCACCATAGTGATGAGCTACGTCGCTGTAGCAACATAACATCTCGTGTAGACGCATCCTGGGTATCAACGTTCTCCTTCCCCCTTTCCCCACCCAAAAGACTGAGGGGTGGAAATAGTTTGGTGCCTGCTGCTGCTGTCGCTGATACTTGGTGTTTCCTGAAGACTGAAATACCTGACACAAGTATGGCCACAAACAATGCTCATTCCTCCTTGCTCTATGAGAATGCCCTCCCTATGCACCCTCATCAGAAAAGACCACCAACAAAACGGACTTGTCACTGGAGCTGCCCCATGCTAAGAAACACTGATCATCCCAGCAGCTGAGCTGTTCTTAGTCAGGAGGAAAAGTACCATTGGCTCCAATGGGTTTTGGCTGAGCTCCTAATGGCCTCTGGATCTGGTCCTCGCTGAATAATTTGACTAATTTGGTCATTTCATTTTTTTTCTTAAATTACTTTTATTAAATTAAGTGAAGGTATGAAAAAAAAATAGAAAAAATGGTTAGTTGTCCAATCCCAGTTTTAGGAGGCAGTAATTTTTATGGTCTGTGTAAGTTTCTTTGCAGACAGGAGATCCCCATGATTTATTAAAACATTTATTAATCAGAAAACTGCTGCAAGACTTCTGTTCAATAGCACAAAGAGAAAAAGCTCACAGTTAATCAGAAAGTCCAAAAAGGAAGTAAGAAGACTTCTGATGAAACCTGCCCTTATTCCATCTGTTGCAGAGCACTAAAATGCCTGCTCCTGGAAGAGCAGAAGCTGCCTGGGGAGAGGGTACTAAGAGCCAGGCAGAAGCCCACACCTGTGGGTTACTGTGGCCACAGGCCATCAAGTGAATTAGCCTGCACCTGCACCTACACCTGCACCTGTACCTGCACCAGTCAGCTGACCAGAGGAGGCGGGGCCCTGGGCCCATATAAATCCCAGGCAGGAACTAGGGAAGGCAGTTCGCTGCCAGCGGCCAAGCGGGAAGGAGCCCTCCTAGAGGGAGCTATGGAAAGAGGCCTGAGGGCGAGTCTAGCTTCTGGGGATGCCAGGGGCAAAGGTTGATTCTATTAAAGGGGTGGAGCACAATGGGAACATATGTGTTATGTTATAGCCCAGGGGCTTATGTTTTGTTTGCCGTATCATAACAACTGGTGGTTTGGGTGAAGCTATTGGGGAAGGAGGAGGCCTTATTGGGGGGGGCCCACTGTAGTGTGGGGGCCCCAGAACCAGAGAGGGCATGGCTTTTGGGGCGCATAGACCCCGGCACCAGAGAGGGTGCAGCATTTGGGGTTTACAGACCCTGGCGCCAGAGAAGGCATGGCATTTGGGGTGCACAGACCCCCGCACCAGAGAGCGCGCAGCATTTGGGCTGCAGAGAGCCCAGCGCCAAGGGGTGCAGAGACAGACACAGGGTTGCAGAGAGCCCGGTGCCAAGGGGCGCAGAGACAGACACAGGGTTGAAGAGAGCCCAGCGCCGAGGGGCGCCGAGACAGAGGCAGGGCTGCAGAGAGCCTGGCGCCGAAGGGCACAGAGACAGAGACAGGGCTGTAGAGAGCCCAGTGGCAATCTGAGGCCAAGTAAAACCAAGGCCTCAGAGGAATGTTGTGCAAATACCATTTACATGCTTGGGGCATGGTAAAGGGGCAGTTTGGAGCCACGCACATAGCCCATAAGGCTGGGGTGTCCCGAGACATCTGTTTTGAAATGGGACCCACAAGGGGTCCAGGAACCCACGGGGTTCAGGGAAGTCCATCAGGACCATGGCCGACCGGATGTGAAGGCAGCCTCCCTATATTATATTTACATCAAGACATGGCAGACGAGAATAGAGGGTGCCCATCAGGCTGAATTGGCACAGTCAAGGGGTCTTAGGGGGAACACGGCCATCCTTAGGGACCCCATCCTGTGACACCATCCGACAGGCTTCAGTTGCTACCAAAAAAAAAGAAAATGCTCATTAATCAATTTGTGCGATGCATTAAAGCAGGCACATTTCAGATGTTTGGGGTTTTTGTTTGTTTTTTTGTTTATTTTTTGACGTACTAGTTATTGTATTTATTCAGTTATTCATTAGTTTTCGGCGTGTGATTGGTACCAAAGAGTGGAATTCAATTTCAAGTCAGCCAAAAAAGAATAGTAAGAAAAAACTCAAACAGCCTCCCCCTACATTCACACACACACATCCAGCAGTGAAGCACATACTAACGTTTCACTGAATTGTCCATGGGTTTTTCCTTAAGTACGTGAGCACTTTGACAGCTCAGGGCCTGTGTGTGTGGTTTCTAGTCAAATATACATTGGTGGCCTTTTTTTCAAAACAGTGTTGGCCCCGCTCTTCTGATCATCATGCATCAGTAAGCACAAGACTTAATATGGTGGCAAAACTATTGATTTCACTGAATAGGAGCAAGTCCAGACTTCCTGAGAACTGTGCTATAGTAGTAAATAAATTAAGGTAATGCAATGCAAAAGCAACAATACGTCAGAAACAGAGCACTGGACCTCTGCCCTGCCGGATAAGGCTAAATATGAGAGAATCCCTTTTGCAAACAACTGTAAATTGGATATTTATGTTTGAATCTGGCAACCTTTTCAGTTAACCTGTTCCGTAATCAGATTGATTTCTGGGCTTTGCCAAAATTCAGACTATGCTAACACATATATTAAATCAGGAGGTTGGAATGAGCCATTTTAAATGTTCTCCACTGTTCACTATTATTATTGGTAGTTACTCCTTTCATCTCCTTTACCTGTTAAAAATCCAGTAGCTTTATGTACTGTAGAAGTGATAAATACCCATGAGCGTGTGGTCCTTTCTTATTCCTTACAACATAGATTCCCAAACTCATGCAGCTCATTAGTAATCCATGAAGGCCTTGCTGGTGATCTGTATGGAACCAGTTAGTTTTATGATCTCCTTGTTTCCACCTATATAAAAGGGCATCAAAAAGCAAACTAAATGTTCCCCCCATATTCTCTTCCCATGCAACATACAAAGTTTCCTCCCATTTCTGTAGTGAAATGGCACACAAACTACACAAATTCACGAGGCTCTGGTCTACAGCATCCTATTGAAACAATTGTGGCTAATAAGTGGAGGCCGTCCATTATCTTTTTATGTGTGTAGTCCTTCAAAGGGGCTTTAACTTGCTTATTGCAGATTCCTTTTGCATGTTATACCGCAGCCCCATGCATCAGGATAAGAGCTGCTGCTTTGCTTACTTCACATTGGTCTTCACGCACGTGTAGTTTGGTTTTCTGTTTCTTCCATCAATCTTGAGGCTTTGACTTGCTCACTGAAGCTGAAAAACAGTAGAGAAAATTTTCTGCTATTGTTAGCTTGAATTCGGGGGGAAAAAAACAAGTTTGTAAACTTTGCTATAGATAATTCCATGCTTGTAGTTCATTAGTGTGAATGATCGCTGTAACAGCTGATTTTTGTGCTCAAATATTTGCCAGAAGGGAATTTTAAATGTCAGGCTCAGCTGTAACATCTGAAACTCTCCGTTTGATCTGAGTGGTACCTGATTTTTTTAATATGAACAAATGGTTGCCTAATTTCCATATGCAGTGTCTAAGATTGTGAATGCAATGAAACAACTCACCATTTGCAGGTTTCTATGTGCTGTCATGGCTACTGGCGCTTAAAAACCACAGACCAAGTGTGGGGTAGGGAGCACTAGCAAAATAAACTTTTTTTTTTTTGGCTTATAAAAAAAAAGCCCCCACACCATCCAGGTCACTCCTTGGTCTCTTCTGTCTCTGTGCGTCTGGGCTGTATACTTCACTATACCCTCTTCACTTTGGCCCCAGCAGAACTTCTCCCTGCCTTCCACCTGTTTCTCTTCAAGCGACTGACTCCCCACTTTCCAGACATCACCTGACCTTTCTGTTTTCCCGTCACCCTCTTCATTTAAAATAAGAAAATAAAATTCTTGCGTGCTCATTTTTCCCCCTAACAATGTTTCCTACTACACAGGTGTTTTTTTCCCCCTTTTTCTTTTTCTTTTTTTTTGTCAACTTAATAGCCATGAGCTCACTCTTTGCAGTTGATAGTCCCTTTGATCTTCTTTGCCTGCTGCTTGGCAGAAAGCCATGAGGCTGGTATTGCCTTTAATCTTTTTTGCCATAGATCAGTAATAACTCCTGTCCATTTCTTTTCTCTGGTTCCTTTGCTGAAATTGCTGCTTTAGTCTCCCCTCTGTTTTTATGGATGAAGTGTCATAATATGAGCAACACTTCAATTCATGATCATGAATTGAAAATGGACAAAATATCTCAGAAGGTTTTATGCTAAGGGTAATGGGCAAATGTGCTGGCTGTGCTAAATACTATGTTATAGTGTTTATTTCTAATTACTGATTTTTTTTTAAGGTCTGGGCTGTTCATTTGTTATCTACAAATCCTGTAGCTCAGTTTTCCAGTTTCTCCCTCCTGCCTGCCTGTAAAGTGTTTTGAAAAGGAGCTCTGTAAATATTATGAGCTTCCATATTTATTCCCACTTGATGGCTTCTGGACAAAATTTGTTCAGTTTACAAGTCAGGATATGATACTTCCAAGAGGAAATCATTTCAAATTCAACTTGAGAAAAACATTGTGTTCTTTCTGCTTGGCAAAGGATGTCATTGCCAGTATGGGAGGGGAAGTTAGCTATGGATGTCATTGGTAAACATGTTGATCCAAAGCATAAAATCTACCTTTCTCTCTTTAGCAATGTTGGTTTGCATTGCTAAAAGTAATAGAACACAGTTTTGGGTGTCCATAAAGCAACAGATATGACCTGAATATATGCACAGAGCTAACATCTGGAAGCTCAGACAGAAGTACAGCTCCTGGGTCTAACTCATGGCACTTCACAGAAAGCATCATGAATTAGACTGGTCCTCCTGACCCAACAGATGCTAGCTATTGGGTCAGGTGGGTGGGGGGTCGAGCTCCAATTTGGTGCCAGTCCAGGGAAAACGGCTGCATCTCTGTAGCCTCTTCCCCTAGCTCTGCCTGCCCCCTCCAGCTCCTGTTTTGTCTCATGATGGGAGGGGGAGAAGGCAGGGAAGGGAGGTCTGTTCTGGGGTTTCTCCAGCCTGTGCTGGAGTGGGGAGGGGGGTGAATTGGAGCCTCCCACCTTGCAGGTGCTTCAGTCTACCTTCCCCACCCTACAATACCAGCTGGACAACCCCCAGAATGAGCTCCCTTCCATTCTGAAAACGCTTCCAGGAGCAGGGCTGAGCTGCATTAGCTGAGCCCTGCTCCTGGTGTGCACCCACACAAGTAAATGAAGGAGCTTCACTTTGGAAAGCCTTCATCTGAACCCTCACTATATGAGTCTGAATCTGATGCATGAAATATCCACCAACATGAAAACCAGTGCACTGGACCTTTGTTCAAAGTCTTGTTGTGAGGCATTGAGGGTGTGTCTACACATGCCCCCCACAGTGCAGTTGTTACTGCGTTGTCATTTAGTACTTACTTTAGGAAGTATTAAACGATGGTGCAGTAACAGCTATTACTGCACCATCACACCAGCACACGACCATTTTTAGCACCTATGTCACTGTAGTGATGTGCTATAAGGAGGTAGCTTGTTGCTACAGTGACATAGCATCAGCGTCACGGTTTGTGCCTATCGATGCTCTGTCACCATAGCATCAACAGCCTTCACTACACAAGGGTTCAGATTGTTGCAGGATCAGACCCTTTTAAAGCACTCTGCAACCATGCACTTGTGTTTGGTCATGGCTGTAGAGTGCTTCCAGGGGTCAGATCAGGGACAAATTGTCACCCTTAGCACCCTGTCTGCACCTTAGATTAAGGAGGCAGCTTCCTATAGAGCAATTGCTCTTATCCCAGTTGCACTTCTATAATAAATATAAACAAATAATACATATTGATTCCAGATTTAACATTTTAAAAATTCTATGCAGGAAAAAAGGAGGATTTGCTTTGTTCTGGCATAAGGATAAGGAGTATTTGCAAAACTGTAACTTAAGGCTTGCAAGCCCCTTTTAGTGAGCCAGTTTCCCAAATGGTTTCAAGCTTGTCTTAACAGTTGCCCTAAGCAGGTCAGTGAATTCTGCTCCTTGGTCGCTGCAGTGTCATGATGGAGGCTGGAGGCACAATCTAGTATATTTGGGATATGCATTTGATTGGACAGGAAAATCCAAGTCCTGGTTTCTTTCTGGAGGAGTTCCACATTGCAGTGGGGTGTTGTTCAGAGAGTAGCTTGACTCTCTTTGTAGGGATGCTGTCTGTTGGGTGGGAGAAGCGGATTATTCCAGGCATAACTAGATTGCACACGCAGCTTGTGGGGTTGCTAAAAAGAATTTAAGAAAGTCAGGCCTATCCTGCACTGTCCTGATTCTGCTTTTATCCCATCCCCACATTAACTTGGTCATGTGAGTGACCAAGATCTGCCAAAAGCATGTTGGGAACATGTAAGTGGAAGAGATACAGGAATGAGATTTTCAGAAAAGTGGTATTTATAATGGTTGCAACTGTACTGACGAGGGCTTTTGCCTCTATTCACCCACCAATCAAAGTCATTCTGAAAATATGATTGATGAACAGCACAAGGGAATTTTTTGTCCATTGAGGGATTTTTGTCTGGGTGAATTCTGCATTATGGAAGGCTAGGCCTGCCCCATTTGTGGGACTTGGGGTCCCAAACACTTCAGGGGAAGGCACCCTGTCATCCAAGTCTTGCTTTCAGACTTGTTTGTTTTATTTTATAACCAGAAGCTAAGCTGAATTCCTCTATTTGATCAGAGGCTGCTGGTGCTGAAGTGTCAAGTTTGTGATGTATAGCAGAATGTCATCTGCACAGAGAGAAATTCAACTCTCCACTCCCTCTACATTTATACCTTGTATCTATGAATTATTACATATTTTGCTGGCCAAGGTCTTGATTGCCAGAGCAAAGAATAATGGGGATGAGGGAGAATTCTTGTCTGAGTTCTCCCTGGACTCTGAAAGGGGCTAATCCAGTCTATTAATGCTTCTCTTAATTCAGTGTGGTGCAGTGCTGCAAAGATATGAATACCTTCCCCTCTCAGATGCTTTCTCCAACCTGGTTTGTTGTTGCTATACGTACTGTGGTTGCATCTAACAGCCCCAAGCAAGATGAGGTGGTCCATTGTGTTAAGCTGGCTTAGTAGGACACTAAGGCACTTATACATGTGCCTGATGTTTGCTCCAACAAGTCCAAATGAATTAATCGAGTCTGCTGGAGTGGAACGGCTCCAGCAGCTTCGCCATCAGAATGGGGCCAGGAGCTCATCAAACCAGCTTTTGTTAAAGGGCCCCTGTTGCCATTTTGAAGCACGGGATGCTGAATACATGAAATGCTGTGGGCGTTTTAATTACAGCAACTCTAATTAAAACACTCCCCACCTCACCCCACCCCGGAGCACATGTAAAGATGCCGTAAGATTTTAACAGACAAAATAGACATGGTATAGGAAAGGAACAGAGAGGTGAAGTCTTTCATTCAAGTTCCCACAGCTGGTCAATGATAGAACTGGGAATAAAATCCAGCACTCTTGGCTCTCCTACCAGACAATGCCACTAGACCATGCTGTCTCCTCACTTGATTTTCCTTTATATTTATATATTAAACCCTACATTGATTGCATTAATTGTAAAAAAAAAAAAAAAAAAGAAAACAAAGCAAAAAATCAGTGTATCTACATGAGAGGTTTACTGCCTAATTAGCTCTTCAGTAAAGTCTGAATGCCTACACGTGCGGCCCTATTAGGCCGCAGGAAACTAATGAACTCCGCCACAGGTTAGTACTTGTAAACACAATACAAATACTATCCTGCAGAGGCATTTTTCAGCGCACAGCAACACACGTGCAGATGGTGATAGGGCTGGCTGGGGCATGAGGGTGCTTTAGTGTGGGGCTGCCTACCTCTGCAGCACATTGAGACGGGTTGGAGCAGCCCCAGGCTGTCAGGCTGACCAGTTGGGGCTGCTCCAACCTGGCTCAATATGCTACAGTCCCGGGCACATGTGAAGACACGACACTCAAGAGTGATAAACTCTGGCACAATATGTGCTGCAGTTTATTGCTCCATGCTCATAGCACATGTAGATGCACCCAGTATGAAATGCCTGGGGCTTGGCTTTGCCACAGTGCTCAAGCAAGGCAATGCTCAACCTCTAGTGTAAAGGGAGCATAGTCAAGCACATTTATCTTGTTCCTAAGAACCCCCTTTCCACCAGGGACATAAGTGAAGAGGGACTTTTCCATGTCTGTCCTGCTAAGTTCTGCTTGCTGTAACTCCAGGAGTAAGGGGAAGGCAACAGTTTTATACCTTGGAGCCCAACTGCACTGGTCCAGATCCCCAGTGCAATATAAATTATACCAGGAACCGGGGATCCCAAGAGTATACTGACAGTCTGGCATGGCTCTGTTACTCAGGACAGTCCCGTATGCCAGGGGCTAGGGAGTGTTGCTGGCATAGGAATAGCTGTGTTAGTCCTATGTGGCCTACAAAGGCTATCTGACTGTCCAGAACCTGGCTTGCTTGCTTAGGGTAGACACAGACACCAACTCTCATTGCCTTTGTGCCACCATAAAAATCTGTATGGGACAGTCCTGCTTTGAGCAGGGGGTTGGACTAGATGTGACCTCCTGAGATCCCTCCCAACCCAAATTTTCTATGATTCTATGAAAGCTAAGGGATGTCTATCTTCTTTGTCATGCCACAATGTAGTCATAAAAAAAGGTAGTAATAATTTGTGCTGCTTTATTGAGGCAAACATCAATTTGCTTGATGGTGGGAGAGCAGGCAGCCCAGAGCTGAGATAGCCAGGGGTGCACCTCTGAAAGTGGGAAAAGCCTTTCCCCGCTTCTAGAGACATGCCCCAGAGACTGCCAGGGGTGCATCAATGGAAGAAGAGAATACATAACCCATTGTCCTGCAAAGTCAATGGGTGGGCTAATGAGTTTTGCCCAGTTAAGTCAATCAGCTATGCCAGGGCACATCCCAACACACCTGCTCTGCTCTGCTTCCTTTGGTGACATCTATTCCTAGCCTCAGAGCTCACAGCTGAATGTGGCCAATATTCCCTTAGTCAGGTGTTGTTTCAGAGTTAGACAGCTCATCTCTAGCATCATTTTCTAGTCATTGAATTATTTATATCCATTATGCCACTCTACAAAGAGGCATCGCTGCGGTGTCCTGTATCCAGATGATGGCCACAAGCACTAAGGGCCAGGCTGTAACTTGAGACACAGCTAAATAGGCTAAAAACTCACATCCTGAGCCTACTCCCATTGAAGTCAGCAACCAAATTGCCATTGTCTTTGTGAGTGCTGGATGAGGCTCTTAGGGCATAGTTGGGATACAGCTGGTCCAATAAAAGATATCACCCTAAGAAATCCTTGCCTCTCACGTCATTCCTGCACAATCACGGTAACAACATCACTCTTAACACTACCATCATCCACTATGCCAGCCACTCCAATGGAAGTGAGGCCTGTTTTCCCCACGCACCCACTGCAGCAGGGGATTTGGGGTGAGTAGCCCTTTTACAGCTCCAGTTATAAATCTCAGGGAGCTGAGCAGAGTAAAAACACAAGTGCTTGCAAGGTCCCCGGAGATGGCCCAGGGGCAGGATGGGAGGAAAAATGAATTGGAGGTGGTCCTGTCCACTCTTGTGCACCAGCAGGTTGGGATCCAAGTTGGAGTAAAGGTTAAAACCAGAGAGCTTGCCACAATGCAATGTCCTGTCCTGCCTCTTCATACGTGTGCAGAAGAATGCCGCACCTGCAAGGGTGAGGCTGGCCTTGGCGCTGGTTGGTAGCCCCAGGAGAGTTTCTGCAGCTGGCAGCATGCAAAGCTTCCCCTTGGTCTGATAAAAGATGTCACATCCACTCAAAACCTGCCTGTGTCCTTAGACCAACACGGCTGCAACCCAAAACCCAGCATCCTCCTCCTCCCTGGTTTTTCCAGAGCCTAGAGTCTACTCAAGAGATGTGAGCTGGCAGAGACAGAAGATTTAGGCCTTGGTAAAGACCGAGCAGCAGCATTTGGCTGATATATGTCAGGAGACGATGCAAACAATGCCCGGAGCTTCCTAGTTATTTATTTAATAGCAAGCATTTACTTAAAGGCACAATATCAAGTTTTCTACCAGTAATGAGATGACAGAAATGCACTCGCATTGTTTGACCACCACTTCAGCTGCCAGGCCTGAATGATAATTGAGAGAGCACCCACAGTCCTTTGTCTGTCCTTTGCCCGAGGATCAGCCCTCCAGGATAATCGCCGCCACACACGTACCAGAACAGAACGCGGATGCCGAGGTTCATAGGTCACCGTTTTAATATAAAGGGTTATTTTCCAAATTCAATCACTCTGTTGCTATGAAAATGTGTGTGTAGCCACACTTTCAGTCGCTTTCATGGCGTAGAATGGTCTCGGAGCTGGGAAGGTCACAGATTTATTTATCAGTGGCATTAGTATTGTTAATACCAGCATAAATCTTTTTTTATATATGCAGCACCTCTTGGCAAAGCATTGGGGATGCTGCGCAACATCGCTCCAGGAGCGACACAGTGTGCTTAACAATATTGGATATGAGCATTGAGTAGCTTGTAAAAGTCTATAATTACTCTATGGTGCATTTATTAATAAGAAAAATCATTGTGGGTAACTTTTTGGTTGGACTGCTGTGAGCAATGGAATGCTTCTGCTGTCTCTCAGCAGGTATTCCCGTCCCAGACAGCAATCCTCTAATTAACTTTTGTCATGTGCTTCATTGAATCTGGCAATACAGAATGATCTAGAGGTGCCTATAGATCTATCAGACAGAATCTGAAAAACGGCTTCCTACGTTTCACAAAGGGGGGGTGGGGGGGAGCTGCTTCCTAATGATCCGTTTTCTAAATGTATTATATCTTCACAGAAGCTGTCTGTCCATGGGGGACTGCAGATGCAGGAACTGGAAAGAGACTTTGGGGAAAGTGGACCAAAAGGTAAAATACCAGAATTGGTGAGTAAAAGTGGGGCGGGGAAAGAAATTCTCCTAAAAAATTACAGCTCCCTGTATGCCTGAGCTGCGAATATTTAAGCAAAAGGTGGCAATAGTTAGTCTCTTAGGTAAAATGAGGAGTAATGGACAAAATCCTGGGACTGAACTATTTAATGCCCATTTGGGGGAGAGTAAAAAACACTGAAGTGCAGCTTTCCTGGAGCCGGCTTTCTTGTTTGAAATCACAACCTGTCTGCCTGGATCCTAAACGCTGTACCTGCCTGCCTTTATCATCTCACAGATATGCAGATTTTAGTGCTGAAGGGGCCGTTATGATCAACAAGTCTGACCCCTGCATAGTGCAGGATCTCACGCTCCCTCATTACTGTGCACAGTCCTTCCACACCCATCCAGATCCTATCCTGACTGTTTCTCATCTGGACATACATCCTAGCAGTCCCAGAATCTGTCATTTGTTGCAAGCATGCAGACTGCTGCAGACATCCAGAGCCCCAGGGAGATCTCATTGCAGTCGGACTGTGTGCAAAAAGTTGCAAAATCAATCAGCTATCATTGCACGCTTGCCACAGCAGGAGGTGCATCTCTCTGTCCAGAGAAATGCCTACCACATTTTAGCAGTATAATAATAATAAGTCATGAGCCTTAGAATCAGAGGGCTGATGGTTTGTCTGGTTCAACTGCACCTAGCTCATCTTCTTAACTCGGATTTTAGGACTAATTAGCTCAAGCCTTGAATGAGCAAAAATTACCTGGTTCATATTTTCATCTGGTTTTAACCACTGCCGAGGGATGTCGGGGAAACCCTGCAGGTCAGACATGAGGCTGAGCAGATGCAGCGGACTATTTCCAGAAAAGGTTTCAGATGCCTAAAGTGGGACTTAGATGTCCAAAATTGAGATATTCAGAACCCCGCTCAGTTTCTGCATAACCCTGGAGGCACCAGATGTCCGTAGGTAACCTAGTTTTTCGGGTTTTTTAATGAAAGATCCCCAAGCACCAAAAATTCTTCTTCTGAGCATGTCCAGAAGTACTTCCTTGCAGCTCAGTGCCTATCTCACATCTAAGCCTTGTTGGGATTCAGGAACTATCAGTCCTCCACATGTGTTTCCAGAGGTGTTCTTAGAACATGCCGACTACCATATTGCTTTAAATGCAGTTGCAGCTATGACTTCTCTTCAAAGCACCGGTCAATCCACCACCATGATCTGCTGGTTCCAGCACTGACCTAGAATATGGGAGGCCCAGGTTGTATTCCCTACCTCCCTGAGACAGGGTTGAAGCACCATGGAGAGCACCCTATCTGATCCACCAGGCCGGGGGTGGGCAAAATGCAGCCCAGGGACTGGATGCGGCCCGCCAGGCCATTCTATCCAGCCCGCGGGGCCCCTAAAAAATTTAGAAAATTAATATTTATCTACCCCTGGCTGCCTGTCATGCGGCCCGTGATGGCTTGCCAAAACTCAGTAAGCGGCCCTCCACCCAAAATAATTGCCTGCCCCTGGACCAGGCTATAGGTAGTTTGGGGATGTCAGCACTCTCCACCCCTTCCAGTGAAACTGTTCCACGGTGCATGAAACCTTGTGTTTTCATCAGGCTCCATGGAATTTGGTGCTTGAACCATTAGGATGGGAAAACTAGCTCATTCTTTCATTCTCTTCTCCCCATAACCCCGGCCCCTAATGAACATGTAAGTACTCCATGCCAAATGCAACTGCTTCAACATGAAGTGTGGAGAGTAGCCAATAGCTTTGTGATTAGGCAGGTGGAAGATGTAGCTATGAGCCCCCTTAGGATGAGGAAGGATTTGAACCCGCATCTTCCAAATATTGGCTGGGTTCAGTATAAAAGGAAGGGGGAAGAACATCACCATGATATATTCACCCTCTGGCTTTGCTTTGAAAGAAAAGTAGCTCTTCAATTTCTACATGCGTTTAGTGGTATTTTGCTTTGTAGTAGTAATAACAGGCATTTAAAGGTACTCTTTTAAAAATTGCACAAATATTCATTTATGCGAGTAGACTATGAAAGTAAACATCTGTTTCCTTGATTTACACACGAAAAAAATTATTTGTGCAGCCTTTGGTCTTGCCTTGGGTGCTGTCTAAGCTTTGGCCCATCAACTACAAATGTGAATAGGCATTTACACCATTTGTTATAACTACGTTAGATGTCTATTGGCATTCACACAGTAGGCATGAATCTGCTATACTGCAAATGTAAACATAAATAGGGAATTAAAATCTATTGGCTGCTCTGGTAGATGAAAATGTTTTACTATGTTTTACCATGTCTCATAGGCAGTTTAGCATGCATTTTTTGGTTCGAGTTGCTTCCTGTTTGATTTAAACTTTAGTTCTTGTATAATATTTCAAGAATCGTTGTCAGCTTTTGAAATGAAATGCTCTGCGGAATCATAATATTAATTTACACAAACTGTAAGCCCATGTCATCTCCAAATTTGCAATTCATCATTTAATTCTGACTGAATGAATTGTGCCATAGATTGTGAATTGTCCATGGTTTCTTGAATGCAAAAATGCTTATTACTGTCACCCTTCAGTGCAACTTCCTATTTAACCTCATTATTTCTCAGGGTGGATTTTTGCTTTCTCACTGGATTTTCTCATCTTTTCTGTTTTTTTAAAAAAACCCTAAAAATCAAGACCAGCATCAACGTAGTTCAACACAGGAATGACTACCCTCCTGCATAAATCTTGCAATAGTGTCATGCACAATCATCTCCACTGAATCTCATTGACAGGGAGAGTTATCGGTCACTGATATGTAATGAGGCAAGTTTGTGTATCACTGGCTGGGTTCACTGCAACGGGCATTTGGTACCTGTCTGTGAGTTAGAAAAACAACAGCTGGGGTCTTTATTACAATAAAATGAGATGAACTGTACAAGTTTCACAAGGTGTGTTGCCATCCCTAGAATTCTGGCTGCAAAGCGTCTCCACAGCCTCTTAAATAGCAGCATTGAAATGCCGCATTGAAGTATTCAGTCATCACAACGCATCTCGAGAGCTGATCATACCCTGCTATCATAGGGCTCAGTCCAGTGCCCAATTGAGTCAATGGGTGCTTCCAAACTCTTGAAGCTATTCTAGCAGCTTATTACAACTGCTGCACATCATAAATGAACCCTTATAGGGGTGTCACACTTCACATAATTGCCCCCTCTTTTCCACCTTGTGCAAATTGCATACATTTGTTGCAGTGGGTCCTCTATCTTTTCCTCTTTTAGATCACTCTTCTTCAGATGATCCTGAAGTGCTTCATAAATACCAATGAACTAAAAGTCACACTGCTCCAGAGCATTATTCCTACCATCTCATATAACTGGAAAGTAAGGGTGAAGTTACAAATTGCACTTAGACTATGCTAAGGGCACTTAAAATGCGAGTGTCTACACATTAAAGCTCTTTAACTCATGCTGTATGCCATCTGAGCAGTTCAAACTTATGCCATTTCAGGCAAGGGCTTACTATGTGCTTTGCTTTCTAACTTGTGTTAGGGTAACTTTGGTCTGCTCCATAGAGATAAAATGAGCAATTGCAGTCCTCCAGCATCCCAGGATGCACTGCTCCCAACCACCACCCCCTAGAACAAGGATAGAGCTCAGGGGTCCTGGCTCCTAGCCTGCTGGTCTTCTAGTAGCAAGTCAGACCTGTACAGGCAAGAAACTATATTAACCCTTAACATGTGATGGTTCACAGCGTGTTCTAACTTTAACACCTCTTTACATCCCAGAACTTTAGTATGATCGAAGTGTAATGTGTGACTTCACTCTAAGGCTTAAAGGTAAGGGCCAACTTGTTTAGGAGAGAGCTTTGCCTGACGTCATGCAGCAGGTCGGTGTTACAGATATGAACAGGAATGGCCAACTGCTGTGTTTTGACTAGGCTCTGCTTCTTCTGATACACACAGTAAGACAACACATTACCGTGCTCTTGTACGTACACATACAAGCATCTATCTTGCCAGATCAGTCGTGAATAATCTATATTGCCACTGTGATCCAAAGGCAAAAAACAAGGAGGAAGAGAAAGTAGGTGTTGATATTGGGTTGCTAGAACAAGCTTTTCTGTTTTCTCCCTTCACTGATAGAGCTGATACTCTTCCAGGCTTTTGATGGAAAGAAGATTCAGACCTTCTGTCAAATTTTCCAGCATCTCTTACAGCAGTTTAATTTCCTGAGAGCTGACCTCTGGAAAATAGACATCTCAGTGCTTGCTGTTAATAGTGTTGGCCCTGTGATCCCCACACTGACTACCAGAGTTGGGGAGGAATCAGCCATCTCCTGTGAGTGGCAAACCTGCCATGGGCTGAACCTTGCCCTCCTTTCATCCTTCACTTCGCGGGGAGCTTATATGCTAATTGTTTTGTTGAGTGCACAATTTATTAGCTGTGCCAGCACCAAGCCTGTTTGGGGGAGGTATGGTAATTTGTTGCCTCCAGAACTGATTTTTACATGAAACTACAGCTCAGGCCCATTATCGTTCTTTAACGTCAGTGCAGCAGCAGCTTTTTATAAAATATATTATCTCTCTGAACTTGATTGTTAGCAATGCAAAACAGAAATAACAGTATGGCGGGTTGTGAACATGCTATCAGCCATCAATATAGATGGCATATCATCAATCAAATCCATAAAGCTTTTAAGCTGTCTTGATTTAAATGAAGGTTTATGGTGCATTACAATGGGCTGTTTAAAATCATGTGCGTATTTTATCAGGTCTTCGTGACTAATTAAATGCTTTCTGGGCCATGGCCCTAAACCCACTGGACCTGATTCTGGTCTGATTCCCATAGGTAAATCTATTCACTTGAATTAGAGTTACCCCTGGTGTATAAAGTTTGAAGTGAGAGGCAAATTAGGCCTCAGGTTTTCACAAGAGCTCAAATGAAAGTCAAAATGGAATTGAAACCAAGTTTCAACAATGAAACCTACCTTGATCTCATCGCCCTACTGGATTTAGAGGCCTGTTGGCATGTTAAGTAGTCCTTGAGTAAGATATAGCATTAAGCATTTTATCTCAGTAATAGGAGGTTCTGCAAATTATAATTGAAAATATTGGTACCATTTGTTACAAACATTAAGGTCATGCTGAGGTGCCCTAACTGCAGTAATGGTGCCAGGTACTGGACTGAAAGGTGACACAATCTGTGCTCTGAAGGACTTACAGATTAAAGAGGTGATGGGCAAAGGATGGAAAGGACAACAGATGCCAAATTACTTACCAGAGGTTATACAGTTGTTTAATCAGAAAGTCATGATTAGAGTCAACGTGTCCCAGTTCCCAAACCAGTGCCCTACCCCAGTGGTTCTCAACCTTTTTAGACTGAAGACCCTATCATTAGACTCCAGGCACCCCTTGGAAAATGCCAGCTCCTAGTTTACTGCCTACAGAAAAATAATTCAACAATTCCGTGTTGCAAAGAGCTCAGAAAAGACCACAGGAGGGCAGAATGGTTTTAAGACTATGAATTCCTATTTGAAATCTTGTGAATTGTGTTTGCACACCAAACAATGCTAATGTTGTAAGAGATCTCAAGGCACTGCAGCGTGCCATGACACCTTGATTGAGAATCACTACCCTATCCACTAGACCAGTGGGTTTTCAACTTGTGGTCCATAGACCTCTGGGTTATGTCTAAGGGGTCCGATTATGTCTAAGGGGTCTGCAAAAGATGCCTATGACCAATCAAAAGTATGCACACACTTGCAATTCAAAGCAGTCTGCACCTCCATTCAAAATTGTTTTGAGGTCCACAAATGAAAAAAAAGGTTGGAAACCACTACACTAGACCCTTCTTCCTCTCCTTGCCTTTCCTTCTTTTATATATCTGGGCTGACTGCCTGATCACAGGGGTCCTGTCCAATTTGCCAGAGAACGGGCATTTACTGGCAGAACAAGCTTTCCTGCACCTTCCTCCCTTTGTCTTGGAGGATCTAATTTAGATCTAATTTAGCCCACAGACCAGCATGGATCAAAAGTGCCTGCACTGAAGTTAGGGGAGTTACATGTGAGGAGATCAAAACCTTGCATTTATGAATGTAAAAAGTCCTTAGCTCCTAGATTACAGGGGTGCGGGTTGTAGCTGTGTTGGTGTAAGGCCATAGGCAGACAAGGCTCTTTGGGTGAATTGGACATCTTTTATTAGACCAACCCAAATAGTTGGAAAAAAAATTTCCAACTATTTAAGTTGACCTAATTAAAGATATCAGATTCACCCAAAGAACCTTGTCTGCCTTAGTTCCTAGACACATTTAGCTCCATGGCTTCTCTGGCCAAACCGCCAGCAGAGTCCTTCCTGCTGCAAGGAAAGAGGAAGAAAGAAGAAGGAGAACAGAGGTTAGAGATACAATACAGAGAGTTTGCATAAACGTTCAATGTGTGGCTTGAAAGTGTGTTTTCCTTCAACTTTTCAACTGAAAAATGTGTACCATTTAGAGGATAAATTCGAGAGAGAGCTGAATGAGGTAGAGATGGATGTGACCTCAAGTGATGAATAAATAGGAGTTTAAGTAGTACGGGCAAAGGAACGCAAATGAGGAAAAGCTTAGAGGCATAGAAAGAAGGGAGATGGGCAAGAGAAAAGAAGGGGAGATGAAAGGACCCTTGTGAGCAGACTCAGGAGCCATGCAAATAGAAGGCTTTTCAGCTCACTAGGAGTTACGAACACTTAAAAAAAAACATTTTGGGTCCACCTAAAATGTTGCCACCTGAATTTTTGGCGCACTAAAAAGTCAAACAGAAATCCGTTTTCTTTCCGAGGAAACATCTTGGTTTTGATTCTGTGCATGTTGGACTTTTTTTTGAAGGAAGAAAATTTCTGAACGTAAATGAAAACCAGGAGATGTCTTAGCAATGTCGAAATGAGATCGTAGGCCATTGGCAGGGTTCTTTTTACTTTTCTTTCAAGAGACTTCAGTCAAACTGATTCAAAGTTGCAAAATGCTGCCAAATCTGCATTTTTTTTCAACTGAAAAGAAAATTTAGGGCAAAAAACATTGGCCATGTGAAGCAGAGAGGAGATCTAGCAGCAGAGAGACAGCAGCTGGCGGGTGAAAGCTCCAAGACAATCCGTCGGCAAAAGACCAGAGTCCAGATTCGGTGTCTGTGATCAGAGGCCACTTGGGTCTAGGATCCACAATGCACTTATTGCTTCAGCCCCTCTTGCCTCATATGAATCCTCTTGTCTCATCTACCTCTTGGATCTAGCAGGTACTTACCCTTGTCTCATCTACCTCTTGGATCTAGGCACTTACCCCTGCTGGCAGCATGTCCGACACAGTTGTGAGAGTGGCTGTGGTTTGGTTTGCTCGATTCTTGCTGCTGGTGCTTCTTTGTTCACTTACTTTATAAACGACTGAGTAAAACATCATTTTGATGTATCTTTCCAATTTGTCCTAACGTGCTTCTGGACATTTTATATAGGCATCTGCCAATATTTTACGGTGTGTACCAATAGATAGGGCATTTGATTTTAGCTTTCCGGTTATTGATGGAGTATGTCAGAACTTTTAAATATAGAGGCAGGTCCTGCTGTAAACTGGCATAGAAATGGCATTAAAACTGATAGAAGTATGTTGCTTGACACTGGCTGAGAGTCTGGCCCACAATTTTCAATTAAAATTATTAAAAACTTATTCACTTTTGATAGGCAGCCCAAAACAACTGTATCCCAGTTTCTGTGTTAGCAAATAGGCTCCATCTGCAGCAAATAGTCTTCCTTGCTTTTAGAAAATATTAAACCATTTATGATTATTCCTAGGTCAGTCCCTTTTAGAACAGTTTATTTTCCTGTCTCCAGAAGTGGGAAAAGAAGGAATTTGCTAATGCCAGGAGCTTTTTAAAAAGCCCCAAAGATTTCTAGCTGACAGGATGGCCATGCGGAGTGCTGGTGGCTTCATGCTTCTGGGTTAACTTAGGCGAGGTACGGACATTACACTTTTACCGGTATAAGTGATTGGAAACCAGTCTATACCCATAAGAGAACAGAAATTGGGCACACACAGACTCAACTAAAAATGGCAAAGCCTGGTGTAAAATTTGACCCAAAGGGCAAATGTATGTTCTGTGCACTACCGATCTAAGCTATGCCATTTACAGAAAACCATGCAACTTGGAGCAATTCTGCCTAGAGATTTTTGAATGTCTGTACCTAGCCTTAAAGTCTTCTTTTCAAGCATGATGTACAATAATTTTCAGAATCCACAGTGTGAACTGTTGGACAAAAGAATAATAAGCTTCCAGCATCCAAATTTAGACCACGTTTATATTAAGTGTTATTTGAGTCCTCTCCCCATTCTGCATAACGGCAGAAAAAAATCAGAGGCACAGATCAAAGGCATAGATCAAACCCACATATTCTGCACATTTGCAAGCTTAATAAAGGCAGCGGTCAAGCCTGGAGTTGGGTCTTAACTGTAAGTGTGTAAGACTGACAACTAAATGAATGGGAAACGAAAAGCTAGTGATTAATTGTGCCGGTTGTTGTTGTCAAAACGACAGGCTAATTAAATATTTATTGTTTACTGTGTTCAGGCGAATGTTTGGCATGTTGGGATGCTGTCTAATCAGCAGATCATACGTTTCCAACGGACAAAATAGTAGCCTCACAAAAGCCTGTTGTGAGGATTAGCGAGCTAATGGGCCTGACTCATTCCCATGAGTACAGAGGATGCAATTTGCAACTGCAGCTTGCAGTTCCCAGCTTGAAGAGTTTTGTGTTTCCATCGCAGTTCACGCTGTGCGGGGAGCAGCTTGCAGCTCCATCCTGGCCTCGGCAGGAGCCTTCCCAGGGGAGCTCACCTATGCACTATGACAATTAGCTTAACTCCAAAGTGCGCTAGCTCTGTTCCACCTCCCTGGTCCCTGGCAGCCTCTGGGCTGTGCTAGCTCCTGGACTGACCTAGTGAAATAAAAGGGGTAGATGACTTGCTCATCTTTGTGTCTTCAACTGGGTAGACTCCCCACCCTGAGCTGGCACCTTCTTGTACTGATTTAGACTGCAAAATGTTTTCTTTCTTCACGCTCAGCAAGAGAGAGAACATGCCGAATCTTGCAGAGCTGCCAAGGTCTAAATGAATGATGGCTCTGTAGGGTATCATGGAAACATAAAGTATGGAGGGATGTCTGGTGGGATGGTGGACAAGGCAACGTCCTGCAATTCAAGGGACCCAGACTCTTGAGACGTGCACTGCACTGACTGGCTGCGGTTAGAGCATTATGTTTGCTTCAGTCCGGAGAAAGAACAGCTTTGTTAGCATCGTGTCCCCTCTCAGTATGCTTATGCACAGGTGCTGAATCTCAAATATGTTCTTGCATTAAGCTCTGGAAGGCTACAGCATTGGCTGGTCTGAGGAGGAAAAACAGTGATCACACAGGAAAGAAGGTTCATAATAAATCCATCAGTGGAGAAAGCATTTATACCTTCCCCACCCGCAGCCTCAAGCCTCTGCCTAGGCAGACTGTCAGCCTCCTTGGCATTTGTCCTAGCAAGAGAAAGAGAGGGGAGGAGGACGGGTCAGCAGGGCAAAGGAAAGAGCACTCTTTGAGAGCTGGACCACCCACTGTAAGCAGGCAAGTGTGGTGGAAAATTGCCAAGCTGAAGCAGGCAAAGCTCTGATGGTTCACCAGCCTTAAAACAACTTTATTAGGATGAAGAAGCAGAAAGCAGTCAAGCAAAACAAGGGGAGACGGTTGCAAAAATGAAAATGGGTTTGTTGCAGAGAGCTCCTCTCGGCTTCTTCCAGCAGCCACCGGGCGCTCTTTATAATAATAAAACACCCCAAAGATAAAACTAGCATTTGCAATTTCTCAATTAAATTGTAATTTAGACCCGGCACTGTCGCTCTGATAAAAACATGCCTTGCTCATCCAAGTGCAAAACAATATTTACAGAAACATTTCATTGTTTAATATGCTGGTCTGAAGTTACAGGCATTCACACACATCCCGATTCATTTTGTTACTGAGATATATCTCCACTTTTGTGCCTCTGGGTTGTACTTGGGTGAAATGTGCACCATCCACCAGGCACCTATTTTCTAACTCCTAATAAAGTCTGTTGGGTGGCAAGAGGTAGGTAGGGGGCCTTCTCCTCCTCTATTCCAGAGATTTTATTTCATGCATTTAAAATATGCCTAAAAAATCAACAAAGACCAAATTCTACTCTTTTCTTCTCCATTTACCTGAGTGGACTTAAAACAGGAATTAATTTTGGCCAATGTATATAAACTAGCATTTAATCAGAAGTCACCTTCAAGCAACCCAGATCCACAGTACACGTTTCTTTGTCCCCTGGTCCTGCTCCATCTTAGAGGTGGGATTTTCAAAAGCATCTAAGTGATATAGGAACACAAGTCCCTGTTGGAAGGCAAAAGGAGTTGGGTGTTTAAATCCATTAGGCACTTTTGAAAATTGTGTCCTATGCTCTTAAGTCAGTAAACCAGTTAGAATCATAGAAGATGAGGGCTGGAAGGGATCTCAGGAGGTCACATCTAATCCAACCCCCTGCTCAAAGCAGGCCCAGCCCCAGCTACATCATCCCATTTTGAAAGCTCTTCCCTAAGACAATAGTAGTGCATGGTGGTACAATGTTCAGGGGCTGAAACACCAGGTGTAGGTAGGTAACAGTTCATAGTCTACCTGGCCAGAGGGCTGGAAGGCCGGCTGCAACTGATGAGCAGGGTCAAGTTGTGAGTCAACTAGGGTGGAGCCACAAAGAGAGTTAAGAGCTCTTAACAAGGGAGAGAGGGAAGGCCACGGTGCTGGCAGAAAAGCACCAAGCCTTGTGCTTGGTTGTGTGCTCAGGGCACGAAGAAAGACCACCGTGTGTTTGCTGTTGTGCACCCCCATTTATTTTGTTTAGGTGGGGACACATTTGCCCCATGACAAATAATCTGGTCAGAAACCCAGAACACGTTGCTGCCTGGCCTTGAGAGAGGACCTCGGGACTGGCCCCCTTCCAGGTAGGCCAAAGTCATTTCCATCTGACTGCGCTGTGGTCACCTGTGTGAAATGAATCTGTGGTTACAGTTCAGTTCCCAAGGAGCTATCTCCACCTTAGCTGTTCCATCTCTTTTGGCATTTACTTGAGTTATAGTCAGAAGAGAGAGTCATCTTTTTATTCCATATTCTTTTTATTCCACTGTTTATAAGGTTCTTATACCGCACCTGTTAACCTAGTGCTTTAGCAAGTAAAGCCCCTAACAACTATGAAGTAGAAGAGCATTAAGCATCTGTATTGTAAGGTCCTTTCTCTGTTCTCTTTTCCCAGAGGGAAATTCATCCATGATTAATGCATTTAGGGTACAATAGACAACGGTTCTATGCTTGAAGACAGGGGAAAGGAATTTGTCTTGCATTTGATGGCCTGATAAGTTTATGCCTTTGAGGAGGTGAGCCCTAAAGAATGAATGACCCTCTTCCCCCCACCGGTGAGTGCAGCATGAGGAGCGGTGTGTGTAGCAAATGCAGCGTTGTACAACAGGAGCAGTTACCGTGACTCTTCAGTTGATCAATAGAGTATTTCATTGTTCAGTATCGTCACTCTGGGTAGCTTCAAAAAGTTTTATTTTTTGTTGTTGTTGTCTGAATAAAGGAGGTAGAGCACTTGCAGATCTAATCTTTACAGTAGCTTCACTAGAGTTTGCTAGTTGTATCAGCCTCCCCTTCCTTTTCACGGGTATGCAGACGGTACATGTTTAAGGGCAGCAAACAAGGGTTTAGCCCCATGAAAATGAATGGGAGTCCTATGGAAACACCGTGTGTTGATTCACTTGGGCCCTGATCCAGTAAAGCACCTGAGAGCATGGGAGTAGCTGGTTTAAGGCCTGAGGAGCTCAAGAGGAGCCTTTCCACCGATTTCAGTGGGCTCAGGTTCAGTGGGACCACTTACATGTGACAATTAAACACATCCTTCATTGTTTTTCTGGATTAGGGCCTTGTTTGCTGCTCCATAAATCAGCTGTCTGAAATAAATTTTCCCACAAATAGGTAGGATCAATAAAAACAAGGATGAAAATACTACGAACTTCCCATTTGGGCTGGGCCCAAATTGGACCCTCATGTAGGGCTATTAATATCCTAAGGCCACCAGCTCAATACCCCACACCATTTAGGGTGGGGTTTTCAAAGGAGCCCATTGCATTAGAGAGCCTAATCTCAGTTTTAAAAGGTGTGATCTCCCCTTCCACACCACTCAAAAGATAACAGGCAGGTTACCATCTCTGATGTATAACACGATGGCCAGGATTCATATCAGATTCAAAGACACAATAAACTGCAGCATAACCTGTCTCTAGAGGACAGCTTGTGGAGTAATGGGTGAGTTGAGGTGAGGGAATCTAGCTGTGGGTTTGAACTTCTGTTTGCACCATTTTCAGTGTCTGGTGGGGCCATGAGGCAAGATTTTGATCCAGCCCTGACCGCCTTACCAAAATTCAGACCAGAAACTTTTACACTGATTTCATCGCTTCTTGACTGACGCTGCTCAGAAGCTTTCCTTGAAGAGAGAAAAGTCGCGGTTTCAATCCCACTAGCCATCAGTGGGTTTTGAACAGGATCCGAAGGCAAGCCTGGTCTGGAATATCAATACCTGTTGAATAGCCTGGCATTGCAACAACCACCTGAAAAACGCTTATGCAGCCAACCCTCGGACGCACCCGAAATGAGATGTTTAAACTTGCAAAATGCCTTAAATTATAAGGAATGCTAATGATTCATGTATCTTTTCCACTAGAATGGATTAGCTCTCAACACCATTATCTTACTTGCAAGCCAAAGAATTATAGATAGTAATTGGATAATCTTTCAAATATCCCCTGTGACTTAATTATCATCATTAACTTTATTTATTTTACTAATAATATGGAGGATTTCTTTTGGGGGTTTCATTCTCCAAGCATATTAGTTGGGCTGATAAATGAAAGCTACTGGAGAGTGTAAGGCAGAGTTATACAATTGTTTAAAAATATAATTCTTCAAGGGCTTTCATTTTTAAGACATTTCAGAATTTATCCCAAATCCAAATTTTCAGTCATTGTGTGTCACGCGTGTATCACTGTGTGTGTATGTATAATCTCTTGAAATGTCATCCCCATTGCACTCCCTTCTTGTCACCATCATGTTAAAACAAGAAAAGGCTGTCATAAAATGAACCCGCTGTAAGTGGCAAATATATAGCATCTTAAGGAGAGAGTGACATGCTGTGAAAGTGAGTTCCTTTTTCTGCCGGGTGCACTTCAATTTGAGTATAAACTTGGAAGGCCCTGGAATCAAGGTGAATTTCTGCAGCTTTATCAAATCAGATGGTCTTTCCAATGAGACGGATATCATGCAAATCTAGTCTCGGCACATTTCCAGAGATCCAA
>NW_005842242.1:901659-924391 GCF_000455745.1 Alligator sinensis | reverse complement strand
TGCTGAAAGTTATGAAGGAAGGTTTGGGCTCAGACTTGCACTTTCCGCAAATCTCGGTGCTTACGAACATCCGTGACAAGGAGATGGAAATATAATTACGGCTGTAATACTGTGTGTTTCTGCTGTACAGTACTGTGTATTGTAAATTGCTTTAAGTTGATTATCCCTGGCTAAGTTGACTGTCTTTGGCTTGCTTACTTGGAGTAATTTAACTTGAGAAACCCACGGAGGGTGGTAATTTACCCAGTGCAGTCTCAATTGTAATCTAAGCATTGCAAAGGGCGGGGAACCTGCCAAATGCATTTAGAAAAATCTCTGAGATGCTCCTATTGATGCCATACAATATCTAGCTTAAATAGAATAAATGCTGCTAAAATCACCAATGTTCTGACATTCGAAGCAAAATCATTCAGTGCACCTCCTGTCGGCTCTGAGAAACCCAATTCTTCAGTGCAGCATGTAAATTAATTTAAATGCGGTATATACCGCCATCCGGCCTGTCTTATTTTTTTTGCATGATTTTTTTTTTTTTAAAGGCCTCAAGTCTATTATTTCAGGGTCTTGTTTCAGGCTAATTTACTCTGTCAGTCATTATACTGTCACCCACTGTCTTCAGTATTCTATACTGTGTGCGATTTGTCAGCTTTCATAGACTTCCAGTAAAGAGCAGGGAGGCTAATAACACCTGCTACAGATATAACTTAAGCATTTGATTAGATGCAGCATTATCCTGGATGTTTTATCATGATCTGTTAAGGGTTATGCTATTTAAATAGCAAGATGCCCATTTTATATATAAATATTGCCTTTGTAGTCTAATGGGAATACTGTGCACTTACAGCTCGGCAAAGAGTGTTCCAGAATTTAAATAATTGGTGTTCTCAGGAGAATTTATTCAGACTGACATTTAATACCGGGCTTGTTTTTGTTGGCTGAATATATGTTGTGTGAAATTAGTTTTCCAATATTAATTGTTGCTTTGATTTTCTTCTCTCTCTCACACTAGGGCAGAAGGAGCGAGGCTACAGTAAAAAACAAAAATAAACTATATTCTAATCTGGCACAAATTCCTGCAAGTTCTGGGAGTGGGTCTTTGGGGACCCATTTGAACTAAATGGGTATTACAAGATTGCCTGGGATGGCAGGGGACTGAATTCGATGACCTAGGTGGTCCCTTCTCATACAATGTCCCTATGACTGCCACCGCCAATAATTCAGCTGCATTTAAAAGAAAAATTAAAAAAAAAACCCATCATAATTTAAGCTGTGTTGTGAAGACTGTCTTTGATTACCATATTTATATTTTTTTTTTCAAATCTGATGCCCAGATTGGCTTCAGTTTTAGTGTTGCATGCACAAACAGTACAAACTGGGGTGTTTGCCATTGCTTGTGCTGTCCTTCAAAGACCAGACCATGGGCATGTCTACATGAGGAAGTTCATAAAACTGCACCTCACTTCCCAAGTTAGGTAAACTAAGTCAAATTAAGACCATTTTATTTCTGAATGACGGAGGCTGCATTGGGGTTTAATACAGTTTAACTAATCTCCCTTGCGGTTAGATTAATTAGTTAATTTGAATTAATTTCCTCCTTGTCCCTTTGTTGACAAGCCTTTAGTGTCTACTGGGAGTGTCCACCTGAAAGGCTAGAGTATGTAGTTAGTAGTGCTGAGCACTGTAAGGGTGTTTATAGACATGCTCCGGGAGGCAGGAAAGGTGCTTTAATTAGCGAGCTGCACTAATTTAAGTATCCAATCATAACATGTATTAGCACCCCCCACGCTCAAAAAATGGTGGTGGAGTGCTTTGAACTAAAGCTCGTTCAACGAGGTTTAGTTCAAAGCACCCTGCTGCCATTTCTCAGCACGGGGGATGCTGATACACATGACGCTGGAGCACGCTCATTTCCACGCTCCAGCCGACTTGCTTAATCAAATCTTCCCTAGTGCGCTGGATGTACAGTGCATCAGGGCAGCCTCCCTGCATGTCTGCAAGTGCCCTAAAAGTACGCCCTAGTTTAGCATACAAGAACTCCTTGGCATAGACAGGCCTTGAGGGATCTGTCCTCACAGTTGTCAGTTCTTGCAATTTTATCACAAGCTTCATAGTATTTAGATTGTTTCCTGAACATCTCCTGGAGACAAGTGCTTACATGTGAAGCTGCACTTTCATTGAAAAGAGGAGTCAGTTTTTAGCCCTCAGAGTTGTAGAGAAAAGCCTGCAAGCATGAAGTGAGGAGAGCGCCAGACAGGCTCAAAAATCCAAAGGCAAATAAAGAGAATCCAAAAGTTATTCATTTTTAAAGGGAATCATCTGATTTTGGGGGGACCTGACACAAGAATTCTGAACACTTGGAAATGACCATACTTCTTGCTCCCAATGAAGAGCACCTTGCTGCCTGATGCCCACCGACTTCAGTGGGACTGGTCAAGATGTGTGGCGTTCTTCCGTAGCTGTAAAGGTTTCATGCTGTATTCCTTCGTTTCCTGTGGTTGTTACTGGAACTACAACACAGAAGGACAATGTTAAATATCCAAAGAAAAAGTTTTCCATCTCTTTTATAAATTTTTCAAGAATTTTGAAAAAGAAAAATATCAGTTTTGGAAAGTTCATTCTTCAAAGTAATCTTTCAGTGATTTAGACATGTAGTGATAAAACCAGTGGAGAGTGCCCTTTACCATGTGGAAAAAATAATTCTGGGGTGGTTTTATTTATTATGTTTAAGTTTTCGTTGTCTACCGGGGGCAATAGAAAGATGTTTGAAAATACAGAGGACTTTTCATAAGAGAGTAGGGAACTGCCACATTAATATTGAGTGTAACCTTTTCCCTCGCCTTGTCTTCATTCTCTGCTGAAACCTAAACCAGGTTCGTGTCTTCTCAGGACCGTTCAGAGAGCATTAGGCAGACTTGAACCTACACTGAGAGACATAAAGAGCTCAATCTATTTAGCTTATCAGAAAAGAAGACTGAGAAGCAACTTGATTGCAGTATATAAGTGCTTTCATAGGGAAAAAATACTGAGTAGTGAAGGGCTCTTTTAATCTAGTGGTTAACGGCATAACAAGAACCAATGGTGGGAGCAGAAGCCTGAAAAATTGAAATGATGTATAATTTCTTTTAACAATGGAAGTGATTAACTACTGGAACAGGCTAGCAGGCAAAGCAGTGTTTTCAAGCAAACCATGGCGCCTTTTTGGAAGATACGCTTTAGCCACTGGCCTCACCACAAGCTCTGTAACTGGGTGGCATGTAAAGGGCTGTCGTATGCAGGATTCCAGACAGGATTTCCTGCTAGGCTTAAGTGCCATGAATCCATGAAACCTCAAGTGTGTTGCATGTAAAATAATGAATGTGGCTATTAATAACAACAGGTCCAAGTCAACTTCATAGCATCCTATACAGTTCCTTGCTAAACAAGCATTTAATGCACTCAATAATCTAAAAGCAGTCTGAATGAGGTTGCTGCAAGGCACATGACACAAATACTGACTAATATAATTTGTAACAATTAGAGATTGATTTGGTGTTTTCATTCAGGGTGAGCTAGGGCAAACTGATACAAATATGCCTTTGGATTTAAAAAATAACGTGCATTTTCCAAATTAGAATGAAGGTTCGACTCAAAACAGTGGGAATGTTGGATATAAAAGGGTATAGTATTGTTTCTTGTGGATCAATGCCTTTAGCTTCCAGAGACAGAGTCTGAACGGAGAAATACCTAATCACACATACTTTTAGATACTTCCCTTGTGTTCGCAGGGAGGATATCTGATGCAAAAGAACTGTGGCCATGCTTGCCATAAGAGGCCATGCCTGCCAAAGAGGCAGGTTGCTGTCACATCTCTGTGACAGCAACCTTCATGCTTTACATAGACTCATAGATGTTAGGGTCGGAAGGGACCTCAATAGATCATCGAGTCCGACCCCCTGCATAGGCAAGAAAGAGTGCTGGGTCTAGATGACCCCAGCTAGATGCCTATCTAACCTCCTCTTGAAGACCCCCAGGGTAGGGGAGAGCACCACCTCCCTTGGGAGCCCGTTCCAGACCTTGGCCACTCGAACTGTGAAGTTCTTCCTAATGTCCAGTCTAAATCTGCTCTCTGCTAGCTTGTGGCCATTATTTCTTGTAACCCCCGGGGGCGCCTTGGTGAATAAAACCTCACCAATTCCCTTCTGTGCCCCCGTGATGAACTTATAGGCAGCCACAAGGTCGCCTCTCAACTTTCTCTTGCAGAGGCTGAAGAGGTCCAGATGCCCTAGTCTCTCCTCATAGGGCTTGGCCTGCAAGCCCTTAACCATACGAGTGGCCCTTCTCTGGACCCTCTCCAGGTTATCCACATCTCTCTTGAAGTGCAGTGCCCAAAATTGAACGCAGTATTTCCGAATTAAATTTTGTTTGACCCAAAGGAAGAGAAGGAAACAGTGGATGTTGTCTGGAAAGCTTCATGTACCTGCAGGCATGTGAAGTGCACCATAGGGCAACTCAGAAACATCCAGAAATAAGGTATTACAATCACTGGGCAAGTCCAGTGGCCATTTCTGAAGCTGCACAGGGCGGTGCTATGGTCAGCAAAGAGCCTTGCAGGTCCCAGGTATTCACCATCGAAGGCCTGAACCAAATGAAGCTCTGGATAGGTAAGGTGAAGAATATAAGAGTTAGACAAGCCTGTGGACTCGGGAGCAAATCCATGCATGACCAAGTACTATGAATGTGGGGAGGGCTGAATCCCATCAATACCTCTGTCACTGCACACAACTCTTCTTGCTTGGAAAACTTTCTCCGTTTGATCAGGCATGTTGTGTTTTATGGAAGTACAGGGAGAGGCAGGAGGGATGCAGCAGTCTCCTCTAGATGCTGTACAAGCCATAAAACGTGCACATCACTCTTATATAGACATGCTCCAGGAGGCAGGAAAGGTGCTTTAATTAGCGAGCCGCACTAATTTAAGTACCCGATCATAACATGTGTTAGCATCCCCCACACTATCTAATTCGTACTGAGACAGTGCCTCAGCTGAAGGGAGGACAGAGGAAGAGCTGAGCAAGACAAAAGCTGGTACAGGCGACTTGGCTTACCTGGGCTCATAGGGAAAAGGAGTGCACTGTAGGGTTAGATTTGAACCTTATGGTGATGCACAGCATGCACAGTTTACATGCTGATTCCTGGTACCAGTAGCACTTCAAATACCAGCTACAGATTTGTGTTTCACCAGCTAAGGAGGATCAGACAGCTATTCACCCAGGGGCTGGAGTGCTGCTGGCTGCGGAGGTGCCAAGCTGTTTACTCGCAGGGCGCAGAAGGATTTGGAAAGGAACCGGGATGCTGCCATCTTGTCACGTTCTGAAGATTAGTGTTGTGGTCAGGTGGTAAAAAGACTAAGAAATCATCTGTGAGAAAAGATAAGCGGGACTGCAAAATAAAAGGCACCACAGGTTTTAGTACAAGGTACGCCAGCCTAAGAATATCTTTTTTAATAAGATAACTTATTTTTTTCTTTTTTAAGTATGTTCCTGCCCTGAACATTTTCTCTGGACTTCAGTAAAGCATTGGAAACTATACCCCATGGGAAATGATTTGGAAAGCTGGAGGAAAACAGGATTTGTACAAAAATTGTAACGCAGGTAAGAAAAGGAAGATACAGGTTTTGCTAAAAGAACATCTAATGCAATGCAAAAAGGTTGTTAGGGGATTTCCTTAGGGAACACCCAATCCAAAGGGAAACCAAGGAGCCAGACAGTGGGTTTTCAATAGGAAGGCCAAAACAGAAACAGAGCTCAGGCTGGGAACAAAGATTAAGGGTAACAAAAAGTCCTTCTTTAAGTACATAGGGAACAAGAAGGCGGCACAGGGTAACATAGATGGACTAGGGCAACTCGTAACAGATAGGATGGACAAAGCTGAGCTCTTAAACGATTTCTTTACATCTGTATTCCTGGGCATGGATAAAAACAAACCTCCCAATGAAATGTTATGGGATGCACCTGGAGAGTGGTGGTGGATGGGGCGGTTTCTACCTGGAGTGATAGGCAGTGGTGTCCCCCAAGGCTCTGTCCTTGGACCAGTACTGTTCAATATCTTCATCAGTGATTTGGATGAGGGTGCAGAAAGCACCCTGTCCAAATTCGCAGATGACATCAAACTATGGGGTATAGTAAACACACTGGAGGGCAGGGACCGAATTGAGGTGGATTTAGATAGACGGGGAAGTGGGCGGATCAGAATAGGATGCGACTTAACAAAGATAAGTGCAAAGTGCTGCACCTGGGGAGAAAGAATCACCAGTACACCTATAGACTGGGAAGTACCATTGTGAGTAGCACATCAGTGGAAAGGGATCTCAGCGTCATAGTCAATGCAAAAATGAACATGAGTTGCCAATGTGATGAAGTAGTAAGTAAGGCTAACCACAGTCTTTCCTGCATTAGTAGGTGCATCACGAGCAGGTCTAGGGAGGTGATACTTCCCCTTTATGCAGCATTGGTGACACCACAGCTGGAGTACTTAATCTAGTTTTGGATGCCTCACTTCAAGAGGGATGTGGATAACCTGGAAAGGGTCCAGAAAAGGGACACTCGTATGGTTGAGGGCCTGTGGGTAAGATCGTATGAAGACAGATTGAGGGACTTGAATCTCTTCAGCCTCCACAAGAGAAAGCTGAGAGGTGATCTTGTGGCTGTCTATAAACTCATCAGTGGGGGTCAGTAGGGAGTAGGAGATACTCTGTTTACCAGGGTGCCCCTCGGGGTTTCTAGAAACAATGGCCATAAACTGAAGAAGAGTAGATTTAGATTGGAGATCAGGAAGAGATTCTTTATGGTGAGGGTTGCCAAAATATGGAATGGGCTTTCCTTCTTAAGTCCCTCTTAAATCCCTTTCTTAAGTCATCAGTAGAGGTCCTGGATGCCCAAGTCAGCTCTGGATGTGAACAGCAACACCCATCCTGGGCACTTAACTCCCTGCCAGAATCCAAAAGCCAGTAGTCCTCCCCGCATCTCTTTGGCAGGTCCAGCTCAGTAAAGCATTCCCAGAGTACACCCATCAGAGCACGTCTCAATGCAAAGCAGAACCAGAGAAGGAAGAGGTTTCACCTTCCCCCTTTTCACCCAGTGGCACAGTGTTGGAGCACTGACAAGACTTGAACCCACGTTTTTTGCTTCTCAAATAAATGCCGCTAGGCTGCAGGGTATTCTGAGGCAGGCAAGTCACAATCCCTGCTATTGAACCTGTTCCCCTTGGCATGGCATGATTAACTATTCATTGGGTGCATCTATATGAGATGCTACGCTGCCGCAGCAATAAGCTACGGCGACAGAGCTCATCACTATGGCAGTGTAGTGTTGGCAGGCAAAAACCATGACGACAATGCTATGTCACCATAGTGATGAGCTATGTCGCCGTAGCTCATTGCTGCGGCAACGCAGCACCTAAAAATAACGGTGTGCCGCCAGGACTTTTAGTCATTTAGTAAGTACTTTAGCAAGTACTAAATGATTGCGCAGTACCAAATGCGCAATCCTGGGCATGTGTCGACGCGCCCATTAAGCCAGAGACGAGACCCGATCTTAAATAAATGAGCCAACCTCTAGACTAGGAAGTCCTTCCCTCTCACCCCATGAATATTTAATTATTCTAGGTAAGGTAGAGGTGCCTCAGCAAGAGGGATTGAAAGTTTTCCTCCACAGCATACCTCATACTCTAATTCCTGTTGTGAATCTCTCCCTCGGTGATTTACCCAAGGTCTCACAATGTGCTCATAGCAAGGGAAGGATTTAAACCCATGTTTTCTGAGTCCCAGAGTAGTCCTTTATCCACCCAAACAGCTCTTTTTATTATTTTCTTTATGAAGCAGGTGATTTTTTATGGCAGGAAAAATCATCAGCATATCACCAAGTTACTGACCTTATTTTTTTGTACTAAATCTTAAGAGTATATGGGAACTGCCTAGAGCAGGAGGCACTGGTAGGTGGTACAATATGCAAATACAAGGCAGAAATCCTTGAGAATCTCATCTTGGCAAAGGTTTCCTTGTTATAGGTCTGGGGCAGCAAGCATCCCGTGCACCTTGGCTTTCTGCATCGCTTGATAACAAGTGAGGATAATGACGGGATGGCCACTCTGCTTTCTTCTTGCTACAAACAGTCGGTGGTAATGATGCTCATTATGCATTTGATAGGCTACTTTACAATAGGAAGTCATTTTGAAAGAGATAATTAGTCCTCAGTTTGCTTGCTTTTCATTTTATTTAATTTTCTTTACTTCTGTTTAGGGGGGAAACATAAGAGATTGTGCTACTTTTACAACATGCAAAAATGAAGCTGTTTGATTTACCCTAATTCAAAGGAGATCTGAAAATGAAACCAGGCTTTTTGCAGAAAGCTTTGCCACAACTGAACACCTAAAATGGTACTTTAATTATAATTTGTGCGTTTGCTATTGTATCAAACTAAGGCACGGGGGTTGCTCAATGAAGAATCCTGTTCTCCATTCATTCTGGTGTGTTTGACACATTTGAGATACCAAATAGATTCCTCTTACAATAAAATACTTTGATGAAATTTTCCTCTGGTCCCCACTGCCTAGCTGAGCTCAAATCTGCCGAATTTAGAAATTAGGCAAAGGATGAACATCACTAGTCATAGGAAGCCACTGCATATCTTTTAATTTAATTGATTCTGGTAATTCCTAAATGTCATAGACACCATTCAAAAATAAAAGGAAAGACTTTAGCAAGGCTTTTGATATGGTGTCCCACAACATTCTTGCAAGCAAGCTAATGAAGTATGGGTTCAATGAATGGGCCTTAAGGTGGACAGAAAACTAGCTGAATCATTGGGCTCAGAGGATAGTAGTCAATGGCTCAATGTCTCATTGGCAGCCGGTATCAAGTGGAGTGCCCCAGGGGTCAGTCCTGGGCTCAGTTTTGTTCAATACCTTCATCAGCGACCTGGAAGATGGGGAAGGAGTGCACTCTCAGCAAGAACGCAGATGACAC
Source organism: Alligator sinensis (assembly GCF_000455745.1). Lineage (NCBI taxonomy): Eukaryota > Metazoa > Chordata > Crocodylia > Alligatoridae > Alligator > Alligator sinensis. The sequence goes on along the minus strand of NW_005842242.1, from coordinate 915,396 downwards.
CAAGCTGCAGGGATACGCTGGAGGGTAGGGTTAGGATTCAGAGAGATCTCAACGAATTGAAGGACTGGACCAAAAGAAATCTCATGAGATTCAATAAGAAGTGCAAAGTCCTGCACGTAGGATGGAACAATCCCATGCACCAGTATAGGCTGGGGACCAACTGGCTAAGCAGCAGCTCTGCAGAAAAGGACCTGGGGGTTACAGTGGACAGTAAACTGAATATAAGCCAACAGTGTGCCCTTGTTGCCAAGAAGGCTAAACGCATCCTGGGCTGCACTGGAAGGAGCATTGCCAGCAGATCAAGGGAAGTGATTGTTCCCCTCTATTCAGTACTGGTGAGGCCACATCAGGAGTGCTGGGTCCAGTTTTGATCCCCCACTACTGAAAGGATATAGTTGAATTGGAGAGAGTCTACCAGAGGGCAACAAAAATGATTTGGGGGCTGGAGCACATGACTTCTGAGGAGAGACTGAGGGAACTGGGCTTATTTAGTCTGGAGAAGAGAAGACTAAGAGGGGATTTAATAGCAACCTTCAGCTCCCTGAAGGGTGGGTCCAAAGAGGCTGGAGCTGGACTGTTCTCAGTGGTGACAGATGACAGAACAAGGAGCAATGGGCTCAAGCTGCAGCAGGGGAAGTTGAGGTTAGATATGAAGAAAAACTTTCTCATTAGGAGAGTGGTGAAGCACTGGAGCAGGTTACCCCGAGAGGTGGTGGGATCTCCATCCTTGGAGGTTTTTAAGACCTGGCTCAACAAAACCCTGGCTGGGATGACCTTGTTGGGGCTCGTCCTGAGTTGAGCAGGGGGTTGGACTGGATGTGACCTCCTGAAGTCCCCTCCAACCTACATTTTCTGATTTTATGATTCTGTGAAAACACGCTTACAGTCGAAGCATCTGATCCAAAGTCCATTTAAGCTAACAGAAAACCCGCTGCTCATTTCGGTGAACCTAAAAACAAGACAGCCAGACAGATATAAGGAAATAACCAGTCAGCAATATTCTGATATTCATGTTGCATGAATACCCTGAGGCAGCAGCAGTAATTTGACCAACATCAAGCCTAAGGAGACTCTCACAGGTACTGTGTATTATATGATAACACCTTCTTGGTCTTTCAATGTCAAGTCAATGGGCAACCAGCTTGATATTATAAGTAACAATGATGTGAGTAAGGTCCCCATTCTCTCTTCCCTTGGCAACTGAAGCAAATCTTCCATGTTCTTGTAATACTTCTCAAGGAGTATCTTAGTGTCAGGCTCCTAAAATGGACAGCAACACCTGCAAGGTGGGGCCAGGTATGGGAGGCCTTTTGGACAGTGATCGGTGGTGGCATTTTGGGTGCATCAAGCACTTTAGTTTTGGGATGATTGCATGTGGAAAGAAAGTTCTAGGATCTAACCATGGAGCCCAGCGCTGCACAAAGCAGGAGAGCAAGCCTGAGTGAAAGACCACATCTTGTCTTGTGCCCAATCATACTTCACAGTAGTTTGTCTTCTATCCTACCATCTCCTTGTCAGCAGGAGACCTCCCTCTGGTCCAGGAGCTGCTACATGGTCAAGGCCTGGGACAGCCAGCCACTGCTGCTCCAGAGCAGAGCCAATATAATAATCACAAGGAATCGCCCGCACTCTCCAATTTGTACCTCTGCTGTGTTGACTTGCCAGAGGGAGTCATCAAGAACAAGAGATACTTTGGAGTCTCCTGCCAGACATATCAGTTTGCTCTGCCCTATTGGGGTTTAAGGCCCCGTTAAGGACAGCTCGACCCATGGAAGAAGCCCGTTTCCCAGTGAGATTGCTGTGCGATACTTTCACGTGGTGGCTGATCCAGTGGAGATGGAGAGCCAGATGGGAGCTAAGTCCTTGATCTAAGCTCCTCTGCTCCTCATGTCCATTTGATCCATCACCAGTGAATCAGACAGCAGGCACCAGTCAGTGGCCAGCAGGATGCGTCCAAAGAAAACCTACCATTACATGGCTGCATGGGGCAGAGAACGCTCTTCTGGTTTCTGGCAGCTAAAGAGCTGGAAATTTTGATCCAAGGAGGAGTTTTAACTCCCTCCCTGCCAGGCTTTGCATTGGGATTTTGCTCTCCGGCAGAGGGAAATGAAATTCATGTGCATGAGGAAAATTATGTGCATATCCATTGGTTCGTGAAATAATTCGTAGGTGACTGATCTGTTTAGAGGAATCTCACTCAAGGAGGGTTTGAGCTCAATATTCACTTGAGTCTCTGGTCAGCTACTGTAGTGGCAATTTCTTAGAGGTGGTATCACTAATACAGTTAAAAGCAATAAGCCGTGAAACAAATAAGATTTTGGAATACTGTAATATATAAAGTACAAATTGTGTACCGCCATTGGATTACAGCAAGTGTGACTGAAACCCCTGCCTCTCCCTTTACTTTTATTTCTATTAATATTCCTCAAGCAACAGCAAAGTTCGATTTGAAGTAGAGAGCACAGACAGTCATGGGAGCTTCATTAGCATGCAAATCTGAGTGAATTCATTAGCCCTGCAACTGATACTGATGCTCCTGGAAACTGGTAAAAGAGTAAAGTCTGCAGAAGTAAATCAGGCTGTGCTAATGAGCCTGTTAATAAAGCTTTTGTAAGCCCTTTCCAGAGCCAAAGTGACAAAGCACACTGTCAACATTAAACCTCTAGCACCATGCCGAAAATGAGGGACTTGTATTTATTTGGTGACTTAGATCGCTGGGAAAGAAAGCAGGGAACCATGGCAAAGTGATAGAATTAGACAAAGGAGGCTACAATATTTCCTCATCAGAGATAAAAGTATTGTAGGGTTGCAGCAAAGGGACAGCATGACAAATGCAACTGTGCAAATAAGTTCCATTTGACGGAAATGAAATTTTAAAGCAAATCAAGGGACAGCGTTCTCCACAGAGGTGCTTTCACCTTCTGGCTATATTTTCTTATTTTCTCTTTGCCATTCTCTTCTTTATTAGACATAACTTCAGCAGCACTTGTTGTTTCATCTTATATTGAGTACTCCCAAAGAGTCAGAGCCCTCACTGCACAGGATGGTTTCCACAGCCTGGAGACTAGAAGCGGCCCACTCAGTGCACAGTGGGTTGCAAAAATTCAGCGTTCACCATCAGTCACCACTAGCAGTGGTCGCAAATGCTGTTGTGCAACAAGGTTTCATTGAAAAATGACAGCTCGTTCAGCCCCCCATTTTCTACTTGAGATATCTCAGACTGGGAACATTTTCCCTGACTCAAAAGACGGTTCCTGGCATGTTCCTAAGTCCTGACACATGCTGTTTCCAGGATGCTCAGCTCTTGGCAAGACTCAGCAGACCTGGACGTTCCTGGCTGGCCCATCCTGGAGCCAGTCACTGACTGGGGTCATCTCCAGGTGGGTCTGTCCTGGAAGTGGGGGTTTGGGGACTTCAGATCCCCAGCCCTGGGCCAGTCTATCTGGTGGGTCTGTCCAGAAGCTGCAGACCATGCATGCACTGCAGACTCTGGGACAGACAACTGAATCAGATTGGGGGGCTCTTGGGTTTAGGAAACACCATGTCTCCAAAAGGAAATGTTCTCAGTAAGTTTGGAGGACTGTTTGTTTGGGTCTGATTCAAAGCAGGCTCAAATTTCTGAGAAGCCCACTTCTAGCAACCCTGCTTTTCAGATGGCTCTCAACCTTTTTTGGACTGGAGACACCCCTCCACAACTTCTCTGCATGCAGCAGCACCCGATCATCCAGGCAAGGAGAAGCCAGAGTCTGGTTTATTTTCTTAATTTATCTGCTAATCTCTTCACACCTCTCTTAGCTCATCGCACCTCACAGTACCCTTCAAAAGACCCGGTGGCACCCCTAGATGAGAAACACTGTTCTAGGCACTACAGGACGCTTGATTCGACATGGGGCGGCGTGTTCTGCTTCCATAAGCCCAAGGATCGTAGGTAGCGATACGGTCAGGAAGTGCGGGGGAACTGTTCCTACCTTTGCTGCATAGCCAACAAGTTCCTCCCACCTCCTGGATGGAGTAACTTCTAGCAACAGGTGTGGGGCATAAGAGGAGCACCACATCATTATTGGCATGCTGAGGACTACGTGTAAGCCCACATCTTAGGTGGACCTACTCTATCAGTGGACTATCTCATGTTTCTCTGTAGGCTTAGAAATGGGGAATGTACAGGAGAAGTCGCTTTGTGCTATGTTCACTCATGTACCTCCTACTCTTCCTGCCAGTTTGCCAACACTAGGGGACTTGCAAGATGTATAAACACTGTGTGTTTTTCACATTCGGAGTCATGGGAAAGCATTAGGTAGCTCAGATACCGATGTTGGCAACAGTGGGGGTTTAATATTTCTCTGAGCCTTGTATCGGCACTTTGTGGCCTATAAGCACTAGCAGCAGCAGATGAAACAGAGCTCTGATGCTCTGGATTCAGAGTTTGCTACAAAGAGAAGTTGGCAAGGACGATTCGAGTTGGTTTTGTTCAGCAGCAGCCCTTTTGTGTAAAGAGCATGCTGCACAGGGAAACTGGTTATTGCTTTTCTCATCAAGTGGAGAAGTGCTTTAGAAGGGGCTGTTGATGGAAAACTACCAGGCTGCTATTTGGTTTCCCTCTCAAACCTTTAGTGCTTTCTGGTGACTTAAAGAGAACACAAAATAGGACTGGGAAGGGATGGGGAAAAGATATCAGAACAGGTAAAGGCATAAGGGGGGGTGGCAGGATGACAAAAGCCCGAGAAGAAAGCAAGTAGCATGTTACAAGAGAGAGGGAGAGAAGGCACCAAAAATAGCAGAAAGCAACCAAGTGGCAAGAAAAAATGACAGACGTGGAGAGAAGAAATCAACTTGAATAGTGAAGTGAGGGAGAGAACAGAAAGGAGCCAAAGGGGATAATATAGGAAAGATATAGAGGAAAGAGGGAAGGAAGGAGCAGAGGCATCCAGATTAAAGTGGCGTGGGGCCAAAGGGACAAGGGCAAGAGCTGGAGTGAACAAGAAACCAAGAGGAAATGTTGATGCTGCTCTGCATGATATTTTTGTAGGTGAGCGATGCTGAAGGAGTCGGTAGCTCTGCTGACGCAAGTGGTGGGCTACATTTGCATCAAGGTCCCATGTTCAGCCAGACTCAGGAGTTAGATTTGCTGGAGGAAGATCTGGAATGGGGTTTTGGGGATACAGCAGGTATCCACTCTCCCTTGAATACGTCCACGTGCTCCTTTGACACAAGTGGGGTGGGAGAAGATCAAGGTTTTCTGCTAGAGCCAAACAGATCCCATGTTTTATACCAAGAACTCTAGCTCAGATCTAGTCACCTTAGAGAGCGCCGTGTGACAAAGTGCATAAACACACCACAGGGCTAATGCTTTCCCTTTTACCATTGATAATCAGCCCCAGCCCATCTGCCTTAGGATATTGGCTCATTACCTTAACTCCCTCAGCTTGATTGCTGAATTTAACTTTCTCAAATATTGTAGGATTTCTTCTGCGCCCTGTTTTCATACATGATTGCACCCAGCTAGTTCCTCCTGCCTCTAATCTCATAAACCTAGTGTTGTAACGCTTGCTCTCCGCTACATTTCTCATCGGCTGTTGCGTATTTACATTGCATAGTGATCACGGTGCACAGTGAGTTACACTCTAGGTGAAATTTAACTAATGCCTTCCATACCAATTGCACCATCTGCTTTGATTTCTAGCTCTTTTGTATTACATCGCAGCATCCTGTTTTCTTTCTTCACTGCAGCTGCAAAAGCTTTGGGGATGTTTCTATAATAACTCCCATACAGTTTGGTTTAGTGGATATTTTGGCACTTTCATTCATCGCTGCTGAAACACACTTAGTTGTCAACATGCATTATATCTGCTGCCAATTAGCTGTTACCTAACACAATGAAATGGCTTAACTCCTTCAGCGCATCCCAGCCTCAGTCCTTTGCTAGCGATCGGGGCAAATCCAGGCAACCTTGTTACACTTCTCTTTTACTAGCACTCGTTGTAGTTAAAGGTCAGTTGAGTTTTTACATTATAAACCCAGGGTTTTTGTACAGCTAATGGCCTGACCCAGGCAAACTCTGCTTGTGTGAAGTTAATGGGACAACTTGTTCTAGTGAGACTCCTTGTTCGCAGCGTCAAACCTTGTGCAGACCTTTCCCAGTCCAGCCATTGCGTCAGGCTTGCTGCGAAGGCTGGAACGCAGGATGGCAGGCTTTCAAGACCCAATTTGGGAAAGGCAGAATTATCCTGCAGTCACTGATATCTATGGAAAAATTGGCATTAGTCTCCCTGAGAATAAGATCAAGCCCTTTAAGGTGGGTAAGCTGTGTGGGCACGATCCTACATCCCTTACGTATGAACAGTCCTTAGTCAGGACTTAGCCACTTTGGACAAGTGTGCTTTGTTCTGAAGTCCTCAATGAAATCTGCACTGGGCTCTGAAGACGGGGGATGATGCTCCTGGATGAACAAGGCCAGGCAAAACCCAGCTGCAATGCATGATGGTCTTGCAACCATCACAGAACATGATGGCATCACTGGGTTTTTTCATCTGGCCTTGCTGGGAACATTTGTGTCATCTCACCAGCCTGGTGGTTTACTAGGCAGCAGATTCCCTGGAGTTTCACTCTAGCTTTGAAAGCCCATTTTCCATTTTAAAATCTATTCTCAAATGCAAGCGCTGTGACAATTAAAACAAGTTAGAGAGCAAAAGAAGCAGAGACGGAGTTAGAAAAGGCCTTGAGTGATCTTCTGCCCCTATTTGCTTGTAAAGTCCAATTTGCCAATAATGCTCCTCACATTCCAGGTGGGAATCAGTGCAGTAACTTCATTTGAAGTCAAAGGCACTATCCCCGGGTTGCATTTGGCCCTCTGCAAAGAAATCCTTGTGTGCGAGCTGGACAAAGAGACTGCTGTTCTTTCCGAAGGAAACCAAAATTAGAGAACCCCCTAGTGCTAAATAATTTTGTTCTGACACGCTGCGACAATTCCCAGTGTTCAATAGCCTTCATTTCATCCCCGTAGTGCAGTGCTCCTGCGGCTGTACGTCAGCTGCAGTGGTGGTAAACACATATACACTACTTATTTAAGACCTTTTATAAGACTTCTTACTGTGCCCAGAAATTACACCTGTGCTTCTTTACTTATCCGTGCTGTTGTCTTTGTTTCAGAGGCTATATTTAGATTTTTCCCCCTCCCCCACCGGAGAAGAGAATTATAAACCTCTTTAAAAACCTGCTTCCTTTCCACCAAGTAAGATGGACATTAGTAGGCACAGAAGCAAATGAACCTACATGGAGAAACAAGTTATGGGTGAACTGTGCTGAGAAAAAGTGGGGTGGGGTATTTTCTGCCCCTTCTAACGGGGAAGCAGTAGCATTTCATTTGCAGATGCACTTGCGGATCCATGATGCCAGGTGATAACCGCAGGAGCTGCAGGTGCTTTGCATCTTCAATGGCATGCCTCTGCTTTCTAGTGCAAAAAGAAATGGGAAGGAGGAACACTAGTATTCAGCATCTGAAAGGGCTGACACCTGTGTCAGGTAAGAGCCTAAAGGAATGATGTTTTCAGGAAAGGGTAAGTAATACACTGAGGTGTTCATGACAGGGCGGGTGCTTCCATCCAAGGAGACTCTATAAATATGGTGGTTCAGTATGGAAACAAGAGCTAGAGCAGGTCTGATGAGGGTATACAACAGAAGTTGTTTGCCTTCTCCCAAAGAAGGAACCAGGGAGGTGAAAATCAATAGCAAAACTTCTTGTTGATGTCAAAGGAGCCCAGGTTTCAATGAGGAACTTGCAGTGAAACAAGCAAACCAAAATTTAAAAAAAAAAAGGCAACAGATTGAAAATGATGAACAGGAAAAAAAAATGCAGGTGACACAATGTAGGTGACAAATGTAGGTGACACAATATTAATCTGTGGAGCTCCCTGATGCAGGATATCACCAGGTTCACCAGGAGCAGTGGTCACAAACTCCTGGAAGACCATTTCAGGCTCAACATTAGGAAAAACTTCTTCGCAGCTAGGATGTTCAGACAGTGGAATAAGCTCCCTCCAGAGGTGGTGCAATCGCCTACCCTGGAGGACTGGAGACTGGACAAGTCTTCAAGAGGAGACTGGACGGACACCTTGCTGGGTGCAGTTGACCCCAGTTGTCTTTCCTGCTTGGTGCAGGAGGCTGAACCCCATGATCTTCCAAGATCCCTTCCAGCCCCCTTATACTCTATGAATCTATAAATCATTGTGAAAAACAGGTCAGCACGCTTGAAAAATGAGCGGACTCAATACATGTTTTTTCAAACCGGCCCATGGGTGCTGAGCTGGGGGAATGCATGTGTCACCTGTTCTAGAGCTGGTGCTATTGCTGACCCTTCCTTTCTCACCCCAAGACAGTGCTTTCATCAAAGCTTGAAGACTGTGGGATCATAGGAAAGGAGGGATGGAAGGGACCTCATAATGGCATCTAGTCCAGCCCCCTGCTCCAAGGAGGATTATCTTGGACTAAACAAGCCCAGCTAAGTGTCTGTTTCCAAGGATGGAGGTTGCACGACTTCTCTAGGTCACCTGCTCCAACACTTGACCACTCATAGAAAGTTCTTCCTAATCTCCAGCCTAAATTTCCCCTGCTGCACCTTAAGGCCATTGCTCCTACTGCCAACCCCGGACTGTACTTTCAAATACTGCTACTCACTCTCTCTTAGAGCCATAAATGAGCTCTCAGCATTGTATATGCGGCACATATAGGAACAGGCACCCTTGATTGAAGATGTGGCCTCTTTTATTTCAGTGAGCATTGTCAAGGTGGTTGGGTTCAGGAAGCCATTTGAAGCGCTTCAGGGAAACACCTGATCCAGCTCTAAGGTTCATTGACCTTATCTGACCCAGCTCATAATAGAAGTTCTTCTGTACTAATCCTTTGGAGTATTAATTGGTGACTGTTGTAATTTAGCTCAAGATCTTGGCCGCTCAAGGCTGTCGCCTTTTGTAGATCTGTATATTTCCGATAAAGTGAAATGCAGCTTTTTCCCTAAAATGCTTTCAAGTTGTATAGCTATCTTAGAGCCATTAGCACTATTATGGAACTGCTCGTAAAAATGTACTGAGAACATAATGTCAATGGTTTATCTAATATGTTTACAGGTATATCTTTTATGATAACAAGTGCTTTTTCCTGCAGCTCACATATATTAAAACCAAGAGTCAGATCCATCCAAGATAATTGGCTAACAGCTTAAGGAGCTCATTACTCTTTCCTTCTCCTTCCCGCTGCATTGCAACGGGCTAATACTTCCCACAATTCATGACTCAAAGCTTTGGACAGTTATCAGCAAGTTTTCAGTTGAACATTTTCTCAGGAGTGTACTTCTGTGCCTGTAGGCACCTTATGGGCCAATGTTTTTTTGCATTCAAAAAGTAAGTTAAATGCTTGCCTTAAAACTACACTTCCATTTGCTACCAGACAATTAAGGGGGTTTCTATCCATTTTTGCACCTGCCCTTCTCCCTTTACCCCATGCTGTGGATTGTTGATAAAATTCAGATGGGGTATAGATTTCCACAGTGGTAATGGTTCAACAGAACAGTAAAATAAGTGAGGCGTGACAGCACTCCTTCTCTGAAACTGCACCGAATGTCTTTAATCAAGCATTGCTTTTTATAAAAATAATGGGTCTAATTCTCTCCTAGCTTATAGCAGATGCACACCTGTGTAAGGTCAGGGAATGAGATCCTTGGCTGCTATCAATTGACAAACTTCTTGTGACTTCAGTTGGGCTCCAGAGATTTATAATTGTTGAAGATGTGGCCCAATGGCTGTCACGCTTTATAGTGATGCAAAAAGAGAATCCACCTCTGAGTTTCTTACCCTTTGAGCCTTTCAAAACAGTTCCTCATAACGTACATCAAAGACACTGCTCTATAATTCCCTGCTGAGATCTAAGCATTTTTTTTTTAAGAATAAATTTGTTGTTCAGAGAACTCACGCAATATGAATGCTAGATGATCCCATTGCTGAATGGGTGTTATAATAAAACTAAGTCTGAGCCTCCTCTCTGCAGGTGCTGAGCACCTACAGCTCCTGTTGAGTACAATAGGACCTTCAGGTGTTAAGCATCTCTGAAAATCAGGTTGTAAATGCATCTAAGGTAATCCAGAGGTACCATCAATTGCCACCTAATGTTGTTGAGACCATTTTCCGCCTTTTATTGTCTAGACAAGATAATTGCATTTACTCCCATATCACACACACCCCTTTCCCACAAGTTAGGTCTCCAAAACTGGGATGTGTGTCTGAAGCAAGGAAGCTGATTATGCGCCCAGAATAGGAGCATAGACGTGCGTGTGATGCCTGCTGCATCTTTTCCTCCTTGCCCCACCAGCCAGCTGCACGGAGGGAGGGGCAGAGTCCAGTCTTCAGCAGCAGCTGCAGTTTTAACCTGCTCACAACTGCCCTCAAATTGGCAGTAGCTTTTGGCTGGTTTGTGCCTTATAACGGGGGGTATGTTATATAAGAAACTTCATCCTTGGAGGGTTTTAAGGCCTGGCTCGACAAAGCCCTGGCTGGGATGACCTAGTTGGGGCTGGTCCTGCTTTGAGCAGGAGGTTGGACTAGATGTGGCCTCCTGAGGTCCCTCCCAACCCTCATTTTCTGTGATTCTAAGAAAATGCAGTTGCTCGAACGACACAAGCTACCATTGAAACCAGTGGAAAGGGTGAATGGAGCCTTTTTCAATAGAGCTCCAGCTCTATTGCAGGGAAGGGCTACCAAAAATGAACTCTTTCTGAGGTTCATCTTGGAGGGAAACATTAGTTCAATCATAGATTCAGTTCTGCTTTATGGCTATATGGGCTGTGTTGCCATGGTACACCTAGGAGGTGGAAATGCTACCTCTCCCAGGACAACGGTGAATGACATGAACACATGCCTTTGTTACTTCTTGGCTGGATTATCCCACTTCTGGAGGTCTTCCAAGAAGAACTATGTATGGCTTACAAATTATTCAATTTGCTTCTACTGAGACTAAACAGGGTCTCTGCAGCTCCTCTTAGAGAGAGGCCATTTAACTGGTTTGCAGTAAAGTTGTTTGACTTTGCTCTTCTGTCCCTCTTCATGCATCATTAGGTTAGTAATTACTATTCTTGTTACTCTTAAAATTATATATATATTACACACACACATACATATATATTTGTTCAAGGGCAGGGTGATCATATATCCCAGGCAAACCAGGACAGTCCAAGCAAGCACCCCACTCCAGCCAATCCATGATGCTCATGCATTGCAGCAGCGGTACCTGCCTGGCCACCTGCCTGGTGCACCGTGCCACTCCGAGGTACCCCCTCCAGACTCCACTCTGAGACTTTTAACCAACAGCCTAGGACTGGACAACAGAAGTCAGGACTGTCCTGATTTGCCCGGGACATATGGTCACCCTGCTCAAGGGGATTTCACTGGAGTGCAATGACCAGAAACAAAATTGGAGAGCACTGAGTGAGCAGGTAGGAGGAAGAGAAGGTGAGATGTTCTCAAGGGATAGTTCTGGACATATAACAAGTGGAAAGTGAGGAGCCTGGACACAAAGCAGTGTACCCCTGGCGGCCAGACATGGGGGTGGCATGTGGCTGGATGTCCCAGTTGACAACCCCTGGTCTAAGCAAAACGAGGTTTCACTTGGATGTTGAGGTGATGGAGGAGAAGGGATTGGAGAGGATGAGCAGCAGGGCGGGGGGCGGGGAACAAGAAGAGAATTCATTCCAGTACTCAGTCTTGTATTTATAAGAGATTGGCATTTCCATTGATTAGGCATGGAGTGGAATATGAGACACACAGTGCACAGTGGGTTATATTTCCACATTGAGAAATAATGCACCTGACTGTTGCTCTTGTGCTGATTCATTGGCTTCAAAGGAGTTGCTCCTGATCCACCCTGATATATGTCAGATTAGGTTCAGGCCCTCTGCTTCAGCTCTGCAAATAGAGATTGGCTAGAGCCGACTCGTTGTCAATTCTAGATGCAGCACCTCTGGCGAAGACGGAGAGGTGAGGGATATGATGAGGCAGATACCTGAGAGGCAGAGGATTCTTTCCGTGACATCTTTAATTGTGTGAGACATCAGGACACTTGTTAACGCATCGCGTTTGATCCTCAATATCACGATTGCCCACATAGGCACACTTCCGAGTACTCCCTCCCTCCCCGCTCCTACTAAACCAGGTGCCACAATCTGCTGTACTCGTCCTGGTTGTCCTCTGCTCCGTTTTGACTCCTTTGTATCCTTCTGAGGTATGAGGCTGTCTTTAAGTCTGAATCTTCTGCAGATAAACTCATGATCTCTTCCAGGTTCATTTAAAATGCACAGCCGTCTCCAAAGGTCTTTATTTTATTATTTTATTATTTCATTCTCTCATTTCATTTCTATATTTTGCTGCACAAGCAAAAATAATTCAGTGTCTCCCTTTGGGGGGGGGGGGGTGGACTTTTTGCATTTCACATGTTCCCTTTTCCACTGTTTTCCATCCCTATCATGGGTTGTTTTCCTGCATTGTCAGTTCATTTGTAGACACGTACTTTGCCACTGACCCAAGCTGTTGCCATTAATAGAGAGGATGCCACTGTGTACTACATGTCTCGCTCCCAGAATTTTTCTTCAGTGATTGGACAATGAGTCAGATGGTAAATTGGTACAATTTTACATATGTCCTGAATGAAGGCTGCAATTCTGCTAATTTTGCCTCACTGATTTCCTAACATTCATAGCAACCAATGTTCTTATTCCATGGTGAGGAACCTTGCTCATGATTACATCAACTATTTATAGAGCAGCTGAATATCCATTGACATTTAGAATCAGAGTCTGCTACTCTACAGAGAGCATTACAGGCAAAAAAGGTACGTCAGGTAAGTCTTCAAGGAAATACCCATTATCAGAAAGGTAGATCTCTCTCCACCCAGCCTCAGCTTCTGAAAAGAAGAGGTAGTTGAGCAGACAATGTGTGTGGAAGAGAACAGAAAGAAAGAAGGAAGGGAGGAAGAGGAAATATGCACGGGGAAAGCAAAATGGAAAAGCATGATGGATCTCTCCTGCCCTCACCTCCTTTTTTCCTGTTTCTCCTTCATCATCTTTGGCATCAACCCACTTCCCCTATGCAGACGTATTTTCATTGTGTCGGTTCTCTGCGGTGTAACACACCTGGATTTTGCCATGGAAAATTGCTCCGTTCCCTCTTCCCACCATTCCCTCCCAAGTGAAATGAGAATAACAATCCACTGCATTTCTAAATGCACAATGTTTTAAGCAGCTTTGAAATTATGCAGAACACCTGCAACCAGCCCGATGATTCTGAGATGTGATGTTGACGTAGCTAGGTTAATGACCGCAAGGCTTTACTGCAGCCGAAGAAGTTATAATCACTAGATTTAGCACCAAAAATGACTCAGACATCACTTAGCCTGACGTATATCTAAGTAACTGAATTATATTGGAGTCAAATTGGTCCAGAGTACAGGAAAATCAGGCGTTAGCACGTCAAAGTTAATCTTCTACCTGGCTAATTAATAGTCGGTATCCTTCTTCAAGAATTCCCAGTCTTTCCAAGAGACAATCTCGTTTTCTCGTGCTTAAGATATACCGATGAAACTTCTTGCCTTCTTGAAGATGTTGATCCTTGAAACTGTGCAGGAGCAAAATAAAAAAAAATGTTATGGATGAACCCATAACAATAAAAGAGTTCCTGAAAAACGCTTGGTAAATCTACATAA
>NW_005842242.1:852294-901628 GCF_000455745.1 Alligator sinensis | reverse complement strand
TCCTGCTGAGGGTTAATGATTTGGGTAGATTAAACTCGATAACATAATGTAGAATGTTGAAATCGAGAGTGTGTATCCAGAAATATTGGTTCAGAGCTGCAAGAGGAGACAATTTTAAGTAAATAACCAGGGAAAGTATTTTGCAATTAAATTAAAGATGTTTTCAAACTACTGTACTTCACTATAGAAAACTGTCGTCTTGAAAAGTCAAGTTTCATTTATTTTAATTAGTGCTGTCGTGAAGCATTCCATTTGGCAAACACTGATGAACAAGCCCTTTTCCAGATGCCAATTTGAAACCTGTACATGCACAAACCGATTGTGTTCCCTCGGCGATACACCTACGGAGCCAGAGTCTTGGCTGGACCAGGTCAGCTTTGCTCCGTTGAAGTCCTTGCAGACTCCTTGATTTACACCAGCAAATGGCTTGGGTCTTAATCTCCTGAAATGTGCACTTAGGCCCTGATCCAAAGCCCCTTAAAGTCAGCAGAGAGACTCCTGTTGTCTTTGGCCATAAGGGTATCCTTGTTTTGTGAGTAAGCTGAATCCCCTTCCAAACTGGAGCAAGCCAACGCCTGCAAGGGCATTCTTAGTGCAGATTAAAAGTGTCCACTCAGGGAACTAGTGGGGAATGACTGTTTGGGTCCCTCTGTCAACCACCCCAAATACATCAGTTCTGAAGAGACCATTTATTATTTTTGTGTCCTATTACCCTTGTTCCACCCTAAATAATTCATCCTCTTCGGTGAGTTAACACCCTTCAAATTATTCTAGGCGCTCTCTCCTTCCTTGTCATTTAGCTGAGCTTTAATCTTACCTTTTTAATCTTTCATCATAAATCAATCTATCCAGCCCCCTAATCATTTTTGTGCAGCAGCTCTTCTTGGAACTCCCTCCAATTCATACATGTCTTTCTCTTAATGAGGTGAGCAGAACGGCGCGCGGCATGCCCCGGGAACTGCACAGAAAGGCCTGTTAGGGTGACACTCATACTCCTCACTCCACGGTGCGATGCTTTTCTATTTTCTGCCCCAAATTGGAGTGCCTGGAACAACTGCCAAATCTTCATGCAGGGCCAGGTTGAGTTTTCTGCCCGCTGTCAGGCCTAAGTTTCTTTCCAAGCGTCTGCTTTCCTTGGTACTCCTTCCCACAGAACATCTGTGTCTCAGGCTGTTTTTTTCCCCTAGATAAACTAGTTTTCATTTTTTTTTACCAACCGGAATCTCATGTCCTTTTTTTTTTTTAATACATATGTATCTGGTCGCATGAGTTAAAGGAACAGGCCTTCTTTCCATCTTGTTTGATGGTAGGCCAGCATGAAATCTCCACCAGGTCTGAACCCAGACAGTTGACAGCCATGTAGTAGAAATGAAGCCAAACATGACTTCAACAGAAAGCATTCCCATTCCTTGATGAATCCCTGCCTTTTCACCCTATGCCACTGGGGAATCAATGCAAAGATCACTCACATCACTAATCTCCTGCCTTTGATTCTATTTCTCGGTAGCATGATCTCTAAGAAGTTCCCCTCTGCCAGTCTTACCTTCGCCTTTGCTCCCAGGTATCTGAGCTCTGTTCTTTCTATTTTAATTATTATAATACCTTCTATTGGGTAGTTCCTGTGTTGGGTACCGCCCACACCTTTGTCTCGGCATCCAAGAGACTGGATAGCAGCCTATTTCCTATGAGCTACACTTGTCAGTGGAATCAGCACTCAGATTTTTTCATCTCTTTCAGTGGCTGCCTTTCAGTGTTAGCGCCATCACAAGCAGTTGCCCTGCTGACCTCTCCTGAACTTTTCTCACTCTAATTCTCCTGTGCCTTGCTAGCATTGGAATAATATCATTTGTGACGCCGGGGATGAATTTCTCAAGGCATAGCTTTCTTCTTCTTTTCCTGTACCGTCTAGTTTCGCTTGTTGGTGCATTTCTGTCTCCTGCCCTTTACCCCCTGCAGAGTCTCGGCCTCCCTGGTGAACGTTCCCTTTGAAACTCCCTCCTAGTGGAATGACTTTGCTTCGTGGCAGTCTGCTCTCTCCAGAATCTCCCAGTGTTCGGGGCCCTACTCAGCTAACTTTCTGTGCAGTCTGTATTTAATGGCTATCTTTAATAAGACTCTTTACTAAAAATGTCACCTAATCCACACTGAAACCCTCTTTTTTGCACTCACTGGGCATGTCTGCACGTGAATTTATGCATTCCTAAACTTAATGCGCCTTAGCCTAAGGTGCACGTCTACACGTGGATGCCTTAAGGCACCTTAATGTGGATTGCTAGGTGAACCCCCTTACAGCCTGCCCTGGTCAGCACCCTGGATAGTCCTCATGGCAGGGCCCTAAAACCCTCCCCCTGTTCCTCCCTATCCAGCAAATGAGAGCAGAGCGGAGACCAGCACCACCAGGAAGCAAAAGGTGGCAGCTGGTGTTGCAGGATTGAGGTGCTGTTAGAAGCCCACGCTGGGGCTCCCTCCCAGTACAGCAGGCAGGCTGGGACTGCATCTGACCCCAGTGCCTGGCACCGCCTGCTCTGCTCCAGCCCCCTTTGTCCCGGGCAAGCGCCTGGCTTCCCTGCCAGCAGGACACTGACCCTGGGATAGGTGGCAGCAGCTCCTGGGGGCTCTGCTTGGCTCAGTCCAGCAACACCAGCCGCCGCTTTTTTCTTCCTGGCAGCAGCATGTGCCCCGCGAGCTGGGCTGTGGTCAGCGTAGCCAAAATAGCATTATGGCATCCTACCATGTCTACATGTGGGTTATGGCATCTTAACTAATAGAACCTAAATTTGATACACTTGCTTTATGCTGGTGTCAGATTTAGTCCCTAAAGTCACCATATTTACGGTGCATTAGGGACGTGCACATGTAGACCTGTCCTTAACGTGCCTAAATATGGTGACTAATGTGATGTAAATCACCTTACATCGTCTTAGGGGTGCAAGTGTAGATATACCCACTGCGTTGCTGATTACAGTCTCAGCTGAACTCTGAAATCAAAAACACCAGCCTTCTCCCTCTTTGGCATATCTATCAGGAGGCCTGGTGCTCCTGCTACTTTAAGAAAAGGTAGGCAGCCTGAGAAGCAGCCTGTAGGTATGGCAGGGGCTAATTAGAGAGTCACTGACCAGAAGGGGGAGGGGCTTAATGCATATAAACCCAGGGCCTGCACTAAGCAGGCAGTCTAGGTCTGAGGGGCACACAGAGAGGAGGTCCTGGGCAGCCGGGCTCCTAGTTAACATCTGAGCTGGGGAACAACTCTGGAGGTTTACGGAAGGGAGTAAGGGGAGGAGGAGGTCCCAATAGACCTGGGAACAGGGCAGAGAAGGGACTAGAGAGCCCAGGGTCCAGGAAGGGGCCAAGATGGATGGGGCTACAAAACCCAGAGAGGGGCCAAGATGGAATAAGACTGGGCCCAAAGGCCCAGGAAACTGGCTGATGATACGTGATTGATTGGCAACATCTCCCAGGCATGGGCATGCATATTGGGGAGGATGGAGCCCATGTAATTGGCCCTTAAGGCAATAAGCAGCAGCACCAGTGCTCATGAGGAGATCAGACTTGGAAAGCCTTGGAGCACCCTCCCTTTTCTGAAATTATCACTTCGTCAAGGCATGGCAGGCGAGGAGAAAGAGAGCTTGCCCAGAGACAGCATAAGAAAGCAAAGTTCATAAGGGCTAAAGGAGTTCCAGGGGTATCACAGCCCCTCTGGGACTGGACCCCGTTACAGCATATCCTCAGTAAATTGTTCTGTTCTTCCTACCCACACCCAGCTTCCCAGTCAGCACAATCAGTGCAATTAACTCAGCTCCCTCCTTGGTTCATCTCACTCTCACTCCAGCTTAATGGGCTGAGATTCAAATGAAGTCAGAAACGCTTAGTACAAGTGGGTGTTTTCTAGATTTCTTGTATAAGTCTGAAAAATGCTGTGGACCAGATTCTGATGCCTCAGCTTGCAATGAACAGCTTGTCTTTGCTTTCAATATGTAGCATCCAGAGACAAATATTTATTTTTCAAAGGGGGTGTGGGGCTGGATAAAGTGCTGAGATGATCATGACTGTGTCAGAGGTAACAGAAAGAGGAAAAGAGCTAGGATGTGTATGAGAACAGTGGTTTTCCTCCCAATAATTAGATGAAATGACTGTGAGAAGAGCCATAAACTGAAGTTTGAAATAGCATTCTTTGAAGTGTGCGTTTGTATATATGTGTACATATATATATTCAAAATGTATTTCAGAGACTAAGAGAGTGCTTTCTCCTTTTTGGAGATCTATTTTGTCATTATTTCAACTGACAGCAGTTGGGGAGAGTGAAATACTTTGGTTAGCCTCAAACAGCTCACTAAGTGCTTTTAGGTTGGAGTGCTGCAATGTTTTATTACAGCCAACACCAATCAAGGCAAATACAGAAAATGGAGAATTTTGATTTTGGATCCATACGCCAAAGAGAATAAGGGATGTGAACTTGAACTTAGAATGTAAAATGTGTGACACAGGAGAGCGTTGGTCCCGATGCACTACCACCTCTTATTTTCCACTGGCAATTCTGCAGTCTCTGTAAATATTGTTCTATCCTGAGCAGAACAGCAGGTTTGATGCTTTTCCTGCTGTTCAGATTTTGATCTGGGGCTGATATCACTGGGAAATGGCCCAGAAAGAAGAAATTCTCCGGTAGAATAATGTCACTCACAACTCCTACTCCACTCCAGAAAAGTCAAAGATCTTTCCAAGCCTGGTAGTCCACTGGGCTAATGCATGGGTGCTTAATCCCCAGCCCATGGACCAGATCCAGCCCATGGAGCTGTGTCATTTGGCCCACAGGACTCTGCAAAGATCTGGAAACCTGGCAGTGGAGAAGCGGTAGTGGTGTTAACTGCTGCTGTCTTACCACCAAATTTCTGGACCTCTGAGGAGCCCCATTGCCTGAATACGGTGGCTCTTGTGCAATGGATTTTGCCAGCATACAGTTGAATGCAGGTACGCAGGGTCTGGCTGACTTGCACCCACAGACCAACCACATGTGGGATCTGTCCCATGGATCAACCCCACGCTACTCATTTGGCCTTGAATGTTGGGTGCTACTGGGCTAGCGGACATGAGACATGCCAGTTTCTGTAGCCAGTGGTTACAATTCAAGGGAAGGATGTGGCTAGCTCCATTTCCAGAAACCTTTGCTTCCCCAGCTCAGCTCACCAGGTATTCCTTTCTGGCTGAGCTGAATGATGGGGTGGCCTTTCACATGGGCCCAAAGCAGAGCTTGAGCTCATGTTTCTAGAGCTGCAGTGAGACACCCTAACTGCTCTGCCATCACACCCACAGGCCCCAAAAGGGTACACATTACACAAGTTATTTGTAATCCAGGCTGCGCTGTGCTCGGTGCTGTACTAGCATGGAAAGACTGCAGCTGTCCCCAAGGGCACAGGCAATATGTACAAGATACCAGGAGGTAAGCAAGCTTAGAGATTTGCAGCGTGGTGGCTACTTCAAGCAATTGCTTGCCTGCACACTCCTACCCTCTGGTGAATGAAAACACACCTGCAGTGGCTTGCTCCTCAGTGAACGCAGCTAATGCAGTCAGCCTCCTTTATCTTGTGGTTACTTGTTTGTGTGCCCATGCCCTGAGACACTGCAGTCTCCGTTTAATCTGAGCTCTGAAGCGTGAGGCTCCCAGCCCTTGCAGGCAGTGTGCATGAAACCTCCCTCCATGAAGCACTTTTGAAGCTTCTGCTCTGCAACTTCTGTGGCAGCAAGTGACCGGTGGGTAAAAGCCAAGGTAGCCACAAGGTAGCTCGGGTTGACATCCAAAGCATGGTCATAACACAGCACCCCAGGGGTCTGTCGGCAGCACACTGCAGGAGAACTTTAAAAGCACAGCACGATCTCAGCTATGCCTTTCAGCCCTGTGTCGTCGGTGGAGCCGCTCAGATTTGCATTAGCGGGGCTGACATCAGAAGAGTGGTGTCATGAGTGGTGCGCGACTGGAGCACCAGCCCTTGGGTCTCCTCAAAGGGATGGCAGCTGCCACTGCTGCCGTCCCAGCTGCCGCAGCCAGCCCAACCCTTGCCACCGTTACCCAGGGCCCAGCCCCGGGCTGTTCTGCCTCTGCCTCGGGCTCTGGCCTGATGGTAATGAGCCTGGAGCCCATGCATGCAGACTTGCTCAAGCAGAGAGGTGTGAGAGATGTTTGCAATGAGATGTGAAACCGTTTGGAAGTCACAATTTGTCACAGTGCACTGGCAATTCAAGAGCAGGCCTTTCTCGAAGAAAATTTTGCTGGGGCACATGCAGCAAAACCAACCCGTACTCCGGCACAAGCAGCCAGAGCAGCAGGGGCTCATTTCACTTTGTCTCTATTTCAAGGACAGATGACTTGTGCTGGAAACATGTAGGAATTTATGCCGCGCTGAGGTACAAAGAGACATTTTGCCAAATCACAAAGAAAAATAAGGGGAGCATCGGAGAACTACACATTTAGGCCCCAGTTGTTGCAGCACCTAAATTTAAGTACGAGTTAAATGGCTGCTTTGCCTTCAATTGGTCTGAAGCATGTACCTCCATGCTCTCCTGAACAGGAATCAATCAGGAGGGAAGGGTCCAGTTGCCCACAAAGGGGCTGTACACAGCCGGGTGGGACTACAAATCATTTCTCTGATTAAGTATTGAACCTGTAAGAGAATAGCTAGTTTGTACTGATGAATTATTCTCCCCTTCTCTTTCATTCCTGTAGACACAATAGCAGTTAGTCTCTTGTAATATCTAGCCGGCTACAAATCCACACCTTGCAGTATTGACCAACCCTCATGTTCTCGTAATTGCTTTGCTTCGGATGGTTTGGAAGGAGAGATCCATTTGAAGGGAAGACTAAAGAGGATCTTGAGACATGTTATTTTGCCGCTTTACCCTTCATCCTAACATTGAGATACTCTTGCTGATTTTAATATCATTAACCTTGCACCGGACTCGGAAGTAGGCAAGCTTCTGCAATTTAAGAACTCTGTTCTTTTACCCAGTTAGATTTCCAAAAACCCAGCTACAGGCATTGATTCTGCCTCATTTGTGTACCCGTAACATCCATGAGATTGGAAAGTGCAAAAGGAACAAGCCCAAGAAAAGCTGCAGATTTCACGCTCTTTTCATGGTGTTTGTGTGACTTAACAGTGACATCCAGTGGTCAGTGGGGTTACTTGGTATTAGACATGACAAGGAAAATATGCCACGTGCACTTTGTCTATTTAAAGATATTGATACCTGTTTGTCAGCAATTTTTCTTTTTTTACCTGTCTGTAAGCAACAATTGCCTCCTGGTGCAGCTGTCCTCCTCACTGTAGGCTAAGTGGAGCAGTGTCAGGAAAACTTCCGTCTTCTATCCTGGCCTATGAAAAAAAGTTTAAACTATCCTAAGCTTTATAACCCTCATGTGTTTTTACAGAATTATGAATATTATTCATAATGAAACTGCTATAAATATAGAAGTACATAAAAAAACATATTAAACGGGAGAAACTTTTCCTTCCAATGGTGATTACACTAAACACAAAAATAAGCAGTTTTCATCTCGACTTTAACATTGCAGGCATATTTTTACATGGTAATTTGGTTTTCAAAAAAGTCTAACTGTGAAGTTTAATGACACCATAGGAAGCAGCTTGTCACTTTATATTTATATTAAAATCTGAGCCTTCACATTTCCCAGTATGCTCTTTAGTGTCTTGGTGGAGATATTCTGACGGTCTTTTTTCAAAACAATCTCTAGGAGAAGCAGCATGAAAACTTGTGAAGAAACCAAAAGCTTCCTACACTGACGGTTTGGGGTTTTGAAGCTTGAGTTGGATATTTTATTGCTTAAATGCAAATGAGCTTCGTTTCAGT
Source organism: Alligator sinensis (assembly GCF_000455745.1). NCBI lineage: Eukaryota > Metazoa > Chordata > Crocodylia > Alligatoridae > Alligator > Alligator sinensis. The sequence continues at coordinate 893,771 of NW_005842242.1, read as the reverse complement.
TGCAAAATGCTTGGGCAATGCAATGGTGCCCTTCTAGCCCTTCTGCTTACTTGCTATAAAAGCCAGTGGTCCTGAGCCAGAGTCCTGGAGGCCTCTGTTGAGCTGTGGAGAAATGTGGACCTGGATCTAATGAAGACAGTGTGGTCAAGAGGTGCTGGGCATTGCCTGGTCATGCACCTCCTTTCCTGCCTTGCCTGGTCATGATGTGGGCATGTCTGTTCATTACCTGCTGTTGGGTAATGGAGACATGGAGCTAGATGCAATCTGCGGAAAGATGTTGGCCATCCAGTTGCGTGATTGACTTCATTCTCCCAACTTCATTTGAAGTGACACTTCCATCTACTTCTCCCAGACCTCACTTCACAAATCAAGAACAGGCAGTGGCTGTTCAACTCCCTTCCATACGCAGCTGAGATGGAGAGGAAGGAGGTAGGAGCAGCTGGACGTGGGGGTTTTGCTACAACACGGTGCTCCACGGACACTGCCACAGTGACGGGACAAATATCTTAATCATGGCATGGCAGAACAGCCACATCTGCACCTTGCAACTAGCCCAACGTATAAACGGCAGCTTTTGTCCACCTCCACTGTAAATTCAGTGATAAAACTCCGGGGTGTTCAGATTGCTTGGACTTTTTGAGCGATACTTTGTTTAACAGCTGATCAACTATTACAAACCATCCAACCAGCGTCCCTGCTGCCAGTACACATGGGATTTATTTCTTTTTAGTCAAAAAACAGGAATATTTTAGACTGTTTTTAACTGCTATTGTTTTACAGAACTCATTCCTGAAGTCTCCAGTATCTGTCTGTCTGACATTATAAGATCTTTTTCACTGTCTTGAGGTGGTAACTGTATTTCATGGTTCTCCGTCCACTCAAAAAAACAAAACAACTTTAGTAATTACAGTAGGAGATAGTCTGGGAGACCTTCATAAATACATAAAGCCCTCTACTTATTCCTAAAGAGGTATTACCATGAAAAGATTGCAATTTGCATCTTCCTCTTTTCTGGCTGGGTTTATTTCATATCACCAATTCAGCAGAAGCCTGAGCATCGAACAATCAGGATCCTGCTTCTGCGTCTGCCCCCGGCACCCTGCAAGATTTAGAGTAAATCGTGTCACCTCTTTATCTGTAAAATAGGGAGTACATGGCTGGGCCACCCATTGGAAATGCTGTGGGTATTACTGGTGTCTTGCAGTCTCTTCCGAGTAGGGATGTCTTTCTTCTGGTCCCAGGTGAATTTGGCAGCTCCTTTCCTGGTGCTCTTGGTTCGCTTGTTGGCCACCTGATGTGGTTAGCAGAAGACCACCCCCAATTGCCCATAGGCAAGGGAAGCAACTGGCCTGGGAAAGCGGTGTAGTCTTTCCCTGGTTTCTGCTCTCACCCCTTCTGATTCGTGCCTCCCTGTTGTGGATACCACCTACCCACTGTTATGGGTACCAGATTACTTTGATTCCCTGCATGGGCCAGCTCATAACTGAACTTGAAGGAATTTATGGATGCAAAGTGCTGTATGACTTCAAAACTGTATTCCTTCTCTCTCCCATTAAGCCTTTTACCTGTCTGTTTGCATTGTACCCATTGCTTTGAGATTTGAGCACAACCATTTCCTGAACCGCCCTACCACAGCTGCTTGCAGAATGCTTAGCCGTGCATTGTTGAAGTCAATTCCTGATATGCTTTTAATGATTCCGAACTCCTCTACCCACACTTATTAAAATCTAAATTTAACCCAAGGTTAATGGACCGCTGTTAGACTAAGCTTTTTCTAAAGGAAAAGCGAATTCTTTGGCATGGCATGGCAGTGTCTAACCCGAAATAATAGGCAGCTTTCCATAATATTTTATTTAAAAGGTAACATATTTTCATATTTTGTACATGCTAATTGTTGGGAACACTGTCAGATGGTTCAGCAAATTGAAGCTGACAACATCAACCTGTTTAATCCATTTAAAATCTCTCCAGGATCGTAAGGGACCTTGTCAGCCAAGTAATGTTGGCATCCCCTGTGGTAAAGCCATCTTGCTTCTTATTAATGACTGGCTTTACAAATGAACAGATTTTCTTAACATGTAACTTTCCATCATTTTATCCAGCGGTGGCACAGAGAGAATGTCAGAGAACCCAGAGGTTTAAAAACAAAACCTAAAAGTGTTCACCCTAGAGCAAATGTAATAACGAGGGCATATAAATAAAAATTTAACAGGGCCTGAGCCACAAAACTGAGATAAAGGTCTAGAGGTTGATTTTTTTTATTGTCCATCAGAGTCCAGAGATGTTTCTATTCTTGTTCAACTATGGGTGGATCCAGGATTTTGGAAAGAGGAGTGCAGCCGGTGTGGTTCTTCATTGCACAGAACGCAACACATTTTTCTCCAGGTAAAAAAGCTGGAAGCTTTATTAATATACTAGGGGCCTAGGGCTATATTCTTCAGTTTAACAATGAAGCAAAAACAAACTAACTTTATAGGAATGGTCATTAACATCAGATATTAGGTATTAAAAAATAAAACAAACTAGGCCACAATTAATCAAAAGATGTTGTTGCTTTAGTCCCGTAGTCAATAGAATTAAATGCACATCTCTTTCAGATTCATAAAACAAAATTAAACCATCTTCACCCTCTTGACAGTGAATTCAATGCTTCGCTGAGAGGTATGTCCACACCTGAGTGGATGTTCACCTGAGTTCAGTGTTTCCACACCTGAGTTTATGTGTTTAGCTAGAGTGCAAAACCATGTGCAGGGCTGTGAAATAGGCACTACATTACCAGGAGCAGCTAACAGACAGCAACATTGCAGAAGAAAGGATAGGTTTACTGGTGCAACATTCAGACCATTGAAAAAAGGAGAAAGGGTCGTTAACACCTGCGGAATGAAGAGTGTAAAAGGAATAAGACAGATTGTAACGAGCTATGAAGACAAGTGACTCCCTCACCTTTGCCTAAACAGAAATGCTGCTGCCACTGCCAGGCACTTGGTTTTAAACTTTGGGTGGAGCAGAAATCAAAAGGGGGTGCAATTGCATCCCCTCCCAGATCCACCTCTGGGTTCAACCCATTATAGAAAAAGTGGGTACAGTTTTCAGAAGACCCTCAGTCCAATTTTCAACAGTGACTAAGGCAACGTGGAAGCTAAATGCCATTGACATTGATTTGTACAGTTATATATTGATCCAGCCAGGTGTTAGATAAGTAATGCCTTAAGCATCCAGGGGTCCAAGTAACTTCTAAAAGCGGGACTCAAGGTTTGTACGGTGTGAAACAGCACCATGGAGTGGTGCTTTGTATTACCTCTGTGTATAAACCATGTACTAGTACCAGAACCAGTATAGCTGTGCTCATGTGGCACTGTGCACAGGCCAATAAGCTCAGCATGGCACTGCCTTGCCTACAGATACAGACATACCCTTACGCTCCTAAATCACTTCGGTGCTTTGGAAGATGTTACCTGTGCCTGGGCAATTTAATTGGCTACAGCTATGAGTTTTGGTCCAGATGAATGTTGAATGGGTTCAGACTGGGAGTTCCAGTTCAGCTGCTCATGGGTACCTTCTGTTACTTACTGGGTTTTTTTCCAACAACCTGCAGTACAAAGTGGGGCTGGTCCTGATCTTGGCTACTACTGTAAAACAAGAATAGGTCACGATCCCCTCCTAAAACTATCAGGAGATGTTATTTAAAAGAGGTAAGAAACATGGGGCCCAATCCTCCCATTACTGAAGTCACGGGCAGGATTCCCACTGACTGGGAGAGCAAAAATTGGGGTGCGCATTCTGCCTTCTCATCATTTTCCTTCCCGCCCCACCTGGCTGCTGGTTGCAGGGTTTTACTGTCCCTGTACCACTCTCATGCTGTAGCTACGGCACTTCAAAGAGCAGATCTGTTTGAGACTACTACTTAGGGGAACACCTGGCTGCTACTTTTTTAGGCACAATGAGCGCAAGGCACCCGTCTTTGGCAGGGCAATGCGGTATTGCACCTGGAGGCCTGATCCTGCGGCACAGTGTCACATGATGTGATATTTGGCCATCTGTAATGTATCAGGGCTGGGGAAAGCTTCCACAGAACAGCACCGTTGTCCCTTCAGTAACCCCGGTAGTCTCATGGCAGCGCCTTGGAAAGTAGCTCGTGGTTTTGTGAGTGTCACAGTTCATTTACATTTCATACCTTTTATGTATGCCGTCTTGTTTGCTCTCCTGAGCAGATGTAATCCAGGCTGACATTATCAAAGACATTTACTGTGCAACTTTTGTATACACTTTAATTAGATCTCCATTCATGTCTCTTATTGGAAGGTTATATAAGAAATCACTCATAAGGTAGTGGCACTGTGTGGGGATCACTGCAAGTCTTGAACGCATTGTGACATTCATGGTGAAGTTAAGTGCCTTCAAGTACTCAAGGAGGGTCCACCACTGCTAAACTAAAAGCTCCACATCTGTTTCTTGCTTTTAGGCTCACACACAGCTAAACTCAGTGCTTTTATTTAAATAAAACCCCAGGAATCCACCCAGGCGCACCATGGCCCTTGAACAACTGCTGTGAATGCTTTTCCCATTAGTGTTAGTGTTGAAACATCCGGCGGCCAAAGCCAAGTTGTTACATGAAAATTAAAGCTTTTATAAGGAATTGTTTTTTTGTCACTTCAATTTTGGTTTTATTAGGCTTCCTGACAGCTCCAAGCTTCAGATGTTTGGTGTCAATGGTGGTTGAAATACAGTACTATTATATTACTGTCACTTCAATTTTCGCTTTCTGTTCCTAATAGAAATCTAAGTGATTAGGTGTTTAACTTTCCAGCTCTGCCAATGTGAGGAGGAAAAGAAAATAACTCTAAGACCTAGGTATAGGGTCCTTTCTGGGAGAAGGTTCACTTTTAACTCCTCTCTTATATTTATTGCTAGGTTTCTATGGATGAACCAGGCCTCCAATTAAATGCAGAGGGAGTTCCAGAATGATGTATTTTTGTCCCAACCATTTGATCACTGTGCTGGATTGATTATTGCTGTTGGTCATGCCCACAAGGTCTAACCAAGTTCATGGCTCCATTTGAGCTAGATGCTAAGTGCTACGCAGGGACACAGTAAGAGACAAAAGAGTGTACAGCCCAATGGTAAGATCTGTACCATTCAATAAGGGGTGGTTTAGACTACTTACCCACCTGCAGCAAGGGTGGGAGGGCACGACACGTAACCAGACTATAATTCTGTGAACTGATACCATGCACTCAATTGTAGAGAAGATGGATAACCAGGCAGGGGAGGGTGGATGATGGATGACCAGGCAGGATAGGAGGTCACAAGACAGAGAGAATAGTAGCTCGCAGAAGAGGGAAATAAGGAGCAAGAGTAGTCCGCTTGTGCATCGAATGAGGCAGGGCTTTTGGGGAAGAAAGTAGCGTGTAATTAAAGACATAATGCATGTCTACTAAGAGCATTAAGGTTGTAGGGGCCAGCTATCGAGTGCTTGACTTTGTAACATCTCAGCTTACCCAATCCCACTACCCTTGGCAGACTTCACCTCCTCTTGAAATGTAGACACTTCTGGAGCAGAAGGAAGCAGCTCACAGTGATGCACAACAGGATCGGTAGTGCAAGACCAGCAACTGCTGATCATCATCAAGGTATTTCCCTTCATGGGAGAAGATAGAAGGGGAAACAAGAATTTAGCAGAGGGACATTTTTAATATTTACTAAAAAAATATAGCTTATCATACAGTATAAATTTGCAAAAACGCAAAACTGTACGTGACAACTAGTGGCTTTTTACTGTCTTCAAGAATAAATGTACAGTATAATTCATTCACAAGCTATCCCATTTGATACGATAGTTGCCAAGGTAACAATGTCCTTTTTTTTTTCTTTTCTTTTTTTTTTTGTGAAAGGAAGATTAACTAGGTGCATGAAATCTGCATATATCGCTAACATGCAAAACTTCTAGGAAGGCAGCAGTTTTCTTAAAACCTTTTGTGTCCCTCCCTTCATGGCTATTCCTTATAGGTCTGTAGCTGCTTCTCCCTATTCTGATCCCATTTGCTAACTAAGTTGTACCTTGCCATGTTCAAATCTCATGTGGCATTTGAGTGGAAAGGGCCTTAATAAATCAGGGGATAGAACTGTATTGCTTGAGGACTTCAGTGGTGCACAAAAAAAAAAAAAAAAAATCAAGCCACGTACTTTGATACCTATAAAGAAACTAAAGAGCCTAACTTTCGACTTCCATTGAAAATCTTGGCTCCAGAGCCTGGTTGTCAGAGCTGGTAGATGAACATCAACAGCACATCTCAAAATTGCCAGGATACCTTTTCATAAAGCTATACCTCACTGAGCCCCGCTGAAGTTCGTGCAACCATTCGTTCCATAAAAATGCTACTCAAAATCAAAGTATCGCAGTCTGGACCAAGAATTGGTCACTCCGATGCTACAGCAACCTAAATTAGATGGCTGCTTGGAACATGTGAGCCTTAATGGGCGTCTTTACACGTGCTCCGGGATAGAGTGGGGGACACTTTAATTAGAGTGGCTCCAAGAGCCGCTCTAACTAAAGCACCCGCAGCATCATGTGTATTCAGCGTCCCATGTTTCAAAATGGCAGTAGGGGTGCTTTAACTAAACCTCATTTGATGAGCTTTAGTTAAAGCATCCCCCACCGCCATATTGACGTGCGGGGATGTTGAGTACACATTTCATGGAGGCTGCTGAAGCATGCCAATTAGCACGCTCCAGCAGACTCAATTAATCAAGTCTCCTCTGATGCATGCTAATTAGCTATCACACGTTGGAGCAGATGCCCGGCACATGTATAGATGCCCAATGTGAGGAGAACTATGGAAGGTTCTTATTTTTATGATGCGGAGAAAAGAACTCCACGTACACATGTCCTACAGGTAGTCCTGTGCTGAAAATTAATTTGTAGGTAGAATAATGGGCCCATTAATAAGATTAATGCCAGGGACGGCTATACAGATTAGTGAATAGACAACGAGGCCTGATCCATGCAATTAGAATGAGATACCTGTGTTAATTAGGTCCTTCACCTGACAGTAATGGTTATATTTTCCTGAGCTGTTTGATATATCTTTTTGTCTGCCTTCATAATTCTCTCTCTTTTTTGTCCTGTCAATAGCTCTGTAACCTTTCTGGTATCCTATGTGAAAATGAAAAGTAAAAGAACTATTGTTCTAACCCCTCGATATGAAACTTTTCATTCCTTCTTGATCTGAGGACTGACCTAGTCAAAAAGCTGATCTTCATCAAGATCTTGGGGTTCTTTTTTGGGGGGGTGGGCTATTTCTTTAAATTGTAATAGGATCCAAATGCACAAGATGAGATCAACCATGTGTACTATGTGCTTTACAAGCACACGCAGATCATCAAACAGACCCTTCCAAAGAAGCTCACAGTCTCATGCCCCAGTCCAACCTAGACGCACACACTTGTTTAACTCTAATCTAAGATGAGGCTTTTTTCCCCAGGCTGAAAAAACTCTTGCCTTAGATTCACATAAATCCAGTATTAAAGCAAAATACCACATAGTCACATCGACAAAAGGATTGAGCTGCCAAAGGGTCATAGTCCCCTTCCAAATGTCACTCATGGCCTTCAAGATCATACAGGCCTGGCTTGATATATGGTTTAATTTAATATATAATATGTTCTGACTCTCTGATAAAGCACTACATATGAATGTTGCATGCACATGATGCACTTCAGTCTTCTGTAAACTGAATGTGAGGACTTTTCATCCTATTCTGATTCACTAGGAACATGACCAACTACTTGTAACAGATCGGGATTCTCTTTGTTTTGCGCTTACAGTGTACTTGAGCCTGCATGGAGAAGATGAGCCACAGGTCTGCCTCACAGCTTGCAATCTTTGCTTTCTTCACTGGCCCCGTGAAAGAGGCTTGAAGGATCCTATGCAACATCAGTAACAAAATTGTTCACAGTGTGCAGCTGCGATCGGTATCAGTGTGCATATGTGTCACCTTAATAGCCAAGCTCGGATAAAGAGAAACCTTCCCATTCTGCCCCATTGCACTCACTCCCAGTTAGAATATGTTTGCAGCCAGTTCCTCAGTCATGAATGTCAAAATAGATGCTATCTGGTTAAATGCTACGAGATACACACAATTAAGCCACAAGCAGTCGTGTTTGCAAAAGTGATTGACGGGAGAGCTATCTCCATATGGTGCATAGGAATTAACTTAATACTTAAGGTGAAGTTATGTCTGCTTCAGCATTAGGAGTAACCCCTGTTGCTTCACATTAGGAGTAACGCGATAGCTTTACAGTTAACGGCGGTGTTGAAAAAATAATAATAAAAAAAAGATTACTGAGAATTTATATCTCTTTAAAAATATGTTGACCCTTCTCACCTGCTGGGTTTAATTTTCAAAAATCAAAGCTACAATTTATACTAAAGAAATGACATGTTCTTTTATCCCTGTGCCATATTAAGCATGTTGTGTTAAAAATCAAAGTCCTCTGATGGGGGGACCAGTGCCCTTGATCCTCTTGAACTGCCTGACCTATAAATGGTACCATGCTCCTTTGATTTCTTTAAACCCAGAGTTTTGGCCACTACTAGTCGTGTCCAGCTGTGAGATTAATGTGTCATTCTTGTTATGTCAGAATAACCGGCATGCTGTTCTGATTGCTTTACTGAGCTCCAGGAGTCGCTCTGTAGAGCTGGAGAATATCCAATAGAGATAAAAGGAAGCATGAGGCTAGCTTGCATTTGAAGTTCTGTACTTGAGATTTCCTTCCCGAGGCTCTGAGAATCATTAGCACGGTACTACTGGGCATGGGATTATTGAAATAGTCTTACTCCATATTCCTGAAGGTGAGGCTAATTCAATAAAAGCATCTCAATGAAGAGAAAGTGCTGGCAAGGTTACTCTGCAAGGAGTCTTCGCCTTGGAAACTTGCTGTCCATCTTCATCCAACCGGAGGCCAAGATTCAGTAATCTCCCAAACACGGTGCAAAACCCATTTTTCTTCTTTCTGCACCCGGGCTGCTGAAGAGAGTGGCTGAGCACTAATATAATTTGCAAGCACTCCTTTTTCCATATTCACATTTTTTTTAAATTTATGAGACAGGCACCAGGTCCCAGTCCAGCAAAAAGCCTAATTTAAGCACATGTTTAAGCATATGCTTAAGTCTCATAGAAGGTAATGGGACTTAACCCCATGTTTAAGAACAAACACATGCTTCAGGATTCCCATAAATAGGAATTCACTTAAGCACAGTTTGGTGTGTTCATTATTTAAGACAGACGAAAAAAGGATAGGTGTTTAATATATATTTTTAAGTCTAAATGAAGAAGATGCCATTTCATAGTTTCATAGTTGTAGGGTCGGAAGGGACCTAAGCAGATCATCTAGTCCGATCCCCTGCCACGGGCAGGAAAGGATGCTGGGGTCAAGCAACCCCGGCTAGGTGATTATCTAGCCTCCTTTTGAAGACCCCCAGGGTAGGAGCAAGCACCACTTCCCTTGGAAGTTGGTTCCCGCTCCTAGCCTCCCTGACAGTGAAGCAGTGCCTCCTGTTATCTAGCCTGAATCTACTCTCAGTCAACTTATGGCCATTCTTTTCAGGGACTGTAAAGTCTTTCAAGATATGTTTTTCTTGATTGTCACGTTACCTTTGACTTTCAAGAATGGTGTATTTAGTTTTTTCTCTCTCCTGCCATTAATTTGGGTCACAGCCGCTGCCCACTTACTGGAGGAAACAGCCTTAGGCCCAAATCTGCTGTGACTTTAGCTAAAATAAACTAGTCCAAGTGTCTGGATTAACAACTGGCATGGCAATGTTCAAACTAGAAAGGACGGTGTCTCCATGCTGTGTCTTTGAAACATGCAAATGAGAGGGAAATTAGCACACTATCACCTAGGCATGAAACCGCAACAAAAATATTTACACTTTAAGACAAGTTCCATTTGGAGTTGGAAGTCATTTTCAATTTGAATTGAGAATGACATCTTTCCGAATCATGTCACATACATTAGCCAAAGTAGAAGCAATAGCTTGAGGCTGCTACTCTTTCTCAACCTTGAAATGCCCCCCGACGATTAGCCATGCTGAAAGTGGTCATGGAAAGTATCAGCCCATTCACCCGCAATTAGTACTGGTGTTCTGGAAGATCAGAAGACCATTTAGAGAGTGGATGATAACGGTTTTAGTATGGAAAATCTGTAATACTTTTCTTCCTGACTGCTGATTTACCATACTAAAACAAATGTTCAAATTCCCCTGAGATTGCTACATAAACCAACAAGAGCTGGTCAATCCAATGCTTTTAAAAATTGGAAACTTTTTTTTCTCGTCCCATTTTACCCAGAGGTTACAATACATAAAGAATAGTTTAATTTGTAGATTTGAAACCCACAGAATATCCAGTACACGAGGAAGCAATAAAGGTTTGTCTCCAAATGTCCTTAATTTTGGAGAGTTTCTGCCGTAACTTCAAATTTATCTGAGGAAAGTTTTGGTCGCAGGACCATTAGTGCATGATGATTTCATTGAATCTCCCTCTTTTTGGTGGAGAGAAAAAAATAATATGCATTCACCAAAACAAAATCTTGTGTTCTTTTGTTTTAATATACTTGATAGTGGAACAATGAACAACCAGCCATAACTTTATGAAATGTCACTTCCCTATCACAGAATCAGATCTTGGGCCCGTTGTCATCAAGTCAAAGCTCCCAGTGATGTCAGTGGGTGCATCTACATGTGCAATGAGCACATACCAATAAAGTCTGGCTCAGTTCACACCAGAGTTTATTGCTCCAGGGTACAGCACTTGCACGTTTTGCCCAGGACCTCAGCACATGGAGCCGGGTGGAGCAGTAAGGGCCCCGGGAGCTCAGCCTGCTGCCTCAGCTCAGCGTGCTGCAGAGGGTTTGGCTGGGACATGAGGGTGCTCCAGTGCAGGGCTAGCCAGCAGGCACTCTCATGCCCCAGTCAGCTCTGGTCACTGTCTACATGTGCGTGTTGGCACACGTAACTACTCCACTGTAGGATTGCACTTGTCCTGGACAGTACTATCCTATAGCAGAGTTAGTAAATATTTCTGCACCCTAATATAGGTGCATGTGCAGACAGTGATGCTTGTCTGCAGAGCTATTTAGTAGATGCACCCAGTGAGTCTAGGATTTGGCCTGTTTAAAACAGGCTAGAAGAGGGCTACATTAAATGCACACAAAATATACAGAAATGATTTTGAGCAAGTTCTGCCAAAGCTGTCCTGTTATTCCGTGATCAAGCTGTGTGTTGCAAGAAGCTGCAGCGGATGCAAATCACAAACCCTCATTGGAAGTAATGTCAGATAAGTGGTATGCTGGTAAGCAAGCTTCATAGTCTGCAGAGACACACAAGCAAACGGAATAAGGTATTTAAATGCACATTCACTACTCCAAGGTCTTATTACTTGTAACCAAGTTAACAAACGTGCACTCAAAGAGACAATATCCAAAGATGTTCCCTCTGTTATGTTAGAAGGCACCTCCTTATTTTCTTCTGTTGTTATGAACCCTTGATGACCACTGGCTGCCAGGCATAATTTACAGTTGTCCAGGATACCCCTGACATATATGGTCCGTCAAGGTAATTCTGGCCATGTCTACACGAGACACTGACTGTGCAGTCATTTGGTACCTGTATAAACGAGTATTAAATGACTGCGCAGGAGTTACTGCATGGAAGCATTGCTGAACAGATTTTGGTGATGCTGACTGCACAGTAGCCCTAGACCAGTAGCATTGCATCACGTTTTCTGCCGCATGACACTACTGCGCAGTAGTCAAGGACTATGGTGCAGTCCGTGTCTCATGTAGATGTGGCCTCCACGTTGGGTTTCCCTTCCTGTTGCCTCCTATGACCACAAGTCCACTTCTACTGCTTATGGTCTGTCAGGGATGCTTCATGCTGTATCCTTTTGAGGCTTTGATACACTTTTAGGCTTGGCAGGATTCAATATTTTATCAGCAAATGTTGATAAACATTGATTTCATGTCACACTGACAGACCAATGAAAAATATTTCCATCGTTAATAATCGACATTTATAGCAAGGGGACGGTAGGCAAACCTTGGCTGATGGATTGTGTGACAACACAGGGGCAGTCCTACAGAACTGTGCTGGCTGTAGTTTGGACTGCAACTCCCAAAAACCCCAGGGGACTGGGAACAAAGGAAGAGGAAGCATAGGCGCCAACTTCTATTTTTGCTAGGGAGATCCTAAGATGATGGACATGTGGAAAGTTTTACTCATTTCAGGTGACAGTCCTCTTCCCGAGCAGGGTCAGGGCCCTCAGCCCTCCACATAATCAGCGTTTCTGAAAGGAAGTGACAAAGTGGACAAGGGACCTACCAGCAAGCAGAGCTGGGACTGACGGCAGCTGTGCCGCTCAGCTGGCAGCAGCCCTACAGTAGTTACATTTCTCGCAGCAGGCCCTTAAACTATCTGCCCGCCATGCCCTTAATTTCACACAATCCTGAAAATCGAAATCAATACAAATCGAAATACATGCTTAAAAATAAACGTCAATATTATCCGTCAAAATTATTTTCAAAAATAAAAATTGAATTCTGCCAAGCCTATCTACATTTGGTAGTTTTATGTTGCCCAGCCACTCTTCCACAGTGCCCGAGCAGTGTTGGGAATACCGTGGCCTTGTGCTAAAAATGACTGTACACTATTCATGTTGTCACGCTATAATGTCAGGGAATTGTCATGCGATCTACCGTGAGAGGCGCAAGCTCTTACAACCAATGGTACATTTATGTGAACGCAAGGTATACAGAACGGAGTCCATGATGTATGCAGAACACATAGGCATTGTGGGACAAGAGTTCATAGTCTCTTAGGAATTTATCCTCTTTTTAAATGAATGTAGACTTGAGCTTTTTACTTATTTCATTAAATGTAAATTAGCAGGGGAGAATCACACAGCCACCATCACCTCACCCCGCACGCACGTGTGTATACTTGCTTGCTAAGTAAACCTCTTTGAGCCTGAGTTCATGATTCAGAGAATCAGCTCTGAAATGACATGTCAGTTCTGACAGTGAAGGATGATCTCTCCTCACTCCCACATTTTCAGAGTTTTGCATTTTTTCAGTGCCTCAGCATGATGTGAGCTTGCTTTTTTTTTTTTTTTTGCACCAAAAGATGAGACACGATGAGAAAGACTTTGAGGGATTCTGAAAGGGGTCTTGTTCCTGAGCATTTGAATCTTGTTAGCAGACCTCAAAAGTACCAACTTTGCTGTTAGATGAATCCACATAACAGATGATCTGACATTTCTGCTGCATTTGGCCATCTTGCCTGGCTAAAATTGACAAATTAATTGTCATTGGAGAATGAAGAATTGAAAAGATTTTCCATCAATCCCACACTGCTTTATCACTTAAAAGCCCTGGATTTTCCATTTAGCTTCAAAACAACCCTCTACTGTAAATATTCATCTATTATTATGGCATTGCATTGATTCTGGGCTAATCTTCCAACTTACTTTACAATCCACCAGTTACAACCTTCCAGCTACTCTGTTTCTAAGTGGCATTAGCAGCATTTTCTAGACAGCTGATCGGACCAAAGCATACAGCCAAATTGGCTGATACAGTCAATTTGCAAATTCAGTTCAAAATCAATATGATCATTTATTTCAGGTGAGAAGATGCAGAACAATTGTCACAGAATGCCTTGGATTTGATAAAGTGGCCTTACCATTTTATTAATACATTGGCGGTGCTTTCTGTATGACTCCATTTCAGTCTGCCTATATGCTGCACCACTTCTTTCAGTTCTGTTTTGCAGTTTTTCAAAAACAAAAGGATTTGAGCGCACAAAGGCAATCAGAGAGAGGGATTCTCTGAGATCTGCTTGTCATTAATTAATCAAACAGCTTTGTTTGAAAAGAAAATTCTTCGGTAACCTTATGGAGAGAGTGGGTGGAGTTCAGCTGCAGGCAGGTGTCCCCGATATACACTCTGAAGCTCGAATTGGTCTGGAAATGATCTATCGGCTTTGTGCTAGCTGTGGGCATAGAGATGTGAATTTCAGCCAGTGTGATTATCTGAATAAAGCAGTGATGAGCGCTGTGTAAGAACCTCCATAAGACAGAATGGGATTATTGTCAGGAAAAATAAGGACCCCTGGGAGTCGCAAGGACGACGAGGCCAAGGTAGCTTAGTGAAGAAAAAGTTCACAAGACTCAGAGAAGGGCATACATGTGGATGTCTTAACCACGTTTGTGCCCACTGATATATATATATATTAGTCAGTGCATTTGTTTTGGCCAAAGCAACAACAAAAAAGGAGCACAAAAGCTCTCACCAGAGTTGTATATACGTATATACACGCACACACACATATACACGTAAATATATATAATGATTAGATACAATTTTCTATATAATTACAAATATAAACATTTATAAATATAACTCAGTGTGGATATATTATGATATAATTTTAATATATATTTATTGATGTGTATATGTGTGTATACATACATATACACAGTGCTGCTGAGACCATAATCAAGCCTCTATTGTGTTATCAATAAGAAAAGTCAAGTTTAGTACAAGGATATGTGTATGTGCAATATACATACATGAGATAGATAGATAGATAGATAGATAGATAGATAGATACACACACACACAATGTATATGCAACCTCCAAATCGTGCTACCCTCTGAAGTTAATAGAAAGTTTGCCAGGCCATGGAGCATTCAGCATCAAACTGTAGTGAAAGAAGAAAAAAGCAGCCAGTAAGGTGGTTCAGACAGCGGTGGTTCAACATTACAACCCAGGAAGTGGGAGCATTGATGGCTTTTTATCCGCTCGTGTATAAGGACTAGTGCCACGCCTGGTGGGGCCAGTGGTCCCAGTGCTTGAGGCCCTCGAGGCTAATGGGAAGATTCAGCCCTGCATCCGAGCTTGAATGTAAAGGGGAAGAGGGGAGCTCAGGGCATGTCTCAGTACACACACAACAGCATACTAAAGCATGCCTTAAGGTAGGGGTGTACCTTAAGGCAGTACTGCAGTACTGCAAGTGTCAGGTAGCCTCTGTACATGATATGTGGCAGACTGAGGAGGGGACAGGCAGCACAGTGGCAGATAGGGCAGGGAGCAGAAAGCACAACAACAGGCTCGTAGCACAGGGTAGGGAGAAGAAAGCCGAGCAGTGCATCAGGCAGGGGTAGGGGAGCTGAGCAGCACTCAGGAAGGGTATGGAGCTAATTTGTGGCATGTCTTCCAAAAGGTTGCCAGGAACAGCAGTACCACGGCTTGTATTGAATTGACTTCCATTGTCTGTGCAAGAAGAGCCAGCCCATGCACACTGTCAAGTCCCCCTTCCCTGCGTTTTTTAGTCCTGCTGTATTCTAGCGTTATACTCCGCCATCAATTGTTTTATAGACCTCAGAGTTTGCTAGTAGCTTGAATGCATGGCCTGGATTGTGATTAAGAAAAGCTGTAGCATGTAGATATAAATTTTGCCTAGGGTAACTCTACCATCTATTGGCAGGCCTGGCAGGCATTGTTAATCAGCCTCTCTGTAACATGCAAATACATTTTTTTGTCAAAATAGTGAACAGAGTTAAAAGCTAATCAAATGCAGCAGCTTTAGGAAATGACAATATAGCCATTGTTTTATTTCCATAATCTCCGTTTCCAGCCATCAAACTCTTATGTGAAGGAAGCCTATTATTTTAACAGTGCGATTTTTTTTTTTTTTTTTTTTTTTGATCATTGACTTTGGAAGGACTCGTTGTATCTTAGACTGATAGAGTCATATTATGCTGTCCATTTCTTACAAATCCATACGTTACATAAATCGATTGGATTTGTTCAGATACTTTTAACCATCCTTTGGATCCCAATTATGTGAATTCTTTCTGCACATTTTCCTTTAAACCTTCAACTTGCTGTGCGTAAATAGAAGTAACATAATTTATACACTAATGAATGAAGGGTTGGTGTGAGTGGGCCAGGAGCAATAAGCAGAAAAAAATGTCTTGTCTTTTCCTACATAGTTAAATGACTCACGAAATGGCATATGGACAAACTGATAGTCACAGACCTACAGGTAGGTAAGCAATTTCCTAAATGCAATATTGATTTTAAAGATTAACAATATTTTCAGAGCTTGTGTACTTCACCGAGTTCTAGCCAGATGTCCAATTATCTATTTATGTAACTAGAATACGGACTTAAATAAGACTCTAAATTGAAATAAATGTCCTATTTGTTACTTTTTAATCCCATTTGAAGCTCGTGTGGTTCTCCACACTGGTTGGTAGTCAACAAGCAAATAGAGCCCACGTTGGATTAGTGGATTTTATTTCTTCCTTAGGACCTGAACATTTATCTTGTCTTTAACATTCAGACCAAAACATTTATTTCATAAAAAGAGGAACCACAGAGTCAGATGGAAGATGCATAATGGTGAAAAATATGTTCACTGTTTTCCAAGTAGGCTGCCAGCTTGGAAAAGAGAAACTCAGGTTTCTGCGTTATATCATAATCTTACCCAGGGCCCAGGGGACATCCAAAATGAGAAAATCAAATCTAACACTGCTAGGCAAATATAAAATGGCTAAAGAAAAACTGATTAAAGGAAAGCAGTTGTTAGGCTGTGCTTGCTCTTTGAAGCAAAGATTGTGCTTTCCTCGGGTGTGTACAGTGCTGAACACACTAACAACATTTAGATTGGGCCAATTCCATTGCTTCCCCTTCAGTGAAGTAGTACCTTCCTCTGTGACTGATCAGAAAAGTCAACAGGGTTAGTCTTTTAGCACGCTGTTACTCCACATCAGCAAAAGTGGTAGAATCAAGCCCATAACCCAGGGGTGGGCAATTATTTTGGGTGGAGAGCCACATACTGAGTTTTGGCAAGCCATCGAGGACCACATTACAGGCAGCCAGGGGCAGATATATATTAATTTTCTAAATTTTTAGGGGCCCCATAAAATGGCCTGGTAGGCCACATGTGGCCCTCAGGCCGCATTTTGCCCACCCCTGCGGCATAACCGCTGGTGACTGTAAATAAATTGTGGGCTTATAAAAGCAACTAGCAAAGTGCCCATCAAGAATGACAGGCGGGCGGTGGGGACAGAGCGCCACCACCCACCACCCTGCACTGTCGCTGCTCTGCATCTGGCCGCGCATAACACCTCACCCCCCATGCACCCCCCCACACCTGAAACACCCACCCACACACACCCAGCTACATGCCAGACCCACCCAGCCACACACACACACACCCAGGGGAGCATG
This sequence comes from Alligator sinensis, assembly GCF_000455745.1. Classification (NCBI taxonomy): domain Eukaryota; kingdom Metazoa; phylum Chordata; order Crocodylia; family Alligatoridae; genus Alligator; species Alligator sinensis. The sequence goes on along the minus strand of NW_005842242.1, from coordinate 876,475 downwards.
GACAGTGCCGGCCAGCTGCAGCACAAGGCCGCGGGGTGAGCGTGCCCCTCTGCACACATGGCTGCGGGGTGAGCACACCCCTCTGCACACATAGCTGCAGAGTGAGCACACCACCCTGCACACACGGCCATGGGGTGAGCACGCCCCTCTGCACACGCGGCCGCAGGGTGAGCACGCCCCTCTGCACACATGGCTGCGGGGTGAGCACGCCCCTCTGCACACATGGCTGCAGAGTGCTGCATGGGGAGCATGCATGGGGGACGCACCCCACTCCACAGCCTTGTGCTGCAGCCAACAGGAGTTGCCTGGGCTCCCCTGCCCGTTCCCCTTGCAGTACCCTGAGGCGGCATGGCATGCCTCCTGCCCCTGCATGGCCACAAGCCACACACCCCACAGCAGCAAGCCACACCCCCACACAGCCAGTCCCAGCAGAGGGGAGCATAGTCTGGCCCTGCCCCCTCAGCCCCACCTCCCCCTCCGCCTGTCTGTCTGTCCTAAGGCTCTGGGCCATGCATGCACAGTGGGCCCAGAGCATTACAGACAGACAGACAAAAGTGGTAAGGCTTTTATTATATTAGAATAGTAAAGTGAGCGATCTCTTCCTGATGCCTATTCTGCAAGCCTGCTCCTCCCTCCTTGAGCAATGGGACCAGATGGAGAAGAAGTGTGTCTGTTCTCCGTGTCACACCAGTGATTTTGGAGCACCTCACTGATGACTGCCTTGCTTGAGATGTTTCATGAATCTCTCTCTCTCTCAATTCTAAACTGCAAAGGTTGAGCCTGATTCCATTATCACTGGTGCTTTTTATTTTTATTTTTTAAGACAGGAATCTGAGCTCAAACCCCGGATCTAGAGACTGAGTATCAGATTCCACACCCCAAACCCGTCTCTAGTTTTCCCCTCTTATGAACAATGGTACTTGGTGCATGCAGTATTTCCTGCTTCATGTTCTCCGTGGTGAATTATTGTTAGAGAAGCAACGTTTCCAGATGGAGTACGCACACTAATAGAGGACGTTGTCCTTGGTTAACATCGCCAGTGCAGTTCTGCTGCGACCATAACAAAGCCCCCGTTATGTTATCACACTGCAGAGTCAATAATAAAAGTCAGGTTAGTATGATTGTTAAGGCAGGAAGAGATGATGTTCCAGCTGCTTTAGAAGAAAGAATAATGAAGTCTGAACTGTGATCATTCTCAGTCTCAGGACGAAGCTGACACACTAAGTTGTATTCAGAGTTTTAGGTCATTGCACAAACAGCCTCTGCTCCGCGGTCTCATTTCCCCATTTTGTGCTGCTTTGTTTTCTAGCACTGTATGTCTTCTAAGTAACTCCCTAGCTGGATTGCAAAGCTGTTTATAATAGGAGCTGGAGAGAGTAGTCACAGCAGGCTGCCTGGTTTTAATCTTCCTTGAGACATCCCCATTCCAGATGGGCAGCTTGCTGAAACTTCCTCTTCTCTTTCTCTTTGTGTAAATCAGCACCAGCAGCATCTTTCATCACTCCAGGAAAGCTGTGTAACAGCCTCTTCCCCAGTTGCCATTACTGTGCCACCTCTCAACCAAGTGAAGGTATCTCAAAATCCTATCTGCAAAGCGTGTCTCCTTAGCAGCCAAAGTCACCACCTTCCAAATGTGCTCTTCTAACCTGTACAGGAAACTTGGGCTGCTGTCCCCAAGGCCACCCCTGCCTGCAAGCATTCAGGCGTGTTGTGCAAGTGAGAACTTCTGCTTCAGGCTTATTCTAATGACGATGTTAGGATGCACGCATGAAATAATAATGCTTTGCATTTCTAAAGCTCCTTTCATCTCAGGATTTCAAAGGCCTCTTGCAACTTTTGTGAATTTAGCCTTGCCACCCTAGTGAGAGGGAAGCTAATATTGTTTGCTCCCATTTTACAGCTAAGGAAATCAAAGCATGAAGAGGCTGAGTAACTCGTAGGCCAGGAAGTCAGCAGCAGAGGAGTCTCTTGGCGCAGCAGAGCAGTTCTCAGCTGACTTTTCCACTTCTCCACATAAGTACGTGGCATCTGCGAGCAGCTGGTAATATATGCAGTACCCTGGTAGTCACAGTAAGTGACTTACAGGAGAGTGTAAGGTGGAAACAAGAGAGGCGCCACATGGACAAGTGTCCTAAGATACCTGCCTAATTCTGCACACAGACTACATCCTCTATTTGCATGTCTTCCTCCTTTCACGTATAAGAGGGGCTGAGCCATCTTTATGGTACCCACTCATACTTAGAGGTGGCCCTGTGGGTTTTATCTGCAGGGATGCCAGACTCATCCCAGTGACTGGACAACAGGAGCGAGCTCAGCAAACTGATTTGTGTGGTACTTCCTCCTTCAGAGACCCTTCTAGTTGCTTTCCCATGGGAGGGTATGACCTGGATGTGGAGACTAAGTTTCTTGTGCAAAGCCACACAGCTTGACAGCTGCAAAGTGCAGAATTAGAACAAAAGAACTCCTAATGCCTAGTCGCGTGGCTGCTCCCGTGCACCAGGCTACCCATTATGTTCTCAGTGGGGTTGGCTATTGTATCTGATCACAGCCCTTCAAGAGGGCCTGTCTTGCCGTTTTTTCCTTCCATTATGTTTCCATTTCTCTTCCCCACTCCGTGGGTCAGCAGTGCTTTAAAATGATAATGATGACCTGTCATCAGGCATTCAAAGTGATACAAAGTCAGCGGGCTCCTCCGACAGAAACCTTCCACCCTCCCCGTAGAGCGTCTCCGCCCCAAAGCTCCATCCAGCCTTTGAATGTCAAAGACGTGCGAATCCAAAGGTTGCGCTCCAGCCCCTGTCCCTCCAGTAGCAGCACAGCAAGATGAGCTGTCAAGCGGGCTGATGATACTGTTTTAAATTCACGATAATATATTTTAAATTTAATCTCAGAAATGGAAATGCACATTTCAGCTCCTGATTTCCAAGTTATCTTCCATGGCCTTTCAGCTTTTCAGTGTTTCTGAAATGTCTAATGCTACAGGCAAAACACTCTGATTAGGACATGGGCTTTCCTTTTAACAGCTGCCACTGAAAAGTATCATGTGTTGGAAAATGGAAAGTCGGCAGATTGTCTACCCTGCCCAGTTGTGTCAAGCATTAAAAAAAAATAAAAGCATGATAAGAAACAGGAGGCAGTTCTTGCTGTCAGATGCTGATCTGAGGAGGAGCATATGGGAGGGATTTTTCTTAAAGCAAACCTGTATAATGCAAGCAATCCTTTAAAAAAAATCGGCCCATTAAAACCAAGTGCGATAAGTTAGACGGTCTGAAACACTTGCAGTGATTAATGAAGCTTTGGTTTTGTGGCAATGAGACAAATGCACGTGTGTGTCTGAGACGGGAGAAGATGAAAAGAAATTCGTTTCCATAATGTGTCTGAAAGCAGCTCAGCCAAATTGTTGTGCGTCTATCCATAACAAATTCTACCCCGTCTCAAAGACAGGGGCAAAGTCTGGTCCGAGGTGTCTCTAAAGCTATACAATTTCCATTCTGTGAGTCAAAAAGAAGTTACTCTGTCCACCTACCAGCACAGTTTGCCACTTTAAAAACCACAGGTGATTTGCATATCTGCTGCTCCCATTTTCATCCTAAAAGCCAGGCCGGCCGATTGCTATTACTCTGAAAGTCAGTGTGTTGTTGTGATGCACAGTGCACCAGGGAAGAGTGTTTTCACTCAAGTTGTTGGTTGCCCATAAAGAACAGCTGAAAGGAGACAGTGTGCTTTTACATCTTTCTTTTCTTTGATCTGAAGGGGCATCTCCTTCCATGTGCAAGCTGGCAGTAATAGAAGTGACCTACAGTGACAGACCACAGGAAAAGTCTGCATCAGACTGTGAACTACTTTCATTTTTTTGATTGAAACCTTCTGTGAGGCTAATGGCACACCGTGCTGTAGTCTCCATTTTGAATTAAAACATCCCTCTTGGGCTGGAGACTGGGTACTTAGGTGAGAGACCATCAAGGTTCATCAGTTGTGAATAGCTTCAGTTCTGTAACCTGGGGTTTGCTGTAGTGGCAAAGGGGGTTCATTTTGAACAGACTCCCTGCAGGAAAATGGTTTAAACAGACTCCCTGCAGCAAACCGGTTTGAACAGACTCCCTGCAGCAAACCGGTTTGAACAGACTCTGCAGCAAACCGGTTTGAACAGACTCCCTGCAGCAAACCAGTTTAGGTAGAAGGTGCTGGAATTCTCTGTGCCTTAGCACCTGACTACAGGAGATGCTTAATTGAAGGAGGGAGCTATCACACATAAGCAAGAGGTGCTGGAAAGCATGAAGGTGAATGAGACTCTGCACCAGCTAAATATGATATCCTGAACCAGGGAGAAATCAGACTGAGAAGACTGCAGGCCTATTAGTTTTTTGGGTTTTGTTTTTTCCTAGATCTGTACTTATCCTTGTTTCTTGGGTCTGGGACAGACATTATATAAACCAGTGTGACCCAAATCAGTGAAGTCTGATGCTACATTCAACCAGGTTTATCACAAACTGGTTTCAGCCATTTTCAAACTGGTTTATATGCACTGAACATCTGTTGTTACAGGCTTCTGATCACTTAAATCGGTTTATGCATAAAGTCTGTCCCTAGCCCTGAAAGGTAAAGTGTTTAAGGTTAAAAAATGCCTTTACTAAGTGCTTGCTTCTTTGTACACTAGAAATTAAGTACCCTGTACACTGTACATAACTAGAAAAGCTAAGCCTGACAGCCATTCGAGCTACGGGCTGCATGTGCCTGTACTAATGCCATGGGAGGGCTGTAGCCCTAACTCTCAAGCCTAGGCAGCCGGCCTGCAGGATCCCCTGGCCCAGAAAAGGTGTCAGCTACAGGTGCTGCACCTGGGAGCATACTTGAGAGGCCCAGAGCTAGGAATAGTGACCAGTAATATCCACACCTAGATAACAAAAAGCATATGGCATCCAGCTGGTGGATGCACTCATAATGGGCTGTTTGCCTAAGGGGAAACCGGTGAGGTTGCACCATTCTTTGCAAGCTTTTTGCCAGAGAATGGGAGCTCTAGTTCCCTTAGAGCCAAGTCTTGCTCTGATCCTCTGAAAGCAAGCATTTCCCACGGGCTAGCCCACACACCACACTTCCAGCAAGTGCCACCCACGTCTTGGCAAAGGTAAAATTGCAGCTGCTTTCTTCTGCTACCACTCTTCCCTTGGGTGATGTTTTGCTACCAGGGGCTGCTGCACAGAGCTGAGTGTTCACACAGCCCTTTGTGCTCACAAATATTATTGCATCTCTTTACCTCCAGCTCAAAATAAGGAGCACCACTGAAATGCAATTATAAAATTGGGACAGCCATATGGTTGACCCAGGTGAGACATTTTTCAAGAGTAGAAGACATTGTCCATCCTCACAATCTCAGAGATCCACAGATTTTACCACATAGCTGCTGTTAAGGCTAATTTATATCTAACCCATTTGAGAAACTTAATTACCCTGAGCCTCAGTGTCCCCAAAATGTAAAAGTGGGGAGGGGTCTGCAATTTTGACTAACACATGGTGAGGCTTAAAGCAACTGCTGCTGCTTAGAAAGTGCTTTAAGAGATTTGTCAAGTGTAACAATGGGTACGTCTACACGTTCATTAATGGGCTGTAGTTACTCCGCATTAAGTTTAGTACTTGGTTAACCAAGTACTAAATCAATGAGCAGCTACCAGTGATACTGCACAGTAGCACTGGTACACAGGTTTTTACAGATGCTAACTGCACAGTAGCCTAATACTACTGTGAAGTAGCATACTAGCACGGGTTTTGCCCAGCACACTACTGTGCGGTGTTATTAGGCTACTGCGCAGTTAGTGTCTCGAGTAGATGCACCTCGTGACTCAGTGGCAGAGCCAGGAATGAAATCCAGGAGTCCTGAAGCTGTGTTCCCTGCTTTAACCAGTGGAGCAAAATATACATTTGCTAATCAAGTCGATTATAGAGTTCAAGGCCACATCCCTTAAATGCCCTGGGAAGAAATGAGGAATTAATTAAGTCTGTCATGATGTGTATGTTCAGAAGATGGAAAAAGTGTAGGCTGCAATCTGCTAGTACTGGAGCCATATGAAAAGGTTTTACTGCCTGCTGGAGAGAAGTGGGGATATTTTTCTAAGAGCGAAAGGAAGGTGTGCCTGATATAAAGCCAACAAAAGATATGATAAAAATGCATTGCTGGGGGAAAGGAGCACTTGCAGAGAATGGCTTTCAATTATGAGCACTGGTTTGTTCACGGGGGTGGGGAGACATTTAAGTCTAAACTGTTTTGAAGGCGTGCGGTGATTACATGAGATCAGTGCCCTCTGTGAAAATGTTCATATCCCTGCATGGAAGAAAGTGAGATAAGTTCAAACAGACGTTAAATAATGAAAGCTGCTGTATATGCCTGCTAATGGCTGACAGGGCTTTGTTGCACCTGCTTTCACTGATGGGTCTGCTCTTTTAACTTAGGTTCACAAAATGGGAAATGTTAATCATGTATATAGCTTGGGCATTCTGACTGTGCTGGAACACAAACTCCTCTCCCATTAGCGGGAGTTGGAAGCTATGCCTTATCTTTCTGGCAGGAAGTTTCCATAGATTCATAGTGGGGTGGATTGGTTGGGGCCGGAAGGAAAGATTTAGGCTTCTATTCTTAGCAAAACTGGTTGAAATCTTAATTGTGGAGAAGTTGCCTGGCACTGCGAGTGTTTTCTGACTTGCTTGAAACCATTTCCAAGCCCTGACAATACATTCATTATTTGCAGGTAGGTGAGACATCGTTTCTATGAATAAAATTGCAGCCCAAGGGTTGCTCTTGAACTTTCAGCTCTGATTATGCTCATTATTATTTATCTGTGCTATGTGATGTGTCACCTGTGTCAGCTGATATTGCTTTTCTTTCCTAACTGGAGAAGTATAACAAAGGTGGCCTGTTCTTCTAAGGGTCAAGGGGCCTGGGGCCAGCTAGCCCTGTTCAGAGACAGAGCACCTATAAGAGTTCATGTTAGGATATGGTACAGGGCATTATGACTCCAGCTGGGAAAGGAGTCACTGGAAAGAGCTTGGGTGAAGTGTCGGCTGTAGAAAGCAGGAGGGTCCCTACACCAGGGACAAAGGCAAGTCCAGGAATGTGACCTTGGGCCTTGCCTGGGCCTTGCCTTCAGTATCTTAAGTCTGGGCCCATGCAACCAGCTCCGTCAAGAGGATAAGATGGTTTTCATAAGATTTTGTGAGATTTTTTCTTCTCTGAATAATATACAGTATCTTTAAAAAAGTACTCAGACAGACTTTTGGCAAGCTCTTAGGCCTATCTCAGTGCCGGAGACAGGCCAGCATCTCATAATGTTAATACTAAAAAGTGCTCACAAGGATTGCATCCTTGATGTGGTGGAGAGGCTTGTGTACTACCAATGACCTTGAGAGCGATGCTGTCTGGAGTTTTGTACTCCTGCTAGGGTCACCCATCGTGGCAAGCTTAAGAGCAAGGTTTCCAGACTAACAGCGATCCAAAAATAAAAATACATACAGGTGAAGTAGGCAGATGAAGAAAGAATACTTCAGAATGGTAGGTTTTCCTTGTCATTGGATTAAGGTTTCCTTCCTACAAAATATTGTGTGGTTTAAAAGAAGATATGCACCGGCATCTTATGCACAGGGATCTTCCTGCAATATGCAGTGATGGATGAGTGGTGACAGGAGCAGGTGCTAGTGACACCTGGAAGCCCCTCATCATGGACCTTCATGGAAGTGATGATTATGTGATGGTCATTGCGTCCTTGGAACTGAGGCAGGTATGCAATTCAGCAGTTGCAATCATGACTAAGGAGGCCTATTTAGGATCTACTCTGCTCACCCCACATAGGGGGCTAGAAAAAGTGCCCTAAATATCATCTGTCTCATTTCACTTGACAGGAAAACTGTGTCCAATGGGATCACTCTATCTGTAGTCCAAATCAAGTAATGAAGTTTGTAACCGGGAATGTCTGCACCGTAACAACCCTAACATTAACCAACTGAAGTGAAGGACAAAACTCATGGCCAGAGAACCTGCATGATACTAATATTGCTGCACTTAGTGAGATCAGACATACAGGAGAAGGGCAACTCATGCAGCATGGGGGTGGCTACACCTTCTTTGGAAAGAAAAATGCTGAAAAAGACAGGGACATCCACCATGCTGGTTTTGCTATCCGACATTATTATTCAGATGTTGGGATGTCTAGCTGGCATCGATCAGCATCTCATGATACTTCATCTTCTACTGAACAACAGTCACCAGCGTGTACGCCCTGACCCTTGATGCAAATTCTGAAACATAAGACGAATTATATTCTAAACTTGACCAAGTCCCCATCTGTCCCCAAAGAATATAAGATAATTCTTCTTGGTGATTTCTATGCTACAGTGGGAAGGGACTCAACGCTATGGAAAGGAGCACTTGGAAAGGAAGGGGTGGGGAAAGTCCATTCAGATAGAATTCTGCTCCTGAACAAGTGTTCAGAACATGAGCTCATCATAAACTCATTATCTTATTAAAGCAAGAAATGAAAGACAGTATGGCTGCACCCCCACTCAAAACACTGGCACCTGATTGACTACATCATAGTGTGTGCCTGAGATCATTGTACTGCCCATCTGCACCAGAGCTATGACCAGTGCAAATGACTGCTGGATGGATCATTATTTGATAGGTTCCATAATGGCCATTCCTATTGCCCCAAAAGACATAAACAAAAAAGGAGGCAAGGAAGAGGTTTAATATCAAGAGCCTGAAAGAGCCACTAAAAACAATCATCTCTAGAAGGGCCTCATTGAGAAACTTTCCAACCTCCCTAATGATTCTGACAGCATTAATCTCTGGGTGACCTTCGAGAAAAGCATCCATGAGGCATGCAAAGAATCTCTAGGATTCTCCACAAAGAAACATCAGGACTGTTTTGATGAGTATGATAGGGAAACTCAAGCTCTCACTGACAGAAAAAGGAGGGCCTTCCAAGCTTGGCAGAATGACATCAACTCCAAACAGAAGCAAGATTTGTATTGCTGTGTTAAAGCTGGCACCCAAAAGAAAATTCAAGAGTGAAGGAACAAGTGGTGGGAGGACAAAACAAAAGAGATTCAAAAGTTTGCCAGTAGCCACAACATGTGTACTTTCTTCAACACAACCAAAGCTGTCTATAGGCCAAGCACACAAGAAGCCATCCATTTGAGGTCCAAGGAAGGAACTTTTTAAAGACAACTCCGCTATCAATATACAGTGGAAGAAACAGTTTCAAGAGCTTCTGAGCCAAGACTCTAATACCAAAGGCAATGCCATTGAAACCATGCCACAACCCCACCATTAAGGACAACCTTGCAGATCCACCAACTTTTCAAGAGGGCCTGGAAGCTGTTAAGCAGATGAAAAATCAAAGCTTGTGGTCCTGGTGATATACCAGCTGAAATTTATAAGAAAATTGGGAAAAGGCTCTCTTATTAACTATATGTCATTATTATGAAAATCTGGAAACATAAACAGATTCCCAGTGACCTGAGAGATGCCAGAATCATTACCATATTCAAGAAAGGACTTAGATTGGACTACAGCCATTATCATACCATTGCCCCTGTGTCAATGGCTGGGAACATCACTACCAGTATCCTCCTCAATAGACTCACTTTCCTGACTGAGTAGATTTTACCCAAGTCCCAGTGTGGTTCCAGACCACTCAGAGGTACAATAGATATGAGCTTTATTGCTAGACACCTGCAAAAGAAGTGCCACAAGCAACACCAAGATTTTTATGTGGCCTTCACTTGACCTGACTGAGGTCTTTTATTTCAATCAACAAAGAGGCCCTATGGAAGATTATGATGAGATTAGGTTACCTGCCAAAAATTGTTCACATTATCAAACTTTCTGACCATATGACAACAATTTGCCTAAGCAATGGCTTGGAAATGGACTCCTTCATTGTTAGAACTGGAGTCAAACAAGGACATGTGATTGCACCAACACTCTTTTTCTTGTACATCGCAGATGTCCTTGCTGATAGACTTCCATCTGGAGTCAGCATCCAGTATCATATTGATGGGAATCTCTTTAACATCAACCAGTTATGTTCCAAATCCAAGATAACCAATGCCTCCATTACTGATCTTCAGTACCCTGATAATTGTGTGCCCAATCAATTAAAGAGGTCCAGGTCATTCTTGTTTGCTTCAGTGAAGTGTAGGAAATGCTTGGTCCCTCTGTCAACCTCACAAAAAACAAAACAATCAGCTACTCCTTCACATAGTACAATTTGAGGGTCATTTTTAGAGTATGTTGAGCACCTAGTTAACCTAGTTAACCACCTTTCTCAAAAAGTAAATGAGGATGACAATATTTGACATGGGACAGAATCAGCCAGCGCTGCCTTTGGATGTCTCCAAAAATGTGTCATCAATGACCATGACATCGGGTCCCAAACCACACTTTTCATCTACAAAGCTGTTGCCATTCCTACCCTGTTGTATGCATGTGAAACTTGGATGCATATTGCAAACACCTGAAAGCTTTGGAACCTGACCATCAGTGATGTCTTCAGAAAATCCTCCCCATCAACTGGAAAAAGCCAAACATCAGCATTCTTGCTCAAGTAAATACCATCAACATTCAAGCCATGTTAACATGGCACCAGCTCCGCTGGATAGGACATGTCATAAGGATGCCTGACAATTGGGTCCCAAAACAGGTCCCGTACTCCCAACTCACCAATGGTCACTGCTCTACAGATAGGCAAAAGAAGAGATTCAAGAACACCTTGAAGGCCAATCTGAAGAAATACAATATTAACATCAATGCCTTGGAGACTCGGGCATTGAATCAGTCCTAGTAGCGCTGTGATGTACAACAAGGCATTGATCATTTTAGGCAAACTCACCTCACTATGAAGGTGGATAGATGAGAGAAACAAAGGGAAAGAGCTGTGACCTGGCATCACCAGGATCTATTCCTTTCTTCTGGAACTGTTTGCCACCTCTATAATTGAATGTGCATCTCAAATTGGCCGCCTCAGTCATCTACAGGCTCACTAATGACTTCCTTATTTACTGGAAAACTGTCATCCTCGTATCAAGGGACTGCTGTGACGACAACTAAGAAGTGATGCTTTCAGTAGTTGGAGACATTTTCGCAAACAAGCCAGCTGGCACTCACCTGAATACAGAATAGACTGACCTCAGGGACCATGGCGGGGCAAATTCACTATTTTTATTCACAGAGCGTTCCCAGATACTAACCTCCAGCACTGCGGTTCACGCTGGGCACTTAACAAGTCCTGTCACCTCAGTCTCCCAAGCTGTAAAATAGGGATGGAAACACCTGCCTCCCTCACAGGGGAGTTGTGAGAATTAGTCCATGAATATCTGAAAAGAAATGAGATGTCAAAGAAACGATTACTTCTCTTCCATTAACGTCATGGGTTTGACCTACCAAATGTCAGCTCCCACCAGTCATCTCCTTGCAACAGAAAGAAAGAGGCAGAGAAGCAGACAAGTGTTGAAACAGGGAGAGCCAATAGACTTTTATTAATTTAGAGGTTGAAATGCATCCAGTGAAGCTTGGTGCTTTCATCTGGAACAGCGATGCCAGTTTCCCTGGAAAAGTACATTCATGGAGAAATTCTGCCTGCCTTCTGTGGGGACATCCTGGCCTGCCAACTGAGTTCCACCAAATAAAACTTAAATTCTCATTACAATGCAATGCCCTCTTGGCAGAAGGGGTAGAAAGTGAAAGTTGTGTAAGGAAATAAAAGGCTGTGAATCCTTGTCCCGGTAGGAGTTTCCCCATTGACTTCAGTGTGGCCAGGAATTGACCCAAAGCTACTTAAAACAATTTGTTTCCTAAGCAGCACAGCAGACCTTATAGAGAAGCACTATGAAAATGCAAGCCCCCTTCCTATAGTTTTTCCCATTACCTAGAGTGCCCATAAGCCTATTACTTTAATTTTAATAAGATTTCATTGAGCTCAATATAAATACCTTCTATCCATCATCATATTAAAAGAAAGAGAAACAATAACAGCTTAATTATCTCTTATGCAGAAACTAATTATAGCTATCTGAATTCATAATCAATATTTTAAAGCTGTTCTATTTTGGAGAACAGTTTGTCAATATTTTATATGGTTAATAATTCATGGTTTTATTATATAATCAAGCAGGAACCTAATTCACAACTGTCTTTGGCAAAGAAGGAAAGTGAGAGAAAAGTGAAGCAGACAAGCATAGGCAATCAAAATGTATAATGGGCATAAAAGTGGCAGTCATCATCTCTCTCATGCACGCATGCGCGCGCACACACGCATACCACCCCATTGACTTTTCAAAGTAAGGTCCCTAGAAAGTGGATTTATATTCATGAGGCAGAACAGCCTGTAACTAAAAGTTGGTTAATATTTTCTATATTTTGATTTTTTTTCAATCATTTTAAATCAAAACTTCCCGTATTAATAAAAATCAGGAGAACCGGTTAATTTTTTTTTTCATATTTAACATGCTGATAAAGACACGTTGGAATTTAAAATTTCAACAGTCACATCAACAAAATGTCATCAATTTAGATTTTCAAACACCAACAAAAATGGGGACATTTGTTTTTCAAGAACATGTTCCCAATTTTCCATGTGCTCTAATGGCAATTCAAATTAATATCTGTACTGTAAATGGAAGAAAAGGACATTGAGTTGATTGGCATCTAAAGACTGTATGTAATAGGTTGATGTTAATTGGAGAATTCCCATGTCACGGGGTCAGGATGTCACTCTGCAGGGTCAAATATAAGCACCAAAGCTATATATTTACACTGAAGAAATCTGTACCTAGGAGAATACTGCAATACACAAAATAGCTTTGTGTGCAGAGCAAATTATCCTGGGCAGAAAAAGGGAAAATCATTTAAAACAAATAATATTGTAAAGGGATTTAGCAAATACTTGGAAGCAAAATGTATCATAGGACAAAACTGCTGATTCAGGGAAGCTAAGTATGATTTCAGCCTCCTTCCAAACTGACAGGAACCATGATATTTTACATAACCATAGACTTTCAGTTGAGGATCTCGAAGTGTTTAAAATTATCCTTCACAGTACCTTTTTGATGCGACTATGCTTGTTTTTTAATTTGTAAACTGAGATGAAGTTAGGTTAATTTGACAGCCGTTGAGTGGGGATGTCTTCCAAGAATGAGCAAGGCATGAGAATACGCATGCCCCGTGCAGCATCTTCCCAAAGCAAGGCATGAGAATATGAATACATAAGGGTCTCACACCCAACTCCCTCTCCAAACAATTTCATCTATCACAGTGAGGCTTCATACTTACTAATGGAGACGGCATGCTGTACGCATAATAGTATAGATATATATCTATAGAGATATAATCATAAAACCCCACTGTTTCCTTACCTCCTATATTGCAGCCCTATTTGCCTTCTATATTATATTGACAATCATAGTATAGTAGGAATTAGAGGCAGAACTTTATTCTGCTGAGTTGTAGAACTAGGCAGTAAAAGTCGCTCCCTCCCCAAAGGACATACAACCCAAATAAGCAAGACGAACCAAGAGTAGGAGAAAGCAAATATTATTGTCACCATTTTGCTAGAGGAAAAGGCACAGGAAGAATATTTGCCTTGCTCCCATTTACACAGGAAGTCTGTGCTAGAGTGACTCATCTCCTGAGTGCCACTCTACTGTCTTAAACTGACAGGAAAGAAAGGTGGTTTTGTGCTTGTTTTAGTTCAGATTGCAGAATGCTAGAGATCTGGTATTGTACTGCATTTAATGCAAATGGTGTATGGGTAAGATGCAGCCCTGTACAAAGTGCTTCTCACAGCACACTTGTCACTCTTGGATCATGCTACTCTTTTTTGTACCATTACCAAATTTATACAAGCATGTACAAAAATAGGTGCATGACAGTAAAAGTCTGCCGAGTGAGTACATGGACTTTGTGCTAAATGAGTTATTTCTTTGCTGCTATTATCTCTAAATCATCATAGATTATTCAGATGCAAGGCTTTTAGATCAGAAGTGGCTGAGATTATTTTTCAGTTCATCATCTCATTACCCATAACAAGAAGATACTTCTAAATATGAATACTCTTCCAAAAGATCCATCATGAATAATCCCGCAGATGCTTATTAACCCATACCTTGCCACATGAAGGGGATTTAGAGAAATGAGAAGTCCTCATCTCTAAAAAATATCTTGAAAAATTTAGCAGCTTTGCACGGAATATTATACCCTTATGGCAGTGCAAACCACCTTCAGTGCTGCACTTTGGTCCCTAAAAGCATCCTCTTCGTTTCCACCTCCTTAGCTGCCTTTCTGCAGTATGTAAATGCTGGTGCTGAACCCTGCCTCCTGACCGGAATGCAATAAAGCCTTTAAAAACCCCATTTAGTTATTTTTGGTTGGTCCTGTTTATTCTGTTCTTAAGTTTCCATTTCATCAAGCCCAAGTTTTACAGTTTCTCCAGCCAATGATTTCTGCTTACGTGCTCCACGTACTGCTCTTCATACGGTTGGGATTATTTGATTTACTTTATTGGGCTGCACATTTCTAGGGCTCTCTCTAGTGTATAGTTTCCTGGGGAATGTAAACCTTAACATTCCACCTCTCTTGAAATAACACCAAGTTCTTGTAAAACATGCTTTCCTATTTGGCAAGGAATTTTATGATACCAAGTCCAAGAGCTAATCGCATCCTGAAGAATATTTATCTTCTTGCTGGGCTTGGTTTAATTCTATTTCTAGGGTCTGGTTAAAGAGAGAATTGGGAAACAAGAGTCACGTTAGGTTGCTGGCTCTGCTATGGAGGCGCTGTGTACGCTGGCAAGTCACTTAGCACCATGTTCTGCTAGCCGAGTCCGCAATGACCGTTCCCTTTCTCACTGAGTCATCCAACTGATATCAGTGGAATAAGGTTGTCAGTATAAATAGGGGTGGCAAAATCTGCCCCTAAAACTTGGGCCTAAATTCCCGAGATTTCCCATATGGTAAATTTACCATCTCTGGTAACAGGCCTATCAAGCACATTGCACTGCTCCAGGTGAACTGGCTCTTGAACTTGAAACAGGGTACTCATGGCCACAGGCACAATCCAATTAGCTTTGGGGTGGGCTAACTGACCTCGCCACCCAGCAGAGTTAATTAGTTCATCCCTAAACTGTGGCAGCTATACTGTGTCTGGTTTAGGAAACACTGTCTGGAGTAGCACAGCATTGCTCGAAGGTGCCACTGTCTAGGCTAGGGGTATAGGTTGTAGCTGTGTTGGTCTAAGGACATAGGCCAGGGGTGGGCAAAATTCAGCCCGCAAGCCGGATGCGGCCTGCTGGACCATTCAATCTGGCCTGCGGGACCCCTAAATAAAATTAGAAAATTAATATTTATCTGCCCCTACTTGCTTGTCATGTGCCCCTCGATGACTTGCCAAAACTCAGTAAGCGGCCCTCCGCCCAAAATAACTGCCCGCCCCTGACATAGGCAGACAAGATTCTTTGGGTAAATCCGATATCTTTTATTAGACCAACTGAAATAGTTGGAAAAATTCTGTCTGGGCTAGTAAGTTCATTGCAGAGACTTAGCCTGAATCAGTAAACCATGGATATTATTTTAAAGCATCATTGCTATCATGCAAAAATATTGCCTGTGGTAGTTCTCCAAGAGATTGAACATGCGTTCCAGTGGGATGCCTGCGTGGTCTTTTTCCTCTCACATTAGTAAATATAAATTAGTTTCCAACGATAGATAGCATCACTCATCCCACAGCTGATTCAACAAGAACACCTCCTCCTCTAGGGGTCTGCTTGTTCTGCAGGTGAATTTGGAGAACTTGAAACGATGGGCAAAATCCTTGGGTGGCACAAATGGATTGACTCCCCTGAAGTCAAAGGTTTGCTATCATACTATTTCCAAGATGGTTTCAGAGAAAGCTCAGACAATATATGCAGTGTCTGCTCTGTTTCCTCTTCTCTTCTCTTCTCTTCCTTTCAGAATGCGGCACTTTAGAACTGTCAGTCATGTTTGTTGTGAAACACAAAGCAGTTTAAATATTACCATGCTAGAGTTTGCCCGAGTTCAGCACAGAAAGCAAAATATTCATATGAAAACATATTTATGTAGATTGAACGCAGTTTGTCTCTTCCATAGTTATAGAAGGAAAAAACAGTCACAATTGTGTCTTATGCTCTAGGTGCCTTGCAAATCTTTGGGGCACATTTTAGACGCTTTGCAAATCAGAAAGAAAAATGACTGTCTCCAATTTTGGGGCCTCTTAGCTGGAGAAGTGTCTGTAGCAGTGGCCTTGTGGCTGGAGAAGTGTCTATAGCAGGTCAGCAATGGTTCTCAACCTTTTTAGGCTGAAGACACTCCTCATTCAACTAAAGGCATCCGTCCATACCTTGGGTGGCACCCTATTTCAGAAAATTAACTTCATAGACATTAGGGCTGGAAGGGACCTCGGAAGATCACTGAGTCCAACCCCCCGCCCCAGGGGCAGGAAGTCAGCTGGGGTCATAGGATCCCAGCAAGACAAACATCCAAATTTCTCTTGAAGGCATTCAAAGTAGGTGCTTGAACCACGTCCGATGGCGGGCTATTCCAGATCTTGGGAGCTCGGACAATAAAGAAGTTCTTCCTTATGTCCAGCCTGAAACAGTCTTGCACGAGTTTATAACCGTCTGATCTTGTCATCCCTTGGGGCGCTCTGGTGAACAAACGTTCCCCCAGATCCTGATGAGCACCTCTTAAAAACTTATTTATTATAGTGCTTACGTCCTTACAGAAGGGCCAGGCAGTGGAGGTGTGGGATCAACAAGGCAGGGCCTGCATTTATCTGCTTATTTCCTCCCACTTCATGGCACCCTTCAAGGAATCTCGCAGCACCCAATGGGCACCCTGACACTGCGGTTGAGAAACACTGGTCCACGTTATCAGTACTTGATAGTGTATTTTCGTGTGGATGCATTCTCTCATTCTCAGTAAAGGGTCACATGTCACATTAAGCTACTCTGACTTTGAAAGCCAGGGTTTACTCCAGAAGTTGCTCTTTGAGCAGATCGACATGTGCCAAGCTGATTGTTCCATACACAGACTTCCTCCGTGAATGAACAGATGACAAACAATATTTTGGTTACCCTTGGTTTTATTAAATCTTAGAAAGGCAGAAAGCTCCAGGGTTAACTATGCATCTGAATTGACTCAAGTTTGTTGCCTGTTCTGTTTGGCTCTACTAATTCTCACAGAACATGCCACGAACACAAGAGTTTTAAGCAGAAGTTTGAAATCACCTGAGGATGCCATGCTTTTGGTCAGCCCACTCTTCTTTTTAGGACCATTAAAGACTGACTCCTTTTTCCTTTCAGGGCAAGAATTACCTGGGCACAACTGTAGTTTTGAAGCAGATGCTTCTGCAGGTGTGAGATCCGCATGGATCCCCTATACAGTAATAGCCAAGTTCTGCCATTTGGATGTCTTTGCATAGACTTCAGCAGGTTTCGAATTAGACTCTCAATGTGTTTTTTTCCACCTCGGGGGGAAAAAACCCATGGGAGGAAAAAACCCGCATCATGCTTATATGTTCAGCAGTGCTACACTCGCTAGCACCAGGGCTGAAAGAGACTTGGGTGTCATGATTGACCACGAGATGAATATGAGCCACCAATGCGATACCGCAGCTGGCAAAGCGAACAAAACTCTGGCTTGCATCTACTGATACATCTCGAGCAAGACCCAGGATGTCATCCTCCTGCTGTGCTCGGCCTTGGTGAGGCCACGGCTGGAGTACTGCATCCAATTCTGGGCTCCACAATTCAGGAAGGATGTGGAGAAGCTTGAAAGGATTCAGAGGAGAGCCATGCGCATGATCAGACGACAAGAGGACAGGCCTTATGAAGAGAGGCCAAGAGCCATGGGACACTTCAGCCCGGAGAAGTGCACTCAGGGGTGACCTGGTAGCCGCTTATAAGTACATCAGGGGTATGCATCAGGATCTGGGGGAATGCCTGTTCACCAGAGCACCCCAAGGGATGACAAGGTCCAGTGGTCACAAACTCCTGCAAGATCGTTTTAGGCTGGAGAAAAGGAAAAAACTTCTTTGATCTCCGAGCCCCCAAGGCCTGGAATAGACTGCCTTCAGAGGTGGTGCAAGCACCTACTCTGGACTCCTCAGAAACATTTGGATGCTTATCTTGCTGGGATCTTTTGGCTCCAGCTGACTTCCTGCCTGGGGCAGGGGGCTGGACCCAATGATCTTATGAGGTCCCTTCCGGCCCTAACGTCTATGAAATCTATGAATTATCCCACTCAATAAAAATATTTCAATGAGTCAGGCTTATTATATAAACCAACCGGATCCTGCATTTTTCCTTTTATATAGAATACATCTCACTGAATAGTAAGATTCCATTTATTATTTCATCAAATTTTACAGACATATAATAGATGACAGATGTAAGAGAAAACACAAATCACTGGGTGGTGCCAACTAGAATATAGTCCTGTCATGTCCTATCAAAGAATTCTTTCAGACTATTTAATCTAGTCTTGATTCTTTTTGTCTTCCAACCCACATTAGGGCACCTTCAAAACGTAAAATAAATAAAATAATTAACTACCTTACGTTGCATTTAAGAGATGTTACCATTTGGCTTTCACGGCACCATGAAGCATTATGCAAATAAAGCAAATTAATGACTAAAAAAATAATCACCCAACAATCTGTTTTCCAAAAGAAAGAAATTAAATAACTTCAGAAAGCTGCCATACTGGCAGGCTTGTCTAATGATCATTATCCAATAATTTAACATAAAATGTTCCAGGAAAGATGTCTTCATCATAAAGAATATTTCAAATTGATTTTCCCATTTTTATTAAGATTCCATAAAAGAAAGGCAAAGATTGCTTTGCAGTGTAGGTATGCTCCCAACATGTGTTGCCAAAGTCTATAATTGTCACTCTTCCAGTGGGAATAGCAGTTTTAGAAATGTTTATATATTATCAAAATTAGGTTTCAAAATGAGCTACGGTATCTATAAAAAAAGGGGATAATATTATTTCACAGAAACTAATTGGAAACTTGTTTTTGACTAAAGTAGTTATTATTTCCATTATGGTGAGCTAGAAGTAGATGAAATTCACCTTTATCTTTCCCAGCCTGGTGTCTTACATTATTTATTCAAACTGAAATTAAAACCTGACAGAATCCCAGTGAGGCATTTCATACCAGTTAAAGATTATTCTTCTGGAAAAGAACTTTTGTTAAAAAATTTCATTATGTTGTTACAAGTGTATTTATTATAAAAATGTAATACATAAATCAAAACTATCTGCTCTTTTTCTATATATTTTCTCCAAGAATGGTCTAAGATTGTATTTCTCCCAGAAAAAAAAGTTTATAGGAAGTCAGCTAAAATAACCACATGCCTCAGAATCAAGTAGGATGAAGTGCTGTAACTCAAGCAATACTCCCATCACTTCCAGTGAGAATAAAACCCTTGGTCTCTTCCATTAAATAAATTAGCATAGTGGAAGATTTGAATGTTAATTTTCAGTTTTTCCACAATGGGAGCCATTTGCTTCCTGGGCAGAAGAAAACTCTCTCTCTCCATCTCTCAATCTGCAGACTATCTGAGATCCACCCATATGAGATGGAGACTTGCAAAACCCAGCTGTCTCCTGCCACCTGCCCCCGTTCCTATGCCAACCTGCAGATTATGTAATCCCCTGTAGAAGGAGCTTTTCACAGCAACTTAACTTCAACCCAGTGGTGAAACTGCTAGTTACTTGGGAGCTAAACAACATGAAGGGAAGCCCTCTATTCCCAAGTTAGGACAAAGGGAGGTTACTTTGCAGATGGGGCCCTGGAATAAAGACTGAACATGCCTGTCTCTTCTCAAGAGAACAAAAGTTTAACTAGTATTCAGATCAGGTGATGGAAATGCCAAAACATCCTCATGCCTGGGAGGATGGGTGCAGGCTGGGCTCCAGGATCTCTGAACACTTTTAGGTGTCCAGTTCCCCCAACAACTCAGGTTGATTATCCCCCAACGACCCCGATCCATTAGTCCCCAAACTCCCCAAGTTTAAAACCCTGAATATACAGTCATTTATTATATGCATTTATCTACACTTGGATTGGATATATTCAAATGTCTTTGTTTCACTGAAACTTTTGGAACTCGACTGAACCAATTCTCTCGTGGACATTGGATTTATGTTCCCGTGAAAACTACGCTTCTTTATCTCCTTCCTTATCCAGCTTTCCTTATCTCCTTCCTTCACCAGGATGAAATGTTAATACCGACAGTTTTTGTTTCATTTAATTATGGTTTTTATTGACAAGCCTGCTCCGTGTTTTACAACCTAAGAAACCTAACACTAATACACATCTTAAAGCTATATATGATACATTTGGTTACATGAGTTATTCCTACTAACATGTATAAGCATGATATAGCATGATTGAATTATCTCATTTAAGGCCTTGTTCTCTATTTAATCTGATCTGATTCAACTGGACACTTAAGCTAGGTACAGACATTCAAAAAGCTTGAGGTGGAACCGACCTAGGTTACGCGATTTTCATAGATTCATAGATTGTAGAGTCGGAAGGGACCACAATGGATCATCATGTCCAACTCTCTGCCCCTGGCAGGAAAGAGGACCAAGGTCAGATGACCCCAGCCAGGTGAGTATCTAGCCTCCTCTTGAAGACCTCCAAGCTAGGTGATAGCACCACCTCTCTTGAGAGCCCTTTCCAGACTCTGGCCACCCTTACTGTGAAAAATTTCTTCCTAATATCTAACCTAAATCCACTCTCAACTAGTTTACACCCATTATTCCTAGTCACTCCCTGGGGCACCTTAGTAAACAGCACTTCCCCTATTCCCCATTGACCTCCCCTAATAAATTTATAGGTGGCCACAAGATCTCCCCTCAGCCGTCTCTTCTGAAGGCTGAAGAGATTCAGCTCTCTCAACCTCCCCCCGTAGGGTCTATCACAAAGGCCACTAATCATGCGAGTGGCCCTCCTCTGGACCCTCTCAAGATTCCCCACGTCCCTCTTGAAGTGCGGTGCTCAAAACTGGACACAGTACTCCAACTGCGGCCTGAGCAGTGCCGCATAGAGGGGGAGCATCACCACCTTTGATCTATTAGTCATGCACCTGCTAATGCATGACAAGTTGCGATTGGCCTTGTTGATGGCCTCGTTACACTGCCGGCTCATATTCATCTTGGAGTCAATTATGACTCCAAGATCCCTCTCTGCCTCCAAGCTGCTGAGAAGGACACTCCCCAACCTATAGGTGTGCTGGGGATTCCTCCTTCCCAGGTGGAGTACCTTACATTTATCTTTATTAAATTGCATCCTATTTCTCGCTGCCCATTAATCCAACCTGTCCAGGTCAGCCTGAATCTGCCTGCTTCCCTCCGGTGTACAAACTTTGCCCCATGACTTGGTATCATCAGCGAACTTGGAGAGGGTGCTCTCCATGCCCTCGTCCAAATCGCTGATGAAGATATTAAATAATATTGGTCCGAGGACCGAACCCTGCAGGACCCCACTGCCCACCTCCCTCCGGGCCAAGAAGGAGCCATCCACCACCACTCTCTGGGTGCGGTCCCTGAGCCAGTTGGGCACCCACCTGACCATGTAGGCATCCACTCCACAGTCTGCTAGCTTCCCAATGAGGATAAGGTGCAAAACTGTGTCACAGTTTTCTGTAAGTGGTGTAGTTTAAATCGATCGCAAACAGAATACAGCTTAACTCAGAGTTTCTATTATTTAATTATGTGTTTACAGCAACAATGTACAGTTCAGACCTTGCTATAGTGGAGGATGTATACAAGAGGGAGTTGCTTATGCCAAGGTCCTTAATGTGTTCCTTATGCATTATAGGCTTGTCTTTCCCCATAGCTATATAGATACTTCTTCAGTTCTGCCACTGTGAGCCAGATACCAGTTAAAATCTCGATGATCTCCGGGAAGACAGTGGAGATAAACACTGATGTACATGACAGCCACATTGATCTGTGTGCATATAGCACTAGGGAATATGTTTGTTTCCTACCAAATGAATATGCAGTTACTACAGTGTCGTCAGTTAAGATTTCTTGTGTGTACAGCACTGTTCCTAGTTTGTCAAACCTACATGATGCATTAGGAAAATGTTTAGCTGAAAGCAGTAATGTTCCCTCAAGATCATATATAGGTGAAGCTATCCAGCTCAGTACATATTGTCAGGAATAATCCTCCCACACCTCTAGGTGTTTCTCAACTTCACTACCCCAGGTTGAGCCCAGCTCTGATTGCCAGCCCGCATCAAAATCTCTTCCTTTCTGTGGCATCTTGGTGTGATCGAGAGCAGAACCTGTCCCCAGGATTTGTGATGATCTTTTGTTTTGCCTTTGTGTTGTTAAGGACCAAGTTTTGTGAACTGCAAGGCTAAGATCCTGGCCCTACTACAACAGAGTTTTCCAGCTGACTTCCATAGAGCTAGGATGTCACTTCAGGACTGGAACCGGCCATGAAACGCACTGGCAGCTAAGTTGTCGGGCCGCAGAAGCTACGAACAGACATCACATTTGTCCTGGAAGAAGCCATTTTATCCTGGGACACAGTACACTCATTCAGACATCCACATCCGTTGTCCTCGGTCAAACCCTAAAAAAGGTTCACAGGATAAGAAGTGCTAAGAGTTTGTTCCAGGATGTCGCAAAGTCAGTCTGAATGATTCCCCCAGGATTGCATCATTGAATCAGTGGCAGAAAAATGACAGTGTATTCAGCCGCTCACTGAACGCTGGTCAGAGAATCTATGTATGTGCACGTCAATCCCAGGACATCTTTGTTCTAAGACAAACATGGGTACACCTTGTCCCAGGACAAATGCAACCTCTGTTTCTAGCCAAAATCTACTTGTGTGCCTCTGCAAAACTCCACGGCTTAATCCTCAACTCGGTTATTCCCATTTCACTTGAGAGAGTTACTCCTGATTTACTCCAGTGCAGGCAAAAGAAGAATCAGGCCTAGTGGACACAAGAAATGAGGTAAAGTGATAGCTGCCAAAACAAAAAGGTACGGGTAAGCCAGAGAACAGCCAGCCAAAGCAGCATTCCCCCCCATCGGGGTTTCTAAACAAACTAAAACAGGCAGAAAATGCAGGAATTAGCTGTGAGTATTAGAATTAGCAGTGCTGCTGGAGTCTACCAAATAGATGAAGCAAACTAGGATTTTTCATGGTGGGATAGTTTCCTCTGGCTTCCTGGCTTCTTCAGCTTTCGCTGTGCTACATCCTCCCTGCACCATGACCATCCTAGGGCTGCACTGTGCTTCGTGGGGAGAGAACCCAGATGTCTGTTGGCTACTTCACCCTCCACTACAGGTTTGAATAGGAGGGGACTGTGATGGCTTGTGAGCTTTCATATTTAGTGGAGAAAAACTGCACTGGATTTGCCAAATCAGTGGCTGGTTGCAATAAAAGCCATGCTGCACTTGCATGTTTTGTATTAAGAATTTGGAGCAGTCCAGTTCTCTTGCTTGGTCACAAGTGACCTTTGGGCCCATGGACCTTTGGACCATGGTCAGTAGAAGTCAAGATAAGTTAGCCAACTTTATATGGCTATGATTACATGGGCAAGAATCAATTACACATGACAGCAGCAGGGTGAAAAATTGTTTCCTGCTCCAGTAGCTAACGGATATTAAAAGGGATTGGTTTGTGGATCAGAATGAGATCTCCTTGCTCTCTCAGGAGTTGGCTAGTTTTTACATTTAGGAGCATTTCTGCATAAATGTAAAAAGAAAATTACAGGGGAAGGAGGTAGTTAATGGTTTCTCCCTGTTAATCTCAATGCACAAAAGTTAATTGTAGCTTGGCAGTCTGAGATAAACAAATTAGTAGTGTTTAATTTTGCTAATCCCCAATTTAAGTCGCAGGGCACTGAATACAAATGTAATCACCTCACAAAGGGGCAAATCTTGTCTCTGTTGAAGTCAGTGGGAGCTTTGCCATTGACTTCAGAGGGACAAAGAGCGGGTCTAAGTTGCAAGGGAGGTCACTGGTTTGGAGAGGTGGAGAACCACTCCTCCAAAACGCTGGCCAAAACTTCCATGGGGAAGCTGCCCTCCACCTTTCACTTGCTGCACTTTGTGCTTCTGGACACACATCCATCCTGCAAGA
>NW_005842242.1:839304-852263 GCF_000455745.1 Alligator sinensis | reverse complement strand
AGAGCGGTTGTTCTGTGATATTCCCATTCCCACTCTGCTGCCTAACCAAGTAAACAAAGCCAAAAGGAATATCCTGGAAAACACGAGACAGAAACAGTCCCGTCCTGACCCTGGAGCAGTATCTTTTCTCACATGCTGTCTTTCTTCTGCCTTCCCTCATTCCCACCCTTTTGCCATGCTCATTGTCACTACATGTGTTACATGTTAATCTAGGAGTAGATGTAAGATTACCATATACCAGTGAGATCACGCTAGGAAACAAAGAAACTTGCCCCAAATGCGGGATGACCCTGCCCTGGTGAACTCTGTCATTGACTTCGATAGGAGCAGGATCAAATCACAGGACAGAGGCCTGACTTGTTTCTATCTCTGTCCTAGGCTTGCCAGGTTAACTTGAGCAAGGGACTTGCCTTCTTCATGCTTCAATTTCCTTCTCTGTAATATGTGGATAAAGTTGTTCATCCACCTTCATAAAGTTCTTTGTTAGCCATAAATATAAAGTGGTTGGTAAATATTAGTTGTAGTCTGAATCAGGTGAGCTGATTTAACCCCTCAAGCCTTAAGTGGCAATATCCCTGTGCCAGGTATCTGGCCTAAGATAGACAGATATAGCTATTACTGGGTGTGTCTACACATTCATTAATGTGCAGTTGTTTCTGTGCATTTAATTTAGTTCTTGTATAATCAAGTACTAAATAAATGCAAAGTAACTGGAATTACCACTCAGTAGTGCTGAGGAACGCCTTTTTAGTGACACTACTGCTCAGTAGCCTAATAATACTGCACAGTAGAGTAGTAGCACTGTTTGTGCTGTGACACACTACTGCACAGTATTATTAGGCTACTGCGCAGTTAGCGTCTTGTATAGACACGCCCACTGACTCATTATCCAGTATATAATCAATATTACAGACTCAGGCATACATAGCATACTAGACGAATAATATTATTTCTGGCCCAGACAGAAGCAGAAAATCCCTGCAATCTCAGAAGAAAATCAACTCAGGCTTTCCACCTCTCTACAAATTTGGATAAGGATGTGAACAGTCACATTTATCTGAACCGAATCAAACCTTTTGAGTTCAGCCATCACTGACATTTTGACACTGGTTCAGCAATTTTGTAGGTGAGAAAAGTGCCCAGAGCATTTGCAAAACCTGTATTTGCATTTTCAAATACCTGTTCCCCCCCAATGGTAATTATTCAGAATGTAATAAAGCTGCTGTTCTAATTAAATAGATTAATTTACATCTCATGGCATGAGAGGATGTGAATACAAACCTGGATTTATCTCTCTGGATTGGTTCCCTCAGTCATTGCTCATGACTCTCTGACTGCAGCATTTTCTCCTTGGACCGCCAAAAACGTGGAAGGAGAGAGGCTCTGAGATTCCAAATGAAATAATTTTAATGTCACAAGAAATGTCATTAAAGCTACTGCATTCTTTTAATAAGCTTCTTCTTGGGAGAATGGGTTTTCAGCCTTCTTGCAGCAGCGTTCCATAGGATAACTACAGTTAAGCTTTGTGCCAGTATCTCCATTACAAAATCTGTTTCTCAAGGGTTTATAATTATAACATGCCCATAAAAATTTACTCTAGACTGAAACTGAGTACACAGTTCCTCAGCCTAGGAGGAAATATTGCTTGCTGAGCTTGGTTTAAATCAATTTTAAGTTTCAAGAATCCAAAAATAATAAGGTCTGTGGTTTTTATGTGTGTTTTCTGTGGCACTATAACTCAGAAAAAAATCACTTGGTAGAATAAAATGTCATGTTTGTTTATAAAGCAGAATAAGAAGAAAAATAACTAAGATGCTAATGTTTTAAGTGGCTACTGGATAATCTAAAATATCTTAAGGAAATTATTTTAATTAAGGAGCTGCAGGAAAATTTCTAATAAATGGATCTGTTTTATATAGGTATCATAATATATAGCTGAACAATGTATGGCTAGCAAACTTTTAAGTCTGGAAAATCACTCCAAGGAGCCAAAGAAATAGAAGGATGGATGATGTGGCCTACATAAAACTTGTTTAATTTTAGTTCTTTGCATGATAAAAAAGGTGAGTGGCTGAATGCATTGTTGCTTTACTGTCATCGATTCAATGATGTAATCCCAAGGTAACTATTCAGATGCACTTTGTGATATCCTGAGATAACCTGTTAGTACTTCTTACCCCCTTAACCTTTTTAGGATTTATCTTGGAACAATGGGCGTGAATGTCTGAACAACTGCACTTTGTCCTGGGATGAAGTGGTTTATCCTGGGACAAACGCAACGTCTATTTGTAGCCTAATGTAAACAATGGGTGCATCTACACAAGATGCATTCATGCACAATAGTCTAATTTAATGTGCATTATGGGCAGGTATGTACACGTGCACGCCTTTAATGCACATTAAAAATGGAGAAATTGGGCAAATGTAGGTATCAAATTTAGGTGTGATTAGTTAAAGCATTTTAACGCACATGTAGACCCAGCTACTAGGGGCACATGGTAGGGCTTAGCACTAAATTTAGTGCCAAGTCCCTGCACACTTAGACACTTGCCAAAAATCACTTAACGCTCATTAGCTTTTAATCCACCTAAAATTTAGTTGTGCTTAAATGCCCATGTAGAGGTGCCCAGTGACACGAAGATCCTGTGGCTTTCATCAGTTTTCAGTAGTGGAAGGAGAATGAAATATGCCCATGTGTGTATTTTGAAAACATCGATAATTGAACTCCAAACTACTAAAAACTCCAATTTATGCTGATAGAATGGAATGTTTTATAATATTTAGCCTTTGGGTTTTAATTTATATCAGTAAGGATAATATATTACTGCTACACTGCAGTGTCAATGACACAAGCAAAGTCCAGCAAAAAGACAAGAGGCAAAATGGGAAAAGAAATTGTGTAAATCTTAGTGCAATATTTTTAATTTTATTTTGAATTTAAATCAAGTCAGTTTAATCCAATTAAGCATTATTCATTCTGCCTTTGTCAGCTCTTCCCTATTAGACAAAATGTTCTACTTTTCAATATCCTACTTTTGTCTCAGGTTGACAGAGTCATTTTTCATATGGCAAGGAGGGATTTAGGAGCTGATACTCCCCATTATAAAAAGAACAACTAAAATCATGCTCCAAAAAAAAAAAAATTAGTCATTTTCTTTTGTGCTGTTAATCATAAGAGATTATGATGCATTTCCCAGGTAGTTCAGAAAGTTTTTTCATATTTTAAATTATGCCAGAAACACAAGAAACTGGCACTATTTCTCACCTTTGGAAATCGCACTTGTAACTATGATTCTTATACCTCTGACTTTCCCAAGAGCCTGGTACAAAACCCATTAAAGCTGACGGGAGTCTTTACGTTGACTCCACCAGCCTTTGGAACAGGCCAGCTGTTTGCAGCTTGTTCTTTGCCAGCTTGAGTTGATTAATAACTGCAGCTATGGAGTCTCTGAGTTGCCAAAAAAAAGTTTCTATTTCATCCTTACACTTTATGTGCGGCAAGGCTTTTATGAAACCACTTATCACCACGGTATCAGGTGTCCTCATCAAGGAAATTATCAGGTCAACACTTTTGGAAATTCTTAACTTTCATTTAGTTTGCATTCATGTATTGTGTTGAATAGACTAGACCTCTGCGATAAGTCTGCACAATAAACTTGCTGTGCTTCAAACCAGCATTCTTAAATATGAAAAAAGCAGCTTGCTTTCTACACTGGAAGCAATGTCGCTCCAACCATGCAACACCAGGACAGGCTAGTTGGTATGGGGCAACCTGATAGGCATTATTACACCCTTCTGCTAATTAGCCAACCTGACGTGCCAGTGACATGGCTATACTGTTTCTCATACAGCAAGCAGCCAACCTGGAGCCGTGCAGTATGCTTGACGAGGCAGTAAAGGACTGACAACTAATCTGAATCTTATCCTCTCTATATTCTGTTCTTCTCGTATTCTTGTGCCATACCAATGACCATGGTTTTCTTCGAGTCTTACAGAAGTGCATTAGTGATAGGCTAAAAAGACACATCACAAAGCCTATTCCTATTTCCTGGAGGTAAATTATATCCTACTTTTGTAATTATTTTTATGGCATAATTAATTTTATGTCTATATGGTGCATTTATTACTTATTTTCAATCAGTGCATGTGATGCATGGCATAAACTCATTCCTGAATTCATAATGTTTTTGTTATTTCCACTGGCTAATGGATCAGGAGTCTTATTTTCAGTAACTGATTAAAAAAATAACCTCATCAGGGAAATTATTGTAAGTGTATTTTACTCTTTTGTTACACGTCAAACTTTAGTATTACCAATTCATGCCCCATATATAAAGAAAACATAGGCAGCAAGGGTGTGGGCATAAGGGAAAACATGCACATGTTCCAACCAGGGCAGAAATCCATATTTATTCTTGAATCTGAAAGAATCTCAGCACGTGAGTAATTCTTATAATACAGCATGGGAGTATTACTGCTGTGTGGAGAGCATCGACTCTAATGAGCAGCATACAGTACCAAGCCTTAGTCATACAAAGGGCTTCTAGGGTGGTGAATGATTACACTGATAAGCTCCGTGGTGCTGTATATTGATTTGCTTGTTGCCCAGGAGTTTCAAAAACATAGTTGCTATGGTAGTCATGAGGATCATAGAGGAGATGCTGCCTGTTGTACAGATGTTTCAATAACAAGAGCGTAGACACTTTCCCGATGTTGCGTTCAGATTTCATGCTAGACATATTGCTCATATTTACAATTCAGTACTATCAGGGTTACAACAAGAAAGGTGTACCTAGATTCATGTGTGTTTCTGGAGAGCCTCACATCCAGCAGGTGATATATTCAATCAATCCCTCTAACTGCAGCTGAAATAATCATTGAAACAAAAAGAATCATCTCTCCTTATGCCAATAGTGCTCAACCTTTTTTTGGACTCAAGACACCCTTCACTGGACTTGAGGCACTCCTCCATAACTTCTCTGAGTTGAGTGGCACCCAATTTCAAAACCTATTTTATACGTTACAGTGCTTACCTCCTTACACAGGTGCTGAGCAGTAGGGGTGGGGGATTGTCCGTCCAGGCAGGGACAAGCTTACTTAGCTTATCTGTTTGCCTTCTCCCACATCTGGCAACATCCCAGGGTGCCCCAGAATCCTAGCTGAAAATCACTGCCTTATACCAAAGCTAAATTTGGCCCTTTATCTACCAAATGACAAACTCTGGTTATAAAGAACAGGAAGTTATCAGAGAATCATAGGGCTGGAAGGGACCCCGAAGGATCATCGGGTCCGACCCTCTGCATGAGCAGGAAAGACATCTTGGGTCAGACAACCCCAGCCAGGTTACCATCCAGTCTTCTCTTGAAGACCTCCAGAGAAGACTTAAAATCGCTTAAAATATCAGTTTGAAGGCAACAACAACAACAAAAAAATCATTCTCCTTGGCCTGGAGCAGTATGTCATTATAATGATTGAATCTCAAATTTGGATTCAAACCACCTGTTGGAGGCCTACATTTATGGTGACCTTCACTATCAGGAAAAAAAAACCCAGGAACCAACCTCAGTCTTTCAGGGCTAAAGAAAAAGAACACTGTTTTTATCCCATAGTCTGGTGGCATAACACAACGGGCACATCTACACAAGATGCTAACTTCCTTATAATACTGAGCAGCAGCATGCTGGGCAAAAATCATGCTAATATGCTACTGGGCAGTAATTTAAGCTACTGCAGAGTAAGTGTCACTAAAAACCCATGCACTAGTGCTACTGCACAGTAGTGCAAGTTACAGCATGCTGGTTATCCAAGTACTAAACTTAATGTGCAGTAACTACAGCACATTAATGAACGTGTAGACATGCCCAGTATGATTTATAATGAAGTAACCCTACCTGGTGGCTATTTACCTCTCCTCCTGTCGTCCACCCTGTTCTCTCCAAATGTTGCAGAAAAAAGAATAATTCTATTTGCCTACACAGCTGAAAAATCCAGCTCTTCCTTCGTAACAGAAAATCCTTCATCATCATTGCTGTGTCCCCATCTCAGTCTAGTTGTCAGCATAAAACATAAGTGGAGCGGTGCCAAGATGAAGTCATGCAGTTTCCCATCTGCTTCTATGCTTTCTGAAAGATGACTCTATTCTGCAGGTATCAATGACAAAAGAACACAAAAGAAATAGAAAAAGGTGCAAGAAACTCCTCTTTCATGAGGTCAAGCAGACAACAAGCAATCTCCCCAAACTGAAGAAGAGCTTGGACCACTGCTACTTTTCCTGAGTGCCAGTGTGGGACATCTGAGCCAAACCCTTTGTACATCCTTGGGTGTATTCATTGCTTTCATCCGCTTTTTTCTTATTGGATCTTTTTAGCTGGCATTGCAAGGGGTCACTTTATCAATTTCTGTAGTAGAAGTTTGTGAAACAGGAACTTTTTATTTCCCTTTCTTATGCTGTTTGCTAATGAAAAACTATCTTGGCCCCGAAAAGTTCAGCTGTCCTCTGATACGTTCGATACAGGCCTTTGATTTAGGGGAGTTTATTGAAACCGAACTTTTCTGATTTTGTCCAGCAGCAGTCGGGACTGAACATTCAACATCAGCTTCACTCACTCCAAGACTACAGTGAAGAAAAATTAAGTTGAAAATGATTGATTGGTCCCTGGGAAGACAGACAGAGAAGGTTATGTAGGTTAATGCTCTGATATGTGTGAAATTTGTTATTTGAGCTTGTTAACATTCATGTATTGCTTATTAGTGGCTAAGAGTAAGATAGGGCTTCACATCCAGATGCCTTCATTTTTAAATCTGTAGGCTGCTAATCAGCACCAGGGCCAAAATGTTTCAGTTTTTCATTAGGCACTGAAATCTAGCCTGAAGTCAATGGAAATTGTTGGGTAGCTACTCAATATCTTTGCAAAGCAAACTACGCATTTAACTGCTCTTTTATAGATTTTATACTCTTACTGTCAAATCTGTATGACTACAGTTAAGACTTTTACTCCATATATAGGCATCTAAATAAGCAGGCTGATTTTTTTCCAAGGACGATGAGCACTTATTGCTGTAACTTGTAGCAACTCCATATTTGAAAGTTAGGTGACTTGGGTGTCTGAGTATGAATTTAAATGCCTAACTTCAGATGCGCAAGTTGTGGTCCATCTGTTCCATTTACAGGTTTGAATTAGGCATTTTCCTCTTCAGACAAATCAGGCTTTTTTTGGACCTACATTTTAAATGGAGCTGAGTTTTCATTAACATATTCATCTGAAAAAGACTGTTGCAGTGGGTTTGTATTTGTCACATCACCTCAATTTTTCTAATGAGATGTTAATGAGAGGTCAATTACTTATGCAAATAAGGGAAACAGTCATTGAGGAGTTGCTGTATTAAGAAGTAAAGTATGCGACCGCCTAATGTTCTGATATAAATCATTTCAGTTTTAATGAATGTTTTACCTCTCTTTCTTCTTAGTTTACTTCCTGCTGTTTAAAATGGCTTAGAAATGATTTTGAAAGCACATGACAATGGATGACCCTGACTACCTATTACATTATGTTTACCAATAATTAAAATAGGATACCTTACTCTCCTTTCCTGTCAGTAAAAGTTTGTTCATGTAGCAGTATCCCCCTGTGATAACCATAGCAAGTCAGGAACACAGGATTTGCCATATTGGATCAAAGCAGTGATCTGTCATCTAAGTCAGTATCCTGCCTCTGGCAGTCATTGTTATTTGATCCTTCAGCGGAAAATTTAGAAACCCATAATGCACCTGGCAGTGCTCTGAATTGGTGGAGGGGAAAAGCTTTTTTTTCCCTGACTCTCAACTAGATCTGCTTTCCCATAAGCATAAATTGAAGATAATCAGCAGCACAAAATTGGTCAAGAAAAAAAAATTCTTCTGCAGCATTTCACTCCTATGACCTCCAGTATCAGTGAATCCCACAGTACCCAGCATAGGAAAAGACCTCCAGGAATTTATGACAGATGATAAGTTTGAATTTTAATGTTGCTATTTTCTTGATAAAACAGTGGTTTCATGATGGTAATGTATTCTGTGCACTTATAGAGCATGCTTCACCAAAAGATTTTAAAACTGTGTTTAGATGGATATCTCAGTTTACATAATGGAACTGAGACAAAGTGAGTTTAAGGGAATAATAAAAAAAGACATTGCAAATCCGTGGCAGAGTTAGAGTCTGAAGCCTAAAACGCATTTGTATTCACTAATTTACTATTGTACAGAGATTCCTTTCTGCCTTTGAAAATTGTGATTTCAGTGCTGTAAGTAATTATTTCAGTCCAGAAGAAGTAACATAGTGGTGACCAACACCCAAGGCCTCCCTTGCTCAAACCATTAGATTGTCTCTCCCCCGTGAGCGTTGTAACTCCTATGCAGAATATGCCCAGTTACAAGCTGTAGTTAGACAGTGTTGCTGCCAATTCTTTACAAACATATTCCAAACTAGTATTTTGCCGTTTTGAATCCTAGGCATTTACAGCATTTCTGCCCGTGGAACGCTGGTATAAATCAGGTGCGGTGGAAAATACATTGTGCAAAGACCTGGAACCAAAAAAGCTAGCCATATGGAGAAAATGTGTAGCAGGTGGTGAGAACAAAAAATGTCTGCGTCACATGGACATGGTTTTCTTGGCACCAAAATGATGAACTTTGATAGCTTGCTTTAGAAGAAGGTACAGTCTAAGAGACACCAGACACCCTCGCCAGTAGGTGAATTCAATGGAATATGGAGGTGTTCAGAAATTCTTATCTTTTTGATGCAAACACATTTTTTGTCCGTATGATGCAGTCGATCTCTCTGTCTGAATGCTACTGACCAGAATGCAGTCTAGGGGAAATCTTTTCATCTCTTGTTTGTTTCGTCTTCCCCATGTAAAATGAAATACTTGCCTGCTTGTCTCAATTGTGAAATTTGGGGCTGAAACTTTCTGCCTAGTAGAACGTTAAAGTGATTAAAGTACTAACTTTGGACTCAGCTGAGTAGATATATGTACTGAACTAAGGTTGCTCAAGTATTTCACATCTGGGACATAGTGGAGTGTCTCCGTTCGGCATATGTTTGACATCATACCCTTACACTCACTTCTCTGCTTTGTCACCAACCATACAAGGCGTTTTAACAAGTCTTCCTGCTTCCACTGCTCATCTGTCAAGTGTGGTTTAAAAGTACTTCCCTGATCCAGTGAGAGATTAAGCACGTTAAAGATGGTGAGGTGCTCAGACACTATGGAGTAGCAACTGTACACAAGTATTATGTAACAATGAGGCTGATGGTGAAATATAGTAGTGAATTTGAACCTGGTGTACCTTCCATTTGTGCTACAACTTCCACGTTGTTTTGGGGTTCTTTTTTGATGAAAGGCTGAGAACATGGAGTGAGTAAAAGTTCCTTTTACTTCTTAAACATTCTCAGCTGGTTTGCCATATCAAAAAGCTGTCTCTTTAAACAAATCACATTGTTAAAAATACCATGTTATAATTCAGCAACTAACTCAAAAAATGACAATTTAATCAATCAGAACCAACCCTGCTGGAAAAAAAAAAAGGAGAAAAAACAGCCTTTCACACAATGTGAGTGGCTGAACTATAAAAAGGTTCAATCACGCTGGAACAAGCCTGCAGCATCAATGTTTATTAAAGTCAAGGGAGCTATTTATTGACCTGGGAAATTGCAAACTATCACCATTACTGCCGGATTTCTTTTTTATAGTTAAAACTGGATTGTAGTATTTCCCTTTTCTCTTTTAATTGTAATTATGGCAAATCCAGAAAGTTAGGGCCCTCTAGATAATTTTAAGGCACACAAAGAGATGCATATTTTGCAAAGGGCTCTTTGGCCAGTCTCTCTGCTCTGACTCCTCATATTAGGAAATAGTCAATCCATTGCAACATGGGACCAAGTGTCCATGTTTATCGACATGCCAAGTGAATAAAAGGCCTTTAGAGCACCACGACTATTGAAAGAGATGGAAATTGAGAAGCTACTATTCTGAGGCTACTACTATCTAGAGGAATTACTGTATTTGTTACACATAAATAGCCATCCTACCATCTGGGCTGTCAGACACATTTAGGAGAAGCTAGCATTTCCCAGACAGAGAACAGACATTTCCTCAGATAAACACATCTCTTTGGCGTTTTGTGACACTTTGCCTCATTTGGTGCCAAAGATCGTTCGATCGATTGTGTCAATGTTCAAAATGTATCATAGGGTGCAGGGTTACACGAGACCATCAAGAATGAAACTCAGGTTCAACACGAACACTTGAGAATATGAAATTGCACTTACGAGTCTGTGGCCTCATAACTGTATGAACCTAGCTCCTATATAGGACTTAATACCTCATCTTTGTGTCCTATTCCCAAATTCCCACTAACACCCATGGGATACGCAAAGGAAAGGACTGGGGTTTATGAGGCTCAGAAGTACCTGTATAACGAACTGCCATCTCAGCAAACACCAGGGCTTGAAGTGGGCACTTCTAAAACTAAAAAACGATTCTGGAGTCTGAGCTAACAAGGTAAGCTTTCAAACTGAGAGCTGCAATCTACTGCAGATTAGGTACATAGCAGAATACGTGGCAAACAGAGACTAGTATTTTACACATTTATACATCTAGTGTAACAACTCCCTGACCAACTAGGTTCTTCTTCATTGTCACTAAACTGTATACATTAGTCACTCAGGACTTCATGGCAGTAACAGAGAGAAAAGTTAAATCCTTCTGTCTCAAAAGTTCAGGCCTCTACCACTCATGCTATTTTCTGTTTTTTAAATGGTGGATGCATTTAAGCAGATCCAACTGCATCTAGTGGACGACAGCCGTATGCAACACACGGTTCTTGGGACATTATCCTTTAAGGTTTGCAGTCAGCATCACCTAAACCTCTAAGTTTCATTTCCTTCTTCTAAGGCACATGCATTATATCCTTGTAAAATATACTTGAAAAGTTTTGCACAAATTCATGACTGCTCTCAAATGTTTTCATTTTACTGGGACAAAAAAGCAGTATAAAATATCCTAAGACCTAAAAAAGGCACTCCAGAATTCAAAGGTATTTTGAAGGGAACCCCAATCAATTCACTGGTCAGTATTCTGCTTGAAATCCATATATTGTACTTGAATCACAATAATTTTGGAAATATAAATGCATGCTTTATGTGTCAAGGAATACTATTACCAAGTAGGTAACCTCTGCGTTGTCTCAAACTGGACCCAGCTGAGCACAGAAACAATTCATTAGGATCATTTAAGAACTAACAGTTTTCCTGTTGTTTAAAGGGAGGCTATCTTTTAAATAATGTTAATTACAAGTTTGATTTGACATTCGCAGTCCTGGGAGAACCCTCCACCGCCTAAGAAGTGAAGTGTTTTATCTGTTTACTGTTGAATCTTTCATAACTTGGATTTCCCCTCCCTTGTTTGCTTGAGTGAGCTATTCTCATTTGGAAAAAATAAATGCATTTGTAGCTTGAAAGCAGAGTTGCAATTCAACTGCTCAGCACATTTGAAATGCAGGTTATACACATCCAGCTCTACTCTGGTTCATCATAGTGGTTGCTGTTGTTTTTTCATTTGAGACTGCTTTTCTCTGTTGCCTACGAAAAAGTGCCTGGGTATTGGATAATTATTTTCCTCCTCCTTTTTCACTGTGAAGACCCCTTTTACACTTCCTTGACCCTTCCCCTTCCTATTTTGTGCATTCCAATCCTGGCCAAAACTTAAACCTTTGTGCACAGTCCTTAGGTCCCCCCATCCAGGCACTTTGCAAATCTTATGTGGCTACACTTCTTCTTCTGAGAGACATCTTGTGCCCCACGTCCTTACTGTTTCGAACAAAGCAAACTCATTCTTTTTTTTCCCCCTTTTGTACTTACAACAGTAAGCATCAAGATGCTGAGTATGTGTTGAACGCCACTGTGCTTGCTTATGTAGAGGTCAGGTAACAATTCTCCTCCAGGATTTTTTTTTGCAAGCTACTGCTTCTCAAGGGCTCAGCCTGGCGGCCTAAGGGAGTACTGCCAGGCTTCATAAAAAAATTATGAATCAGGCCCAAAAATAAAAGTGAGAAAACAAAAGATCACTTTTTTTTGTTTGTTTTTAAATAATCAATATGGAATTCTTCCATTTTTTATTTTCAGACCCTTTCAGTCACGCAGATCAGGATGCTTTTTTTTTTTTTTTGAATCATCAATACAGAACGCGTCTATTTTTTTATTTTCAGGACACGTGACGTGCAACTTGAGGCTTTTCTCTAACCCGGAAACATACTTTAAAACAAATCAAAGTGGAGAACTGCATTGCTCTCTGCTTCCCAGCAGCTGGGAGGTGGAAACAAATCTTCCCGGGTGTCATTGAATGAACGGGGGTTTAGGTTGCAGCCAGGTTGGTCTAAATGCATGAACCTCGGCGCTGAAAAGGGCTCCTTGCTACCCACCGCCACTAATACATGTAGGGTCTGCGCCCACCACGGTCACAACCAGCAGTGACCGGGGTCCCCACAGTGCCGCGCCCGGGGCGGGGGGAGCGACCCCCCAACTCCAGTCTCCCAGCACCCCCTCCCTGGCCTCCGCATCACCAGGGGCAGCTTAAAAATCATGACTTTTAGATAAGGAATGTAAATGTTTGGAGGGGGGCAGGTCTTGTGCTGCTTCCCCAGATAAAGGTGCCACCCCAGGCTGGCTTGGCTCCCCTGCCTCGCCGACGGCCCGAGACCCTTCCCCGCTACGAGTCACGGCTTGGAGACCCCCGCTATAAATCACTCCTCCTCATGATTCATGCACCTAAAACCCCTCTTTTAATCATAGCTGAGACCACCCCATTGCTCATAATCCTGAGACGCTCACTATAAACATCATAGCGCTGAGCTCCCCCCTCCTCATGACCCGCGGCCTGGCGCTGCGGCGGCGCCGGGGGCTGGAGTGCGAGCGGGGCGGGGC